>NC_133930.1:11739886-12051316 GCF_964199755.1 Larus michahellis
CGTAATAAATTCCTTGTTTCTAAAATGCATATCTTTGGGGTTTTTTTGTGGGTTTTTTTCAGATCTTTGCATTTTTAGGACTGATGTGTCTGATCCTAGCCATTGGCAATGGCATCTGGGAGTATGATAAAGGCTACTACTTCCAAGTCTATCTGCCCTGGGCAGAAGGTGTCAACTCTGCCTCCTACTCCGGCTTCCTCATGTTCTGGTCATATGTGATCATTCTAAATACGGTGGTGCCAATTTCGCTCTACGTCAGGTATGTGCCAGAACCTCCTTTCATATTTCATTTGAGGAGACATCTAGTTTTTGCCTTAGCTGAGAGTAGCATTTTCCCTAGACACAAATGCAACCCCATTGTGGACAATTGCACATGATCACAGTGATGCTTTTCTTCTTGCTGCTGGTTTTGGAGGTCTTTGTCAGGGTTGGAGCAGGGGGCAGCAGAGAGCCCTGGAAGAGGAAAAGATGATATTGCAGTTAAAGGGAAGCTCTAGGTGTAGGATGCCATAGGACTGGGACTGGAAGCCTGTTACTGGTAGTGTCTTGCTCTCTCCCACTTGCACTGCCCATCAAACAAAACGAATGGCACATGCTTTGAGGTGGCTCTAGGGCTCAGGTGAGGAGCAGATTGCCAGGTAAGTAGGTGTAATCAGGTTGAGGATCCATAGTACTTCGTGCTATATGAGCATAGTGAGTGTCACCACTTGCCAGAGAACGTAGGGCTATGTTGGTTATTGCAATAGGTAAGCAGTGGTAGAGGGTAGGCAACACATCTGCAATGCTCTCAAAACCCTGAGGTTGGGCTGTAGATTGAGTAGGCCTGTGTAGTTTTATCATTGGACCTAAGTCTTAGGGCAGCTTTGCTACTGAGACCCTCTTTTGTGTTGGTGAATATGAGGAATTCATCCCATTCCCACCCAGCATGTCACACCAGCAGCAAAGTGGAAATTCATGTTGTCTGCCAGCTGATAAGGCTCCTTGGTTGGATTGAGTTGCACAATGACTCGCTTGTTGTGGACCTCTGAGTAGTTTCAGCCGTGGCTGTGCTCATCCCCTGGCACTGGGCTCAGCCCAGCCCAAACCCTGCTGGAAACCTTCCCTCTCTGAGCACCACTCCTCAAACTGCACCAAGTGAAACCCACTGCTCCTGCCTTGCTTTTCAGTCTGAAAACTTCTGAAACTTTTCAAATGCATTTATAAGTCGTTGTTTTATAAATAAAGGAAAGGAATTTGCTATAAACCTAACATCACTTCAGTGGGACTTGCTTCAGCATTGCTTAGTACAGGCCATTTGAGGACAACCTGATGAGTACACCCTGTCATTACCTTTCAGTTTCTTCTAATTGCAATCGCTAATGGTGATGCTGAAGACAAAGATCTTGTCCCTTTAAACTAATGAATATTCCATCACCTTCTTTTATTCCAGTGTAGAGATTATACGCTTGGGTAACAGTTTCTACATTGACTGGGACCGCAAAATGTATTATCCACTGAATGACACGCCAGCTCAGGCCCGTACCACTACTCTCAATGAAGAGCTGGGGCAGATCAAGTACATCTTCTCAGACAAAACAGGAACTCTCACTCAGAACATCATGTGTTTCAACAAGTGCTCCATCAATGGCAAATCCTATGGTATGTTATCCATTTGTCTTAATCTCCAGGTTTTATTCTAGTATGTGCCTCTTGGTCCACAGAGACCAAATGTGACATCCAGAAGAGAGTGTCTTGTAAGAAGCTGGAGTGATCAACTGCAGGGCTGCCCATCAGGGATGTCTGGACAGCCCTGATTACATCACTTGAATACCTTAGTATCATTTGCCTTTCCGTTGTTTCCCCTTTTTGCTACCCTTTTACCTCCGCTTTTCTGACACAGTATTGTCCCAACTAAAGAACCTGCACCTTATTACTTTTTCCTCATTGGTCATCCCAGTTTTACTACATCTGTACTCTTTTTTTTTTTTTTCTGATATCACTGACTAGGTAATCTCAGCCTTTTAAGGTATTATTGACATGGTTACCCGGGTGTTGCTAACCCTGCAAAACATTACACATAACTCACATAACTAACTCTCTCTTAACCACTTGTGAAATCATCCATCCCTCAGGGTGTTATCTGCAAATTTTGCCAGCTTTTCATACCACTGTTTCTCACATTCAGCAATTTCTCATGTCATGAGCAGCAGTTTTCCATATCCTGTTCAGGTAGCTTAACCTTCAGTCCACAACTAGTCAATGGCTTGGTTATTTGTCTGTGGCCCTGACATACTGCACGTACCAGAAGAGAGAAAAGTTTGTAGGGAGTTGCAAAAAATGGAAAGAAAAGTTGTTAGCTCTGTTAGATCCTAACAGTCATTGACTTAAAAGTCTCAGTCGTTGTATGGCAGTTTTCTTCATACTGCTCAAGAGGTGCTAACAATTCACAAACTGACTAATTGATTAACATCATTAGATTCCCCCAGGGAAATTAGTCACTGCTTATTGGTAGATTGAAGCTTGGTTTGCCTGTGTCAGAAAACTTGTCTTTTTTCTCAGTGCTACTAGCTGGCCTAATAAAAGTTTTTTTTTTTTCCTGTAGTTGGAGACCACCATATCTTAAACGGTGCAACTATGCTAGCCAACCTTAGTGCTGCTAAGGAGTTTGAAAAATATTCAGTCTGTTCATTCATGTGTCCTGCAGTTGACTTTTCCAAAGTGGATGTCACCATTAAACATAGACATAGAATGTGGGTTCAAGAAATGAATGGGAAATATGCAGAAAGAAGGCAGAGAGTTTATTGCCTATAGTTTTCTAAATGCTTATCTACTTTCCCAGAATATATTACTTTGGATTTACTGCTCGGGGCATTTGGGAAAGCCATGCCAGAAAGGATGGATTAGTTCTGCTGCCAGGGAGGGAACTCTGGAGTTTTAGGCTTCCCATTGGGAAGGAGGTGTCTAAAAGCCTCTCAGTTACAGTTCCCGGGGGAGCAACTGATGTGCACTTCTCAGGAGACATGGCTTCTGAGTTTTTTCTATGCCCTCAGGGCTCTGGTGAAGAAATACCAATACCCACAATTGACTGTGGTCACGGTTGAGGTTGCTGGTGGAGGTATGGATCTATTATTCATGTAGTTCACTGTATTTCAAGCTTATTTCAATGACGTGTTGAATCTGGTTGGGCTGGGCACAGTTCAGATCTTCCAACCGAAATTTTCTTCAGGCAGAAGAAGTTTCAATAGTGTTTCCTTGAGATGAGATGTCTTCCATTTCTATGACCAGATCATCATTTCAGGGAAAATGAATGGAGCAACCTTGCTACCTAGATGTGGGAAGAATGGGCTTTGACAATTCCTTCTCTGTGGTTGTTCAGGGACTATTGCAAACCCAATATGACCCAGGAGCTGGATTTTGTCTCAGATTCCAAAGGGAAGGTACAAGAGAAGCCATCCCCTGAAAGCACCCTCATTTCCTACCTAGCTCTATGTCCTTTCTGGGTTCACCTTGAGTCATGTCTTCACTCAAATGCCAGTCATTTTTATGGTAACTGCTTTGTGTTTCAAGTATCTGTCAGTCTCTGGATTTTGTCATGGATCAACATAGAAACTGATTGATATTAATCATCAGTCTCCAGTACTCATGTCAAGATATTTATGCTTACTGAAACATTTTAACCGGCTACTAGCTTCAAAATACTTTAACAAATTTTTTGGTAGAGAAGCTCAGAGACTGCACTTATCCAGAGTTTGTGGCTATAACCTCAGTCTTTCTTGCTTGCAGGTGATGTGTATGATATGTCTGGGCAAAGGATAGAAATAAACGAGGTAAGTGCCCAAGTGCTAGCAGGATCTGTGTTTTTTGTGAACCCGCCTGCATAGGTGCTAGTGCACACAACCCACCCAGGCAGAGCTCATGCTCTTGACCCTGCAAGGTATGTTGCTCTTGACCCAAACAAAAGGGATGTGTGTTCTCGCAGATGTGAGAAGATCAACAGAGTTGCATTGCCTCCCAGTAAGCCTGGTTGAAACCTGCAGGTCAGGTAGCTTTAGTGGACACTGTTCCCTCAGCTTCACCTGACATCCTAGTGCACACACAGCTCCTCTTGAATACTTGGCCATTAGGATTTATTGGAAACTTGGTCATTAGTGAATTTTATTATCCTTGGCAGTTAATTAAAGCTTTGGCGGGGAATCAGTGAGTTCAGTTCATATCAACAACAAGGTCACTCTCAAATTTCTCTAATGCCTGGACAACGGAAAGTCTGAAAATGGGTAACTTCTCCATATCTCTCTAGCCTCGGCTCACTAGCACAAACCCACATGTTTTGGATTTCACTGCCTAAAATGTCTGAAAACTGCATGCAGTAATCCAAGCAAGATGATGATGAAAATCCCACTCCTCGTTCCAGTGATTCATTTCCAGGCCATTTGAAACTTAAATTACCCACTGAAATTGGCTATTTGTGCCGAGTGCTGTGCCTCCAGACTGACTTTGCTCAGGCAGCAAAACGCAAAGGGCGGACTTGCTCAGGGACACATGCTGTTCTCCTGCCAACTGTCTGCCCAGCAGCTCCTCCTGCCCATGGTACTCGCCGGAGCAGGGTCCTGCGGGTCAAAAGGCTGCTGCCCACACACCCACGGTGTTGCAGAGCCTGGACCTCGCTGCGCAGATGAGGGTGTGTGTGTGGGGGTGGGCCTGCGCTCTTGCAGTAAGCACGAAATGTCAGCTTGCAGAGGTCAAGAGGATGACTCCCATCCTGGAAACTCTGAGCTCACTGGGGATGGGGTGGGAGTTGGAATTGTCCCGGGCAGGCACAGTGGTGCATTCCTCCGTGACACATCATGCTGTGATCTTCTGGCCATTTCTCCACTGTGTTCCCCTCTGCTTGGGGCTCCTTGTTTTTAGACCAAAGGGGCAGTGCCTGTGGAGCTGAACCTTTACATCATTTGTCTGTCATCTCTTTCCATATCAGGATTTTTTCTTGCTTTGGGAGAAAAAGGTGGAGAACACGGCCTTTTGAATTGTTTTAAATTGGACTTCCACGTTCTCCTGTCACAGACAGACACCGAAATCAGGAGCATGATGCCACCCAGCAGGCATGTGTTGAAGGCAGGCATTTCTTTGCTATAGAAATCCTGAGGCTGGGATCCTGTAGGAGAATTTGCCATCGCACAGAGAGGCATCTTTAGCTAACCACCTTCTCACACTGAGTTCTGCTTTGAAAGGCACCTCAAGTGTCTGTCCTCTCCTGTGATTCAGTAGGTTTCACGACTTCCCACTTAGAGTCATCAGTCTCTGTCATGAACAGCCCTGCAGGAGAAAGCCCTTTGTAAGGAAGAGAGGGGGGACTGCGATGGGACAATGTGAGAGCTCCATAACTAACACCAAACCATATTTTTGCAGAACACAGAGAAGGTTGATTTCTCATACAACCAGTTAGCCGACCCAAAGTTTGCCTTCTATGACCATAGCCTGGTGGAAGCTGTGAAGCTGGGTGATGTCCCGACGCACAGGTTCTTCCGGCTCCTCTCACTTTGTCACACAGTGATGCCAGAAGAGAAGAAGGAAGGTGAGGACTGTTGAAGGCATCAAACTGAGCTGTTATGTTCACCCTGCACCACAGCATGTCTTCTCTCCACAGAAGCTGTTACTGGTCCTTTTGTCTCCCTGGTGATTTTCTGTAGTATATGGCTGCACATAAATCACTGCCTTTGGAGATGCCACATTGGAAGAGAAAGGACCAGGGCCTCCACTCCCTCTGTGTTCCTGTGGTGGAGCTGACAATACTGCAAACACCACATTTCTGGAGTGCGGAAATTACAGGTGCCAGAGCTTCCCTGAGGTGGCAGATGGGTTCCCCCACTCTTTCTCTACTCTGCACCACGTCCTGTAAAGCAAAGAGCATAGAGCACCTATCCACTGGAGGCTCATTAGCTCCACTCACTCAATGTTCCTGCAGGTACTGGGTCAGTCTCCCCAAATCCCAGACAGGGTGAAAACTGTGCTTTGAAGGCTTGAACCATTAGTTTACACATATAAGGTGAAAATACTGATGAGAAAAATATGTGCAGATGTAACCAGAAGGGGTTAAACCCAAGGAAGCTGTCCTGTCAATGAGATGTATTGGACTCCAAAGAGAGTGCTAAAAGACCCCAAAAGAGTCTAGGGGGCATTTTGCACTGGCCTGGAGGATGGGTTGATGGGACCTGATGGAGACATGTGGACATAAGGTGCCTTTTAGTGCTGCATCTCTGGGGACAGACAGATAAGCAAAGTGTTAACTGCTATACAATGTCTTTGATTTTGTATTTGTTTAGCCTCAGAAACAAAGCAGAAGCCACATTACTCTTTTTCCCTTGTATGTCAGGTAAATTGGTGTATCAGGCACAATCTCCTGATGAGGGAGCCCTCGTCACTGCTGCCAGAAACTTTGGATTTGTGTTCCGGGCTCGCACACCAGAGACCATCACTGTTGTGGAAATGGGAGAAACAAAAGTCTACAAACTCCTGGCTATTCTTGATTTCAACAATGTTCGCAAGCGAATGTCTGTTATTGGTATGTTCCCTTTGCTCCCTTCTTTCCTTCCTGACTTTTTAGACTCTAAAGTTGGCCCTCATTCTGCTGTGATGCCTTTTGCTAGGAGACCTCCTTTGCAATGCCTTCTGAATAACATTTACATTTGAGTGCTTGAGATGGGCTGCCTTGGCTTCTCAATTATACAGTAACAGTGCTAAATACTTAACTTGGTCTGATGGCAGAACATCTTAACATCTGGACCACAATGACGGAGCAGCCTCCTGAAGATGCTAAGCCTTTTGCATATCTTACCTCTCTCACGACAGTGCAAAAAAGGCTTTCCTTTTAATCAGCTTCAAAATTACTAGCAAAATCTGAGGATGTGGGGAAGGAGAATGCAAGGATGAGTAAAGATGTCCACTTTCCTGAAAGGAAAAAGGAGAAATTACTCAAGAAACCTCATGTAGCCTTCATTAACCCTCCGATATCCTCAGATATTTCAGGAATTGGAATATCATAACCATAGTAAGAGAGCGGTAGTACCTTTACTGGTGGGAGCAATAGGAACAACAGGACCAGTTCCCTAAGAACAACTTATTCATGACTTGAATGCAGATGTCCTGCCTGAAGTGTTGCCTGTAGGAACCACGTAGCTGAACAGAACATCTGCTCAGACCAATGCAATCTGGGTACAGTTCCTTGTTCTGCTACCTCTAATGTACAGAGTAGTTGCATTATCTTCTGTTCTAAGCAAAGCTTGTCTTGATTCCTGGGAGGTTGCCGACACTTGGCAGAGTTTGGACACCTCTAAAAGCCTTTCTTTGTTTTCATGCAAATGCTGTGAATTCCAAGTGCCTCAGTCTGGGATTTTTGTAATTTCTCTTCTTCTTCCTTGTAGTGAGGAGTCCAGAAGGTGACTTGACTTTGTACTGCAAGGGGGCTGACACCATTCTTTATGAACTGCTTCATTCATCCTGCGACTCTCTCAAAGAGGAGACCACAGAACACCTGAATGTAAGTGTTACCTTCTGCACAACATCTCCACATTTGGTGGTTTCCTTTTCTCCAGGTATGGAAATGTATTTGTACTGAGATAAAAATCAGGTTTCATAAGCAGCACTCAAGTACTAGTTTTTTAATTATTTTTTTTTTTTGTGAGGAATGGAGGGGGAAATTAATCTATAAAGCCTTAGGTCTCAAATCAGTTGCCTAAGATTGGGCACCAGATGCCATTTGAACTGCTCTAGGACATCTGGACACAGATGGCAAATACAATACAGAACATTCAGAAGCCTTGTATTCCTCTGGAGTAGGAGCTGGAAGGCAGGCAGAAGAGGTGAAACACTTGAAATGGCACTACACAATCTGTGTTTTGGCAACTAAATTTCCATCCAGGTCTGCTGTTACTCCGCAACGCAGGCACCTGATGCATTCAAGCATGCCCTGGATCAGAAAAAATCAGTCAATCAATAAAGGGCCACAGAACTGTTTACCTTCTTGAATTCAATTCAGATCTGCAGTGACTGTGATCCGAGAGGTCCCAATCAGAAGGGACTGAACAGGTGCTGGGACCTATTCACCTCCCCTTCTAGATTATAGGGGGGCATATTGACTGGGCAGCAAGGAAAATGTGTCACTCAAACTTGTGGCCTTTTATATGGTTGTTGGTGTGTAACAATATGTGTGCTTTGCAAATATTTCGGCCAATATTTGCTGCCCCCTGTGATGCCAGATCCTGCTGGTACGGCGCAGAGCACAAGACAACAGGAAGTTTTGCCAGAGGGGCTGTGCAATAGCACAAACATCTTGCTCACTGCCTGGGGGAGACAGAGAAAGCTGTTGGCAAAGGAAAGGGCAGAGCAGAGCTGTGGGTGTAGCCTGTTCCTGATGCGCCTTTACTTCAAGCCTGGGGGAACACCTCACTTTTCACAGCGAGATCTCTGTTATCCCACCAAACACTGAGATCCATACCGTCCATCATGCATCCGCAGAAAGCACACTTACAAGGGCATGCTGAGGTGTCATGACTGAGTGTGCTCACACTGTGCATGTCAGCCAGCATTTGCACCCTAAAAATGTTGAGCCCAGGTCCAAAATTCAAGTCTGTGTTCAGTGTTTATTCAGGTCTCGCTGTTCTGAACCTTATGTTGAGAAATACAAACCTGGGAAACAACTACCTGGTTAACGTCAAGCTTCAGAGACGGAAAGTAGGAAAGCCCTTTTTGAATTTCTTCTTTGTAAGGACCATGGATGGCAATGATAAAATGGTCTGGAATTAATTTTTAAAAAGTACCCTGAGGTTTGTGGTCTAAGATGTGATTTTTTCACTGTTCCTCTGCAGCAAGAAGCTTCTACAGATAGCTGTTTGCTTTCCAAGGGTCCTTTGTAAGCCCAAGTGAGCAGAGTGTTCTTTTTTGACCTGTTCTGTCTCACCCCTGTCTCGCAGGAGTTTGCTGGTGAAGCTCTGAGGACACTCGTGGTGGCCTATAAAAACCTGGACGAAGATTACTTTCAGGACTGGATCAGGCGTCACCATGAAGCAAGCACTGCCTTGGAAGGACGGGAAGAAAAATTGTCGGAGTTATATGAAGAGATTGAAAAAGACCTAATGGTTGGTGTTTCAGGAAATCTGGGCCAAGCTCTGGGGGAGGCAGTGAGGCTGGTGGTTTGTCAATAAACAGCTCAGTGTGACTTCAGTAAACATTGCTTTGCAAACATCTCAGTGGGTTGTATGACGGGAGCAGTTAGGAATACGGCAGTCCTGGGTTTTCACTGGCACCTCCATCAGGAGACCACAGCTGGGGTGTCACCCACCAGTGCAGGGGAATGGTTTTATTTTAACTCACGTGGGTGTCAGAGTAGTTTTCTCATGATGAAGTGACATGCCAGAGCCTGAGGGAGATGATGTGGACACAAAAATTTCATCGCTATCCTTTGTATGTGCAAATGGCTGGTCTATTTATTTTCCTGTCTTTGAAACAGTAGGCAGTGAATAATCCCCAGTGCCCCTCCATATCAAAGAGTGTCTTCTTTGTTCTTGCAGCCCTGGGCAGGATGGGGAGATGATGTCCTTGAACATGTTTGTGTCAATTTGAAATAGGGCTAAACTGTGATCCTTTTCTCCATGAGTGTTGTTACAGTTTTTTGAATGCCCTGGGGGGTCTGCCTGTGTTTTAGAGCCGTGAATAATGAATGAAAAGGATGTGTGGGATCTGAGGGGAAGCAACTCAGCTTTTGCACTCGCAGCACTGCTTTTCTGAAATCTCGGAAATCCTGGGACCCTCACCGCATGGTTGCTCCTTCCATTAGCTGCACACTCAGGATGCCAGCAGGGGCTGGGAAGAAGCAAGCGTCAGCTGAGGAGCTGCTGACCTCTGCAAGTTGCATAGCCCATGGAGCAGAGCCTACTGCCCTTCTGGGTCTGCTGTGGAAAAACGCTAATCCTCCAGTGCAGAGAACAGACCGTGCAAGTTCTGCTTGGGTCATGTCCAAAGCAGGAGAGAGATGGAGGTCTAGGAGGTTAAGGAGCCAGATGCTTTGCAAGAAAGGTTTATGAAGCTTATGGCTTGAGTAGAGAAGAGGTCACGGGCTCACAGCAGGAAGAAGCGTGGCTCAGAAGAAAGCACTCTTTCCTCTCCTTTGTACTCTGTGCAGGAGTGACTTTACTTCCCAAAGGCGTTGGAGGGATAGACAGAGGGTGGGTGCAGGAAAGCCTGGTTTGTCCCAGAGAACGGATGTGAGAGGCGGAGTCAGCAACAAAACAGAAGAGTCTCATGGAGATGTAGAGGACTGCCAAATATCACAGTCAGGTTGATGGGCAAGAGCAGAAGTCCCCCTGTGTGGCAGACTTCTGATAAAGGTCCTTAGGGGGAATAAGGATATAAGGACAATAAGGGGGAATAGGGACAGAACATGGTTTTATTCAGTGAAGAGTAGTAAAAATACTATTTATCATTGCTTTATCTAAAAACTAAGGTAAATCCATGATCAGGAAGGCATCATGACTGTCCCTCCAGCTGCTGTTTACACCAGGTCATGGGCAGACAGGCAAAGGCCTGTCAATAATACTATTGTGCCTTTATGCAGCTGTGGGGAACACATGCCCTTGTTCTCTGTTCATGGGCACATTTGACATCAGTGTGCATCTTCAGGCTTCCAGCTCAGAGTCAGGTCACCAAGGATCAGCAGGTACTCCCAGGAGGGGACTTTGGATGCTGCAAGCATTTAAGGTCTCGCTAGCTGGACCAGGCACTACGGCTGTAAAACGTGGATTGTGCAGTTTTAAAGACCCTATAGAGAAGTTCCCTCAGAGCTGTTATCTACATTGATAACACTCATAGCTGATGAATGACGAATATCCCAGGAAGCCAAGAGGGATCTTGGGCTTAAAGCCAACCGCTGCATTTAGTCTCCCAACAGCAAGAGGTAGGTGGTAGCAGATGCTGTCTAAACCTGAGCTAGCAGCAAAACCTTCATGTTCCTTTGACAATAGGTTAAAGCCACCAAGTATCTCCAAAATCCAGAAAAAGGAATAACTGTAAAATAATGAAGGTTTGCGCCCTGAGCAGTCTGTGGTTTAGCTGTGCGACAGCGTAGAGCAGGGGTGGGCGCAGGTCTGTCGTGGGCTCGTGAAGATGCTTAGCAGCCATAAGACTGCTGCATTGCAATATGGCTGGGAGCAAGCTCCACACTAAAGGAGGCATATGGAGGTTTGGGGATCCACAGCCATCTTTGTCCCTCAGTGACAGCTCTATCTGCTGTGGCTATGAAGGGAACATGCATAAGAACCTGTAGGTCTGCAAACATGTCAGCCAATAATTTCATATACGTTCATGATCCATCTGAGCCTGAGAGATTACAGACAAAAGCATTTGCAGGATCAGAGCTCTACTATTTACATGGAATTTGCTGACAAAGAATGAAAATCAGTACAACCTTATTCCTGCATTTCATTTGTGTTTGCTTGAGTAATTACCTGGATGTCTAATGCTTTTTCCTTTGCTAGCAATGGCAAGACTTAACCAATTCCCTTCTGTTTTCTCTTAAGCTGCTAGGTGCCACAGCGATTGAGGACAAGTTACAAGATGGAGTCCCACAGACAATTGAGACTCTTGCCAAAGCCAACATTAAGATATGGGTTCTTACTGGAGACAAACAAGGTAAAGGGGCTACAGCTTTGGATGTTTCCCTTCTCTCCCACTGGTGGATGGTTCTGCTAAGACCCACATTCTCATTCTTTCTCCTTTGATAAACTGCAGAGAGGACAAATTTACTGGTCTTTTCTTCATTGCCAACCAGGCTGAACTCCAGTTATCTGTAATTAGACCAGATAACTGTAGCTAGTGCCTGTTCTTAATTCCTGTCCTGAGCCTGGAAGCAGTGTGAAGGCAGCATCCTTTCCTTTGGAGAGATGACAATGAGCATCCCATTGTTGCTCTCACATGCTGTGAAAAGGTATCAATTTAGTACAGTTGACCATCCTGGTGGAGAAGGTGGAAAAAAATCTTGTCCTGCTTTCCAGGAGCTTTAATGCTAAAGTGGATGTTGGGTTGGTTTTTATTTGGTTCTGGCATTAATGATCTAGAATAGAAATGGAGGAAATATAGGCTTTTGGAGAAAGCATTAAATTGGGAAGAAATGAGAATAGACTCCAACGAATTGTTTTGGAGAACTAGCAACTTCACTGAAACAATGGTGTTTCAGGGAGGCCAAAAGTGTTTACAAATAATTTCATCTAACACAGAATTTTTGAGAAAAATGAAACTTTTCATTTTGCCATGTTCCAAAGTGTAATAGTTTTGCTTATGAAATACCAAAATACTCATTTCTCAGAATTTTCTGAACAAAATCCCTTACAAGAAGGCCTTACAAAAAAATGCCTTCTTCAGAACTATAGTTTGGGGCTTTTCTGGGGGTAGGGGTGAGGAAAGTTAAATATTCTGAAAAAAATCTTTTGAATCAAAATGAAATTTTTTTTGTTGCTCCAAGTATGTTGGCCAAAGGGTGTTTTCAGCTTTTTCATTTTAGTAGAATTATTTTTTTCTGTGGCCTTGTAAAGCCTGATTAAGGGAGATTTGCTGCTACATCCATCAGGGTGACTCTTCTGGCTCTCTAAAACTGTTGGCTCTGAAAGGCTCAGAGCTGTTTTCAGTGAGAAAGGGAGATTTTGTCTTGCGTGTAAAAAGGCCACAAAGATGCTGTGTGAATTTGGGGCTGCTAAGATGGGTCATCTTCCTCGTTTATCTTTCCCAGAGACGGCAATGAATATTGGTTACTCCTGCAACTTGCTGAATGATGACATGGAAGATGTTTTCATTATTGAAGGCCACACATCTGATGACGTACTTAATGAGCTGAGGTAAATGGCTGAAATACACAGCTTCCTTGCTGCACGCTGACACTGGAATGGAACCGTATTTGTAGTTTGTACTGTTTCATCTTTTTTTCCTCTGGACCTTACTTCATGCAGTTCATTCAGGTACCTTAGGTAACGAATAGCTGGCTCCCTGGAAGATCGAGCAGCAACATAGTGTAGAATTCTCCTCTGAGAATAAACTCCCAAGCTTCTTTGTCCAAGAGCTCAAATCTATGTAAATGTATAAGAAAGCAGAGTCAGCCAGGCAACGTCAGCTGATGCTCAACAAGCAATCTGGACCCCCAAAGCATTTGGTCCCAGGCTTGAGCTATGCTGTTGTTCTACTGCTATTGCTGTTCCTCCAGACTGCAGTCCTTTGTCTGGGTATGGTCTTTTTCTAGCATTATCTGGAAATTTGCCTTCCTCCGTAGCCTCCTCAGTAGACACAAGTCCTTACGTATAGGTGGAAAATGGGAAAGTTTTTCAGTCCCTTTCTGATGAAGTAGGTGGTTGTCAGACAATAGGCACAGAAAATTGGGATGCCCTTTGGAATATGGTTCTTTGTGGCACTCAGATGGTTTGTTCGACTTCAAATCAGCACAGGATTAGCACACACTTCTTAGAGTTTCAGAACCGTGTTGGTGGTCTGCACAAAAACCAGCAGCTAAACCATGCATGCTGTTGTAGGGATACAGGGAAAATTGAACTAAACTATCAAAGGGAAGCATCAATTTTATATTTTCATGAAGTTGATTTAATAAAAAATATGTATCTTTACAAGCTTTTCATTATTATTCTGCATTTTTTTTAGGAATGCAAGGAAAAAGATGAAGCCAGACTCCTTTCTGGACAGGGATGAAATCAACATTCACTTTGAAAAATCTTCAAAAAAACCAAAAATTATACCTGATGAACAAGCAAATGGGGTGTACGGTCTGGTTATCACCGGCCACAGCCTGGTAAGGAAGGTTTATAGCCATGTTAGGGCTGAGTTCTCTTAGCAACTGACTGTGATAGGGACATATTGGAAGTCTGAAAATGCTTGCAAAATTTACCTCCAGAGGACTGGATTTTTATTTTTTCTCCTAATTGAAGATTAGGTTCAGTGCCTATCTGAGACATCAAAGGTGATAGGCAAGGTTTCAGAAAACTGGAACAGGGAAGAGCTGGCCCTGATGTTAGCCAAAGAGGAGGGGTAAAGTAGCTGGATAAATTTTAATTTCCAGAAAGATACTAGAAAAATAATCCATCAGTTTATAGATGCATCAAGAGGATAAGATAACATCAGACATGGGTTTCAAGTATACCAAGAGCACATTCTAATAAATATATCTGATAACAGATATATTTAACAGATAGGATATATATCTTATAACTTAACTAATGAATTCTTTGATGTTCTCTCTTATGATGTTCTTTCAAGCAAACTGAAGTAATACAGTCTAGACGGAATTGTTAAGTGACAGATGCAAGACTGTTTGGAAATTATGGCTCCTAAGGGCTCACTGTTGATCTAAAACAACAGCTAAGTGGCATCTGCAGGAGGCTATCCCATATCTATTTGATATACAGTGTTTTCATTAACTGCTTAAGAAGAGACAGTTAACACCAGGCTGGGAGAAACCACAGGCATGATGGAGTTCAAGATTAGATTTGAAAACAATTTTAACAAATTGGAGAAATACTTTGGAAAAATGGAGAATGCAATTCAGTAAGTACAAATGTGTTGTTTCTCCACTTTCACGTAATCGACTACACACATACAAAATCAACGATATATATGTAAGAGCATAATTTGTAAGACTTGTGAAGAAAGCCTCCCGCTTCATTTGGCATCAGTAAAGTCTTAGCTGAAATAATTCAATTTATTGGGACCCTTTCTTTAAAAAAAGGTAGACCAGCTAGAAAGAGTACAAAGAAAACTCTAAGAGTGGTGGTCATGCATGATCTGGACAGCATAAGGGAAAACTGAGAGAGTTAGGATTTCTGAGCCTAGAGAATACTGATCAGTCCTGGTAATACTCTTCAAATAATACCAGGTCAACAAAGTAATGGAATTAAACTGAGACAAGAGAGTTTGGGATTAGATGTCTTCCTGGTCAGAATACTGAAGCACTGGAATAAATTTTTCCATCCTTGGAAATTTTTTAGAACAGGTTAGAGAAAAAAACAATTTAGTTAAATTTCAGCCTGTCTGGGAGGAAGGCTTAGTCTAGATGGGGTTTATTTGTCTGTTGTATTTTGCTTTCCCCGATTGCCAGGGAAGCAAATAGGTAGAAGTGGGAAGAGCCAGGAGGCACCGCCTTTCAGAGACAAGATGCTTCTGTTCCCTGTGGTTGCTACCTCTCCTGATGGCAGTCCAGCAAATTTAACTCCCAACTCTATGCCAGCCCAGCAAGTTACTATTAAAAAAAAATCTCATCTTGCTCCATTTTTGGCTTGTGTGCCGTGTATACAGACCCTGCTCTAGAGAGGATGCTTTCAGGCAGTGTCTACTTTGTCAAGTAGCCTCTCTCCCTCTTTTACATTTGCTCGCTCTTTAACTCCAGGGCCTTAGTCCCCTTTAGATCCCCACTGCAAAACAGACAAGAGGTCTGTCAAGTTTGGTGCATCTGCATGGGTGAATCCTCTGGCATCCCAGCCAGCTGCGAGCCCCTCTCTATTCCTATTCCAACCCTTCAGCCTGCAGGACAGACCCTGAGTACTGTGCTATAAGAGCACCACTGGCAGTGGTGACAAAGCTTTCTTTTTATTCCTGGAAAATCACATGCTCACCCACACCCTGGCAAGGACGTATGTCCCTCGCAACGAAATGCAAATCTGGGCTGTGTGGTAGCAGCCAGCCCACATCGCCTGCAACAGAGTGGACACAGCCAGTCTCACCAAGACCATGGCTTTCTCCTGGGGGTGGACCACAAGGACCGTGTGGATAAAACTATATGTTATTTATTTATTTCTACGAACCTAGAGCTTGAACAAAGGTGACAGTGCTGACACTGTCCCGCTCAAACACAGCATCTGTTCAGTGCCATATCCCTGTGTGCAGATGGGTGGGATGGCAGCACTGGGGCTACGCACACGTGTGGTCTTGCTTAAATAAAGCGAGTGAACAGAAGCACATCAGCATCTGTAACGGCATCATCATACTAATTGATTTGTGTACAGTACCACTAACATACTACGTGATAACATTTTGCCAGTGCTGTGTGGCGAGGATGTTGTGGGACAAGCCGTCTCTAACAGCAGCGACCCACCGGTACTAAAGCTAAACCATGAAAAGGTCTCTCTTGTTGAGCAAGCCTGCCTGCCGCTGACGGGAGGGAAGCGGGGGCGCTGGTGACTCACAGCTCTCTGTTTCAAGAAGAAAGGGTATCTGGCCTAAGGATTGTCTGCCTTACGCAGAAAGGGCAGTCGGCCTGCTCTAATGGCTCTGTGGAGGAGAGAGCCCTGTAGACTCCTTCCATGTATGTCTACTGATAATAGATACCAAAGCACAGAGCCAAAAAGCATGATCTGAAAGAAGTATGAAAAGCCAGCACTGCTCCCTCCTCCTTCCACGGAGCTGAAGGGGTGACCAGACATCCAATTTTCCCTGTGCTTCCTGAACAGAAATAACATGTCTGACTCATTTAAAAGTTCAGCACTCAGAGCAAAGCTGCCTTCTCCCTGGCTTTGTGTTTTGCTTTGTCATGCCCACCTGACCTCAGCCTTTTCCATGTTTGGTTGGTTTTTTTTTTAAGTACTCCCAAATTGAAATCTCTTCTATTTAATCCACAGATCTCCCAAAGCTCAAAAAATAAACAAAGAGGGATGAGCAGAGACTGTCTGTCATGGAGATATGCAAGGCTGTCTCAGGCCCAGCAGCAGCTTTGTTAATTTAGTGCTCCTGTTGTTGGACACTTCTGCTGCGCTGTCAGGATACAT
Organism: Larus michahellis; assembly: GCF_964199755.1. Classification (NCBI taxonomy): domain Eukaryota; kingdom Metazoa; phylum Chordata; class Aves; order Charadriiformes; family Laridae; genus Larus; species Larus michahellis. The sequence continues at coordinate 11,756,665 of NC_133930.1, forward strand.
CAGCCAGGGCAGCTGTTGTGCAAATCCAGCTGTGGTGCATCCAAGGTGTACATTGCATGGCATGATGTTGTACTGTAGGGATGCTCCTGGCAACCAAACGGACGGATCCACCTAGGGTATCTCACAACTTCCTTCTGCCGAATGGAAGACCGAGCTCAGTTCTCATTTCCTTCCCACTGCAACCTCTTTGTCAGGCCACCAGTTGCTGCCAGTCTGACCTGAACATTCCCTTTGCTCCTTCTTCTCAGGCTTATGCGCTGGAAGGGAATTTGGAGGTGGAGCTGGTGAGAGCCGCCTGCATGTGCAAAGTGGTGATCTGCTGCCGGGTAACACCACTGCAGAAGGCCCAGGTGGTGGAGCTGGTGAAGAAATACAAGAAGGCTGTGACCCTGGCAATCGGCGATGGCGCCAACGATGTTAGCATGATCAAAAGTGAGTGATGGGCGACAGCTGGCTTGCTTTAGCAAACTGACTCACTGAGGTATTTGCTGCCAGCGGTGGCTAAGCAGCAGGAACACATATCTGAGTGCCTTCCATACCACCCTCTCTGTGGCATCAAGTTGCTGCGTCCCAAGTTTTGGCAGCTTTCTACAGAGCACTGTCACTATAGGGTACTCTATGGGCTACTTGTGTCTCCTGCCTTCCAGGACACACAGGGGGGCTCTTTGCTGTGCTCCCACCTCCAGGATCGCAGGAAGCTATGGCTGCACTTATTGCCTATTTCTCTGTTTCTACCTTAGAACAGACAAAAGCCCACTGGGGCTGTGACATGTCCACCTGTGTGTCTGCGACATGTCCACCTGTGTGCCTGCATGGCTACCATCACAATGGCAATACAGAGAAAAAAAAAAAAAAGTTTGTTTTAGAGAGGGCCTGTCTGCAATGCAGAAAGAAAATCTTCTTCCCTGTAAATAGTCTGTATAATGTTACATGATTTTTTTTTTAACAATTCCATGTGGTAGGGCCAATTACCTCCCTTGAGTTATAAATCATGGGCTTCTAGGCCTCTTTGTCCTTGAGCATCATTTGATGCTGCATTACCTCAGTGAATTCATGAAAAAAAATCCCCTAACTAGGCATAATTAAATTAAGATTATTCAGAAGGGCCTATTGCTAATCTTCCTTGTGTTAATTTGCAAGAATTGATTAAGTGGAGCCTTTTAATTAAGAAAGAAAAGGCTAAGTAGGGAGCTTCAAGGGAGATAAGTCAGGCAGTCAGTAAAGAAAGGATAAGAAAAGCAAGTTAAAGTGTACATGATAATTAGAATCTACCCCCTCTCCCCCCACAATATGGTTGGGACTTTGGGATTTTATCAGTTCAGTGTTCCGTGGAAACCCCTGAATCTAACCAACCTCCAGCCATCAAGATTGTTCTCATTAGTTAATGCTGTATAATTAGCTGTCACATTAAACTTATGTCCATGTTTAATAAACCCAAGTCACTATTAAAAAAAAGACGTGACTCTTCTATCTAATTATTTGATTGAACTTATAAAGCCTAGGAAATGTAAAAAGGCTACAGTCTGCCTTGTAGCACTGTGTCTGAGAAATCTATACGGAGGTTAAAGATTTTGCTTGTCTGAGGCAATATTTTAAGGCAGCTGGAAGGACGTGCATGCATGTAAATACAAGTAACAGGTAAAAATAAATTAAAGTTATTTTTTCATAATAGCAGCTGTTGTGAACATCAGCCTTTATGCTGTTGGAAAACATTCATAAAGGAAACATGATTTGTCACTGAGGGTGTAACTTCATTCAAATAATACAAGCACAGTTACTGGTGATGTATCACCTCAGCCAAAAACATAATGCTGCTGAAAGAATTAGTGCCCCAAAACATTATTATTTTTTAAAAAATAACTTTACATATGAGTTATTTATGAAGGCTGTGAGGGAATTAACACAGTGTCCCAGTGGAGGGGACTCTTCTAAAAAAACAGGGTGATGAAAATTGTCACTGTAATGACATGATCAATAACCTTCTTGTTGCAGCTGCTCACATCGGGGTTGGCATCAGTGGCCAGGAGGGGATGCAGGCGGTCTTGTCCAGTGACTTCTCCTTCGCACAGTTCCGTTACCTGCAGCGCCTGCTCTTGGTGCACGGCCGGTGGTCCTACATCCGCATGTGCAAGTTCCTCAAATACTTCTTCTACAAGAATTTTGCCTTCACGTTAGTGCATTTCTGGTACGGCTTCTTCTCTGGCTTCTCAGCACAGGTAAGTCCAGCTTCTCTTTTCTCATGGTCATGTCTAGCATTTTCAAGTAAAGTATCTGGAAACATTTTAAAAGGAAATAAACTAAGCCATCCTCCCCACTTCACTGAATGGCACACAGATCTGTCTCAGAATCATAAAATCATAGAATTGCCTAGGCTGGAAGGGAACTTTCGGATCATCGAGTCCAACCCAACTCTGACAAAAACCATCACTAAACCATGTCGCTAAGCACTACATCTACCCAACTTTTAAATATCTCCAGGGATGACATTCCACTACTTCCCTGGGCAGCCTGTTCTTCATCTGTACGAGTATAGAGCAGATATTGCTGCCTTCAGTGCGCTGCTGGTAGAGGATAGATGCCTGGAGATATTTAGGTACATTATGAAGCACATAGGTACCTCATGGGGTTTTCAGAAGTGTTGAAACAGCCATCAAACAAGGATACAGATTACAGAGGGGCCCGACCAATTTGGCGCAGATCCATGTGAAACCTGTGCTTGCCCTGTTAACCAACTTGAAGCAATCAGTTTAACCCCAGGACGCCTGCAAAAGGAACAAATCTCCTGCAGTGAAAAATCTCCCAGCAGTTTAAGAAAAACCAGACTCCAACCCCAGACCCCGGGAAGGGCAGATAGTATGCAAACTCCTGCTCCCTGGGGCTGAGGGTGCCGGGGTGCTGCAGGGCGGTGATGCTCTCCCCAGCAGCAGCTGATCACGGTGCCGGGCAGGAGACAGATCCTGCTCAGGATCACCTTGTACTTTTGGTCTCAGTAGCGTCTTGAACCAAGATGTTCCAGCATATAATTGTGTATTTATTTATTTTTTCTCCAGACTGTCTACGATGAGTGGTTCATTACGCTTTACAATTTGGTATATACTTCCCTCCCGGTGCTAGGAATGAGCCTCTTCGATCAGGTACTGTTTCTATCACCACTTGGATTTTTTTACATGGGTTTTTTTCTCCAGGTGCTTTGAGCTGGTTCCATGAAGCAAAAGCAGCTGACTGTTTGGCTAGCTGTTGTGATAGTTCCTGACATAGTTTCCTGCCAGTGAGACCTGAGAGCACAAAAAAAGGAAGCACCAGGGAGGAGATGTGTAATATTTAGCCTGTGGGTTTCAGTGCATGATGAGACTGTTGGGTTAGGCTGTTGTCTACAATAAAAACTGCCTTTGCAATTTTCCCCTGAAGTAGTCACATCTTACTAGCTGTGTTCCTGAATCCTAACTAGTGACTTTTTAATGACCACACAGAACAATTAATGAACCTGAAGCCAGGTTTTCCAGGTTCAGCCTTTCTAGGGGAAGTCTTCCTGCAGGAATCTCACATACTATTCTATTACTATGCTATTACTGTTCAGCAAGACATAGGAGCAATAAAGCTGCTCCTGTATGCCTTTTACAACTTAAATAGTAGGAACTTGCTGCTCCACAATGGTTCACAGTGTTCAGCTCTGGTCGCTTAAGGGATCCAAATGAGACAGCCTTGCCTGCGTGTGGACCCAGTGGAGGTATTTTCTATCCCTGAACTTCCAGGCAACTCTCAGAAGAGCAGACCATGTAGTCTGCTTAACATGAAGTGTACCTTCATTTTTTTTGCAGCACTTGTCAGCTTTCTCAGCAAAAGAAAGGTGAAATTAAACACAGAAAAATGTGTCTAGGTGACCTTGGGATATGGCACACTCATCAGCACAACTGCGTGAATTGTGTGTCAAGCCTTTTCTCATGGAAATGCATGTCACAGGGCCATGGCAACCCTAAGTGGTCTTGTGTGGTTGGTTGGGTAGGTCCCAGCAGATCTGACCATCTCCTGTCTACTTTCAGGACGTGGATGATCGTTGGAGCATGCTGTTTCCTCAGCTATATGTGCCTGGCCAGCAAAACCTCTATTTCAACAAAATGGTGTTTGTCAAGTGCATGTTGCAAGGGATCTACAGCTCCCTCATTCTCTTCTTCATCCCCTATGGGGCCATGTACAATACAATGAGAAGTGATGGGAAGGCCATTGCTGACTACCAGTCCTTTGCATTGATGGCCCAGACCTGCTTACTGATTGTGGTGTCTGTACAGGTAAGGCATCCCAGGTAATGTTTTTAGGAATTAGTTGTTGTTTTATGAAGGCAGCATCTGGAGGGCTGCTTGGAATCTTGACAGCATTGTATTTGCTGCTGCATCTTGCATTCTTGCAAAAAAAACACCTCCTTTGACACCAGATTACTCTTCTCAGTTCAACAGAACAACAGATTTGTATGTTATGAAAGATCAGGGTGGCAGGAAAGCAGAGTCTTTGCCTTGGGAAGTTAACAGTCATAGCAGACGAAACAGTTAATACTGGGAGTAGAGAAGGACTCATTCCAGTTTTATGGGATGGGTTTGTAGCACAGGACTGTCTGCTATCAGGCAGTTATTTATAGGGTCTCCATCACAAGGCTGTCTCTGTAGCCTAGCCCCATGCATGATGCAGATGGTAGAACTGCACTTGCTGGAAGAAATAGCTTAAGACTTGGGTGGCCCAAAATTCAGACAGTACTAGGAGGATAAGAGAAATTTCTCACAAGAAAAGCTAATCAATCCTACCTCCCTAGATGATGTTTTCTGCTCTCTGAGGTCTTGTGGGCTCCTTCTCCTAATTTTCAATGCTAGAGAACAGCTGGGGGGCAGGGACAAAAGCATGGCTCATTTGAGCTTGGTATCCTTGTCTCCACTACTGCCCACTGGTGAAGGCTTGAGAAGAGTGCAACAACAGGGCAAACGTAGTAATGCTTGTCTTGAATGGCCTCCCAGCATCCTATGATCTGTGTTTTAGTATTTCTTGAGACTTGAATGAGTAACAGCCTTGGGACCAGGGGTACAAAGAAGAGAACAAGATATCTATCTGTGTTCAGTGCAGATCTGCTAAATTATTAAGGTGCTGACAATAGCTGTGTCACTCTGTTCTTTCAGATTGGCTTGGACACGTCTTACTGGACAGTTGTGAACCAGTTCTTCATCTGGGGCAGCCTTTCTGTTTACTTTGCGATCACCTTCACCATGTACAGTGATGGCATGTACCTGATCTTCACAGCCTCTTTTCCATTCGTTGGTAAGCCCTAGGACAAATCTGGATGGCACTCAAAATGGGTATACTGCAAGGCTTAAATCTGTTGAGAATTTATAGTACATCTAGAGGCAATAACCGAATATATTGACTGCCTTTTATACAAGAAATATCAGGGTATTTCTGAGGGCTGCTGGGAATGCTTATTTTGGATCCCATCCATCCAGGTGAATGTGTGCCACATTCACTACATTGCATAAGAATGCATATTCACATGCAGCCACAGGAATGATCCTTTAAATAAACCTATTGAGCTGGCTGGAATGTTTTCTACTGCTCTTTTATATTCTGTTTCCAGGTGTCTAATTTTGTTTGCAGAGCATTTGTTTGCAGAAGGATGAGTGCTCTTTTGTAAATAAGTTAACATGTTTGTACAGGAAAGGATACAAATACAACATCCAGTTAGATACGAGAAAAATGCCACATGATTACGGTGTGAAGCCTGTCTGCCTTCAGCCACGTTAAATGGCAATTTCCTAACACAAGAAAATAATCCAGTGATGACCAGGTCTTTGGAGTTGCTCCACATAACAGATTTCTGAACGCACACAAATGGTGAAGGATAACAAAAATGAGTCTGTCTCTTAGCAAGTAATTCATCTGTTTTTAATAGCTCTGTGCATCCATAACCAATATTGATGCATCATTGTTACGACACTCTACTTTTGAAATCCCAGTGCTTTCTGTTTCAAGTGTCAAGTTGGTGTATTAATCAATGCCTTTTTTTCTGCATGAATTGTTAAGCCAAGGCTTGTTCTGACCATCTTCACTGCAATATCAATGCTTGGCCATTTTAGAAATATCTGAGCTGCAGGTCAGTTATTGCAATGTATTTTCCAAGCAGATGGTCACATCCACTGTAAGATGGCTTTTAGTATCAAAAGTGATGACTGAAAGAATACAGTGTCTGTTCAATTTCCAGAGGCAGATGGTAACTCACCTGCCAGGGATACCTCTATCTGCTGCTCTGTTGATATTACGTGGGTCAAATTAGGCATAATGCTGAGTGCTGCTTAGGAAGGTCTCAGACTGAAACCATTTTTAAGGAAAATGTTTCTAGTTTGGACTCAGACAACTTGTTTACTTTAATTTCAGTGGAATTGTATTACAGCAGAATTTGGCCAACTGAAAAGAAAACATTCAGCAACTTTACTGCCAACAACAGCATCAGTAAGCCTTGTAGTGAGGGTTTTGCAGACTGTTTGTTCTATCTTACATTCCTTCAGTTTTGGGGGAGCCAGAAGTAAGAAATTTGGTTTCAAAGAAGGTGGCAGTGTCATGCCAGCACATGGCAGTTGCTCTGCAATGCATCCATTAGGCCATGCAGACATCCAGAGCAATGCGTGCTCCTCTCACAAAGGGCTGTGATCCTGTTGTCTACTGGCTGGTCAGAGTCAGTACTCCATATCCTTCAGGAAATGGTGCTGGAAAGTAAGAAAATAGTGTTCCTCCTTTTGGAGTGGAGTCCTGGGAAAAGGTGAGAGTGCTGGACTGCTGATGAAGAAGGTCTCTTGAACATTATATCAGTCCTTTGCAGTGATTTGGCTGTTTGTAAAAAGAGGCAAACTGTCATTCACTCTGACATCCTTGTCTCCCTGGGTTGTTGCTGCAGTTGAGTCTGGACATTGCATTTTTCTTTGCTCATCTCAGACACTGATATTCATATTGCTGTCTTCTCTACAGCAAGTTGATTTCAGGGTTAGAAATGGTGTCTACTTTGAATTTTGGCCTGTTTGACAAGTGCTTTGGAATCACAGAGGGTGAAAAGTTCAGGTGAATGATGGTGAGAGTGTTGCTGTTATGGTTTTAATCATGCTTTTGTTTTCCAGGTACCGCTCGAAACACCCTCAGCCAACCAAACGTGTGGCTAGCCATCTTCCTCAGTATCACCCTCTGTGTGCTGCCTGTTGTTGGCTTTCGATTCCTGAAGGCTCAGTTAAAGCCAACTCCCAGCGATAAAGTAAGGAGATACCTTATTTAACCAGAAATCCTGCTTACTACCACCTAAGCTTACCATGGAGGCGTATTGCAGGGGCCTGGCATTGCTCAGAGTCTGCGTCCCTGTAGGTGGAAGTGCTGCCATCCGTCTGTCCCCTGTTCCCTTGAGAAGGAGGATTGAATTTGGGTTTTGGCACAGTTCAAACCATCTGCAGCTGGGGCCAAGGGTGGAGATTTAGATGTGGACTGGATTGCACCGGAGCAAGGAAGCTGCACTATTTTTAGGTGCAGGTTTTGAGTGCTGCGGCTCCGTGGCAAAGCAGTGTTTCAGTCCTCCCACCCTGCTGCCGTACGGTGTTCAGCCTGGCAGAGGAGAGCCCTTCACCCTCCACCCAGGTCTATGTGTTCTCTGGGGATTTTTTTGACTTCAGGGTTTACTTCATTTGTAGCCAATGGTTATATGGCCCCCTCTGAAGCCAGCTGCCCTCCTCGGGAATACGAAGATGAGGCCACTAGGGCAAGGAGAGGTCGGGAGAAATGGAGTGGACAGCTCACTACAGCCAATGGACCCCTCCAGAAGACCAGCAGAAACACAGCTCCCCGGGCTGGCTTCCAAGCAAGAGCATCTGCTAAATGCTGCTGCCACCTGGTGCTTCCTTCCTCTTCCTGCACTGAGCTGTGAGACAAGTGTGAGCACAGCCCCAAGGACATGCTCCTCAGTGGCTGCCCTGATCATCCTTGGGGTGTCTGTGAAGCTCCCCAGGTGCTCCAGAACTGTCGGAGAATGAGTGAAGGGGAATTCTCAGCTCTTGCAGAGAGAGTAGGTGGGTGCTGGAGAAGACTGCCAGGTGGTGAGGTCCTCAGGACACAGTTAGAGGCAGTTCAGATGTGTAAAAATGAGCTCAGTTTACCCGTCAGTTGAGTAGAACTCCAACACAACTGTGGCCCAGAATCCCAGCCTCAGTGCTTGGGTGGAGTATCTCTCTCTAGTGTCCAGCTCTGGAGCCCTCAGCACAAGAAGGACATGGACCTGTTGGAGCAGGTCCAGAGGAGGGCCACGAAGATGATCCGAGGACTGGAGCACCTCTCCTATGAAGACAGGCTGAGAGCTGAGGGCCACCTTATAGCGGCCTTCCAGTACCTGAAGGGGGCCTACAGGAGAGATGGGGAGGGGCTGTTTGCAAGGGCACGTAGCGATAGGACGAGGGGGCAATGGTTTAAACTAGAGTAGGGTGGGTTTAGATTAGACATTAGGAAGAAGTTCTTTACAATGAGGGTGGTGAGACACTGGCACAGGTTGCCCAGAGAGGTGGTGGAGGCCCCATCCCTGGAGACATTCAAGGCCAGGCTGGATGAGGCCCTGAGCAACCCGATCCAGTAAAAGATGTCCCTGCTAAGCACAGGGGGTTGGACTAGATGACCTTTAAAGGATCCTTCCAACCCAACACATTCTATGATTCTATGAAAATTACTTTATTTTTCTACATCCTGAAGATGAGTGTTTGGGTTTCCTGCTGTACCAAGATCCCCATCTGGAAGTAAAAAAGGAACTTAAGTACAAGACTGAGTCTTAGAGCTTAGCCAAGAACTGTTAGTCACCCACTTAGTGGATGTGGAAAAGGCTGTGTATGTTGTTTACCTGGATTTTAGTAAAGACTTTGACACCATTTCCCACAGCATTCTCCTCGAGAAACTGGCTGATCATGGCTTGTATAGGTGTACTCTTCGCTGGGTAAAAAAATGGCTAGATGGCCAGGCCCAAAGAGTTGTGGTGAATGAAGTTAAATCCAGTTGGTGGCTGGTCACAAGTGTTGTTCCCCTGGTGACAGTTCTCTTTAATATCTATCTACAACCAGGACAAAGGGATCAAGTGCACCCTCAGGAACTTTGAGGATGACACCAAGTTGGGCAGGAGTCTTGATCTGCTTGAGTGTAGGAAGGGTCTACAGAGGGACCTGGACAGGCTGGATTGATGGGATGAAGCCAATGGTATGAGGTTCAACAAGGCCAAGTGCCGGCTCCTGCACTTGGGTCACAACAACCCCATGCAGCGCTACAGGCCTGGGGCAGAGTGGCTGGAGAGCTGCCTGGCAGAAAAGGACCTGGGGGTGTTGGGCGTCAGCCAGCTGAATATGATCCAGCAGTGTGCCCAGGGGGCCAAGAAGGCCAATGGCATCCTGGCCTGTATCAGAAATAGTGTGGCCAGCAGGACTAGGGCAGTGATCGTCCCCCTGCACTCGGCACTGGTGAGGCCGCGCCTTGAGTTCTGTGTCCAGTTTTGGGCCCCTCACTGCAAGAAAGACATTGAGGTGCTGGAGCGAGTCCAGAGAAGGGCAACGAAGCTGGTGAGGGCTCTGGAGGACAAGTCTAACGAGGAGCAGCTGAGGGAGCTGGGGTTGTTCAGCCTGGAGAAAAGGAGGCTGAGGGGAGACCTTATCGCTCTCTACAAGTACCTGAAAGGAGGGTGTAGCGAGGTGGGGGTCAGTCTCTTCTCCCAAGTAACAAGAGATAGGACAAGAGGAGATGGCCTCAAGTTGCGCCAGGGGAGGTTTACCTTGGATATTAGGAAAAAAATTCTTCACTGAAAGGATCATCAAGCATTGGAACAGGCTGCCCAGGGAAGTGGTGCAATCACCATCCCTGGAGGTATTTAAAAGATGGGTAGACATAGTGCTGAGGGACATGGTTTAGTGGTGGTTTTGGCAGTGTTACGTTGATAGGTTAGGTTGACTCAATGATCGTAAAGGTCCCTTCTGACCTAGACGATTCTATGGTTCTGTGATTCTGAGAACCTACAGCTGCCACTGTTCCAAACAGGAAGGATGGGGGTCCAGGCCTGGGGATTCTGCTGAGCTGCTGGCACTCAGTGACGGCCTACTGCCTTTGACAGCCCCTTTCTGAAAAGATGCCTGTCCACGGATGGTCTCAGTGGCCGCATGGGAGCAGAGAGCCCAGTACCTGCAAACAAAGTGCATTAGTTCTTTCCATTCTGCCAAGGAATATGAGAACCTATTGATCACCATTCTCATTATAAAAAGCTTTTGCATTTTGGACATCTCCTTTAGTAGCCTGTTTTCTAGATTAAGTAAGCCAATTTTTATATGTGTCCTTATTTGTTTTCTGGACTTTTGACTGTTGTTGAGATGACCCCAATAACATTGGGGGTTATTTGACTGAAAAGAATATTTTCTGTCAAAAAAATTTTACTAAAAGAACTGTAGTAATACCCCAACCAAGCCATTGGAAAGCTGTGAGGAACAATACACTGAAATCTTCTCCACCCAAGGATTACAGATGACACTTCCATTAATGCCTTTTAGAATAAGATTTGCTTTTCCTTTTACCAGGCTGCCATCCTGTGCTGCCAGCTCCACTCCTGCTCTGCAGCCCCTCCTACCACCCCCCTGTTTTGTCAGTCATTTTTGGCTTTGGACCCCTGTTTCTGTTTCCCTTTCTTTGCTCCTCTTTTACCGTGCTTGAGAACAATGATGCACTTCCCACTTTTTCCATCTTGTTTTCTAATTTCAGGTCCTGCTCAAGATCAAAGAAGCCAAAAAGAGGCCACCTCCACCCTCACCAAAGAGACGCCTGCGTCGGACGAGCACCCGCCGCTCTGGCTATGCCTTCTCCCATCAGCACGGCTTTGGAGCACTCATTATGTCTGGGAGAAACATGCGGCCAAAATCACCTTTTGCCACAACGGGAACATTTTCACCAAATAGTGACAAATATAAACACAAAGTACTGTAAAAAAAAAAAAAAGAAAAGAAAAAACCCCAAACAAACAAACAAAATGCACCAAAACCCCACCAAAGCAAACCAAAGGGCTGTCAGGAGAGGAGGCTGTGCTTCCTGCAAAGCACCTAGAGCTCTGCCTTCCGGGCTAGCAAATCAAGGACTTGGGCCTTTCTTTTCACCCACATCCACGCTCTGACTCCAGCTTCTCTTCCAAAGACTTGTGCTGCTCCCGGGGAAGGCGGGCAGGGTGAATTAGAGCTGGTTTATGGTATCCCAGAAGGCCTCCCTGGAACATGAGAGAACATGCTGCAGGAGGCACCTCCGCTCCTTGAGATTGTTCATAACGCTATTTTTAATTTTTTTTTCCTCCCTTTAACTACATACCTCAGAGCAAAGGGAAGTCGATATCTTTCTCATTCACGTGCCTTAGTTTCTGTTGTGAATCCACTCTGGGCTGTATTACTGTGGCAACAGTATTGACCCCAGGTGTGCCTTAGATCCAACCACACAACCCCCAAGTCCCCAGTCTTTGTAATTTGTGTAATTTTGTAGCCTTTTAACTGTACACGGGCACTTTGGAAGGCATGAGCTGGAAATCACCTCCCTTCCAAGCTTACAGTTAATCCAGTTTCTCAAGAGATGGCCAGTGCCCAAACACCACCCTCTTCCCGCGTCTGCAATCGGAGAGTGCTGCAAGCTCAGAGAAACCCTTAGTTGGTCAAGCGACAAGGACTTGACGTTCATCAGCCTGCCCTGCTTTATCTGCATTGCAAACCTGCTCTTGTAAAAGATCATTGTCCTCAGAGCCCTCTCAGGTTTTGTAGCTGGGCACCAGCCATTTCATTTAGACTTAAACTAAAAGGGCAGAAGCAGCTCAGGCTCCCATATGGATCAAGCCATAAAATCTGGCCATGAGATGCCCATATCCTGGTTAGGTCCCAACTGAGTTGCCAGAACCAGGCGCCTCTCCCACCATAAGTGAGGCACAGACAGATCTGACTTGATGGAGACCACCCAAGCAGTCTCAGAGGCAGAGATGCTATTTCATGGCTAGCTCAGGGTGTCCTGCCCTTTACTCCACCGGTGCTGTAGCTCAGAGCAAAGGGTGGGACCTGGTGGCTCCCTCCCTCTCCCTGATGAGCGCTGTGGGCCAAGTTTCAGAGGCATTTAGTGCTCAGGAACCTCCACAACCTCTGTGCTGGCTAATACTTTATTTGGGAACGGCTTGTCACTCATGAGTTGCAGAGAGCTGAACATCCTACCAGCCTGGCTGCCAGCAGAGGGACCTGAGATGCACAGACACAGCCAAAGACACAGCGGATCCTGAGAGACTGGGATTTGCTTACTGTTTTGTTCACCAGCTTCATAATCAGCGGGGTTACTGAGTGGAAGGCCAGCGTGGCAGCCTGAGAGCCTGTCCTGCCAGCACTGCTGAGCTGTCTAAATGGAGCTTTGCTGTCCAGAGGAATAAGCAGTGCTGACTGGTTTGTGGTTTTTCTTTTTTTTTTTTTTTTTTTTGGTTCCTTTATACAAATTTAGGCTCCTTTCCTTGTTTTGAATTGGATTTTTTTGCACAGCAGCCATCTGGCATTTATTGGGAACTCTCTGCCTTGAGTCTCTCAGCTATCGGTGCGGGCAATGTATGATGGCAACAGGCCAGCCATGCCCCTATTTCATCCATTCTGCACGTTAACACCTTGCTGCCCGCGGTCCAAGTTTCAGCTGTTACTGTATAAGATTGTTTAAGCTCTAATAGAAGGTTTAATCTCTGTGGGTATAACTCGGCACAGAAAAAACCTGTCTGGTGCACCTGCTGCTTTGCAAACTGTGGTATTAAATTTCAGCTTAGCCAGCGCAAAACTAGAGCTGGGACTGGAACCAGACTTCAGCAGCCAGGAGCTGCTTGCTAGGGAGAGAGCAAATTCTAATCCAGTGATCTCCCCTGCAAGGAGACACCTAAGTAAAGTGAGAGCCTGCACCCTGACTGGGGAAACCGCTGTGATAGTCGGTGCTTGTTGCCGCCCTCTGATTTACCGTTCACTCTGCAGAGGCAGTCATGGCTTTCTGATGCAGATTATGCCTTTCACAGTCAGCCTCCCTGGAGCCGGAGGAAAAAGGAGAATTTATGCAGGTAGGCTGACATCCCCATGGTACCCAGTCTGGGCTGGACCGAGAGCCCTACCAAAGCTGTTCCTAGCATGTCATGCAGCAGAGTAAAATGCAGAGCTGCAGAAGCAGACCTTCTGCCGGCAGAGCAAGGCACCTCTGAGACTGTGTCACTCTCCTCATTATGGTTTACGTGCAAAGCACTCACCTTCTGGCCAAAGGGAACTTGCAAATGCTGCATAGGACAACTAGGGGATAAAAGATCTGCTCGTGAACTTGCGCCAGATACAAATATTTCAGTGGTTTGACAAGATCAGCATTTGAAACATATCAGCTGACAGTGATGTCTGTCCTACATCACTCCTGATTTTGTAAAATAATTTTTTTTTTAAATAAAAAAATATTGGGATGACTGATTGCTTGCCAGTATGCCAATTTCTCAAAGGAGGCTACCACCAGATGCATGTGTTGATCCTGGACCTCCTAAAGCGGGACGTGGGGCGGTCTGTGGGAGGACAGATCTGAGACGCTGGTGCTTCTCATGCTGCGAAACAAAACAAATTCCCAAACTTTGACTTCCTATTCGGGGACGTTTTAAAGAGGAAACTTAGAAGAAACGTCAGGCATCCTTAGAGGATGGAGGCGCGGGGGGGGGAACGAGGGGGAAGGCGGGCAACGCCGAGATCCCGCCCCGCCGCCCGGCTTGTAAACAGCGGAGCGGGGCGAGCGGCCGGTAAGGGGCTACGGGGCGGCGGCGGCATGGGGGGGCTTCTCCGTGGCCGGAGCTGGGGGGGGTGAAGGGGTGGCAACTGCCTGGGGGGGCTTGGTATTTCTTGGTTCCGCAGGGGTGGGAGGGGTGTCAGATGCCTGACAGTGGTAATTTATGAAGCTCTTGGATTTGATCAATATATATCAAAAATTAATCCCTGAAATTTTTTTTTGCTTTACCCTCCCCCCTCCTTTTTTCTCATTATTCCATAATACAGAGGGCCATATAGTGCTTCTGCTGTAGCACCAGCGGAAGTTATTGTCCAGAGAAGCTGTGGATGCCCCATCCCTGGAGGTGTTCAAGGCCAGGCTGGATGGGGCTTGGAGCAGCCTGGTCTGGTGGGAGGTGTCCCTGCCCACGGCAGGGGGTTAGAACTGGATGGTCTTTAAGGTCCCTTCCAACCTAAACCATTCTATGATTCTGTGATTCTAAAGATTCGCCAGCCCATCTGGCAGCAGTTTCAGAATCAAGAATGATAATGCTTTGATCATAACCAGTGATGATGACTAAAAGAGGGTAGATTTAGACTACATATAAGGAAATTTTTTATGCTGAGGGTGGTGAAACACTGGTACAGGTTGCCCAGAGAGGTGTCAGATGCCCCATCCCTGGAAACATTCAAGGTCAGGTTGGAGGGGGCTCTGAGCATCTAGTTGAAGGTGTCCCTCCTCATTGCTGGCAGATTGAACTGGATGACCTTTAAAGGTTCCTTACAACCCAAACTATTCTATGATTCTATGATATGGTTAGTTTTCTTAGACTGTAGCAGAGAAGGGCTTAGAGCATGTTCTCTCTCGCATGAATCCAATAGGATGACATGTAGAAGCCTCTGCTGCTAATAGTGTGGAGGTGCTTTTGGGCAGAAGCACCTCAAGGGTGTTTCTCATGGCTAAGCACTACACCTGCATTCCTGCTAGGCTGCCCCGTGGCTCTCACTTTATCAGTGTGCATCCACACAACTCTCTTCCACTGCCCTGTAGCTTGGAAGTCATTAGTCGTGAGCAGCTCTTACGGAATGGGAGGGCAAAGGAGAGCTGCTTGCTTGCCCTAGGTTCTCCAACTGGAGTGATCCTCAACAAGGTCTGTTGCAAGTAAAGGAGCCATCTGAATAATGAGCTGCGATAATTACCAGCTGTAACAAAAACAGCATAAAGGATACCTGTGGGCAGAGGTGCTGTGTCCTATAATCCCATCAGACCACTGATAAAGCTGTTCTGATGGTTGATTTTTTTTCTTCCCCTCTAATTCTCAACCTAAATGTGTTCACAGTGCATTTATTCTCTTGTTGTTGTGCCAGCACTATCCTTTTGCTTCAGCAGTTTTGTTTGTCTCCAGTGATATATTTAGAGAGCAATCCTATCCGCTCTCTGCCTGCATTTGGCTAGGCTAAACAAGCCAGGCTCTTAAATTTCTTCTTGTTTGATAGGTTTTCTGTTTCCCCCAGGCCCTTTCTGCACCTGTTCATTTGAGTTTATCATTTTTAAATGCGGGTGACCAGAATTTTTTTTGTATGATGCTACTGTCATCAGTGCTTGTACAATAGCACTGGTATTTCACTGCCTTGTCTGGACTGCACAGGCTTTTGTTGCGGCCTCATCATCTCTGTGATCCCTAATGCAGCTTTTGTGGTTATTTTTCCTATCTTTACTGTAAAGTGTTAGGTTGATGGTTGGACTCGAGGATCTTAAGGGTCCCTTCCAACCTAGACGATTCTGTGATTGATTCTATATGCACAATTGTTAGCTAAATTGTGTTAGCTAAATAAATACCTGTCGTCTCTCGCTATCTTGTGCCCGATAACGTGGGGAGGAGCTGAAGTCATCATAGCACAAGTCTGTGCATGTTAATGCTTTAAACTACTGTCTTGTCCTCAGGGGCAAGCTTTTTCCATGGGGGCTGGAAAGGACTTTTTACTGCATCTACTTATGCGTCAGCCAGTGTAAATACGCTGTAGTGAGAGAGCTGACATTCCTTCTAGCAAAGCCAAGTTCCCAGCCTCAGCTCCCTGTTCAGGACCCACCTCTAGCCCTGTCCCGATGATCGGGGACTGGGTTGCTGCAAGGGTGGACATGATGCAGGGCTCAGAAGGAGAGCACAGAGCCCTGCAGCCTGGGCTTGACCTGCCAGTGCTTCTGGCCGTGGCTGCAGCTCAGCTGCTCTTCACTTTTTCCAAGGCGAGTCTTCTGCTGCCCTACTTCTTATAATTCACGCAGAAGTAGAGAGTGTTTTTCTCAGCCTGGCACTGTTGGAGGAGCAACCTCTCTCCCGTCGCTCCCAGCTTGAAGGGAAGTGGTTTTCCTACCCCCTCCCTGTCTCTCTTTGCCCAGCCTGCCGCTCCTGCCGGGTGGAGCTGGCTGTTCTGAGCTGTCAGCTCCCTGCCTTTCCGCACAACGCCGAGCCCTCTGCCAGACTTTCCAGCTATAAATGGATCTGGCCTTTTCCAACCGCCCCCCCGCCCCCAACCCCTCCCGACACTGAGAGATGTTGCGGGAAATCGGAGCTGGGCCAAGCTTCCTCTGAATTAGGAAAACATAACGATCCAACCACTGACTTTTCATAGGTTCCCTGTGAGCGTCGTGCCTGTTTTCAGGGAGCTGCCTGTGCCCCGGCGGGGGCTGCGCTGCCGAGATGCTTCTTCGCACTGCCAGAGCGGTTTATTCCCAGACCCGAATGCAGAGGTGGGGCAGACCTATAGGTGCCATCTCCAGCCCCATGCATCACCCCGCAAACAAAGGGCTGTCTGATCCAAGCGGCTGCGTCTCAAGGGAAGGCCAATGTTTTTGTTACTGACTGCATCCTGCTTCCACATCCGTATTAGGCACTTAATAAAAGAAGCCTGACTTTTGTACATAATGGGCAGCCCCACTTGCCTCCCTTAACTTTGGGATTTATGGCAGAAATCCTGGGATCTCTTAAGCTTTATTGCATTCTCCCTCCCCTGAGAGGCGGGGAGGATCAGTGTCGTCTCATTCAGCGGGGAGCTGGGGCATGAAGGATGCAGACCAAGGTGACTCAGGGCGTCAGCAGCTGCCCTGAATTTTAAACTGAAGTCTTTTGTGTCGTCTGGAGCGGAGTGCTATCCTCCATCAGCCCTGCAGGCATCCAGGCCATTCATTCCATGTAAAGTGTAGGTCTGTATTTAGAAAACTAATTTGTACTCTCATGTTGAAAAATTGTAGTCTGAAAGTCTGGTAGTTCATGTGCTTCATAGAAGCTGCAGGGCCAGGTTCCAGTCTGGTGACCCTTCTCTGGCAGCAGTGGATTTGCATCCTTTGGGCTTAGACAGCACCACCTAGAGCAGCTGCTTCAGAGTCTTCCTTACCTCCTGGCAATCGTCCTTCAAAAACCTTCAGGCTGTGGATAAGAGAACAGAGAATATTCAAAAGATGCAAGCCACTTTTATGGTTGCCCAGTATTCTGCCTGCAGTTCTGCTTCTGGTTCAGTTTTTGCTGTGGCAGCAGATGCTGTCTGACACTTTTTCCTGTGCAGCATGCCAGGTATCCTGAGTTTTCTCTACTCAGTGGCTTGGTTGTGTTGCCGTGTGGATGGGTTGGTGGAGCTGTTGACTGGGCAGTGCAGGAGTACATCTGTTCTCTTTTTATGTGAGCTGCAGAATGCAATAACCCAGACCAGGATATTACATAGGGGTTATGGTTCATGGAAACCTCCTTTCTGTCTTTCTGTGGGGATTGCAGGCACTATTTCATGTGAAACAGACGAGGGACAGATGAAGTGCCCTCCTTTACCCTTGCCCACGCCATCAAGCTGCTGTGTGGCAAGGGTACCTCTGAGCTCTGGGAATAAATGAAATGAAGATACTGTGTGTAGTTGTAGCTGCCTGATGCTCTTTCCTGTGGTAAGCTCTGCTGAAGCTGGGCCAGGCATCGGATCCTGCTGGTTTGCCAGCTCGACTTAGAATGCTTCAGGGTAAACTTGGCTGGGAGGAGTTTTTCTGCTCGCTGTATCCCTCCCAGATGTTCAGGGAGGCTTCTTACCCCAGTTCTGCTTGGCCTTATGCAATCTGCCTTCCGCTGAACACTTAATTCCCAGTTCTTCACCAAAGCCCTGCACACACAGCAGGGAGTTTTCTGAGGTTTGTTGGCTGTAGGTCTCTGTTCCTCTGATTCTGGAATGTGAAGCCTCGACGAGGTTTTGCTTGTGATATCTGCTGCTCATCTGAAGCCCACAGTTGCTCCCTCTCCTCTTGCCATTCCTTTGTGTGCTTGCCTGGACTGGGAATACTGGTTTCCACAATTCACATCTGTTGTGCCTGGGGTGGGTATTTGCTGAGCATCTTTGTAGCCCTTAAGCCTTGCCCCGGACTCTGTACTTCCGACTGAGTCCTCAGTGGAGCTGTGGATGGGAATGTGTGTCTGCCACTGGCACTGATGGCTTCTCTTAGGAAACCTTGGCAGAATGATGATGGTACTAAATCATAGTTACAATTAAAGCTTTATTTTATTAACAGGTTCCTGGTGCCCAGGAACCTTGAGGCCAGACGGGAAGAAGAAGCCTGTTTGGTTTGTGCACTTGGTGCACAGGACCTTCAGGGCCTGATAATGAGGGAAAGGGAAGGAATACATGACCCGCTTGTCCATGGGGAATGGCTGCTTGCCCTATAAAATGGCGTGAGTTGTGCTAACCACATTGCCAGGGTGACCGGTCACAGTGTCCCCCTCAGGACTGCTCCTGTCTCAACAGTCTCCCCATGGACAGCTCTTGGTCTGCAGTCACAAATGTTCTGCTGACACCAGCATCTGTCTGGCACAACCTCTAAAGGCTGCTGTTGGAGGACACTGCCTTAGGATGCTTTCAGTCTCGCTGCTAGTTCAGTTGCTTTGCAGAAAACTATGCACTGCGGTGGTGGTGTCTCTTGAGCAACTTGTTCATGTCCTTCACCAGAAGAACTGCTTGTTGGCTGATTTCACAATGGCTGGTTCAAACTGCACCAGGATCTTCAAGTGCCAGGGCAAGACAATGGTTGAGATGGTGGTGTGTGAGCGCAGATTTGGTGTGTTGCTAATCTCATCCCAGCAATGGGATGTGGAGTGTGGCCATCCTACCTCTGTAATGGTAGTGCTACCTTATACACAGCATTGAGACCCTGCCTGGCAAAGCCTGTGGAGTATGTGGTGCAGGTGTCTAGCTGTGCATGGCCCTGTGTCAGCACAAGTTCAGGTGCAGACCATGAGCACTAGAGCTCTGCAGCTCCTTGCATCAGGCCGTGGTGGGATATCCTGCTGAGATGGAGCATTCCTGGTCGCTGTGCTGAGGGCACTCCGTGTCAAACACCAGGCTTTGCAGTGCATCAAAGCTCTGTTGCCTGTGGTGCCTGGGTCCGGCGGGGATCTCTGTGGAACGCGTGCTGTGCAACACATCTAGCTATCTGTGGTTTGGAAGACGGAGTGAAGACTAAAATTTTCTGATGATTCTAAGTCGGTCAGGGTAGTCAGTTTGAAAACTGCCTGAAGAATTACAGCAGTATCTTGCAAAACTATTAGCATGACAAAACAGCAAGTGGGATTCCATGCTGATAAATGCCACATCTTTATGCATGTAATGGTGATTTGTGAACAGTTTCTCACTGCCCACAAGAAGCCCTTTGGAGTCACTGTGGATCGTTATCTGAGCGAATCAGATCAATGTTCAGCTGTAGCCAAAAAGGCAGACCTCATCCTGGAAATAAAGAATAAGGCAAAAAATCATAGTATCACAGAATGGTTTGGGTTGGGAGGGACCTTAAAGCTCATCTCGTTCCAACCCCCTGCCCTGGGCAGGGACACCGCCCACTAGACCAGGCTGCTCAAAGCCCCATCCAGCCTGGCCTTGAACACCTCCAGGGATGGGGCATCCACAGCTTCCCTGGGCAACCTGTTTTAGTGCCTCACCACCCTCACAGTAAAGAATTTCTTCCTAATATCTAATCTAAATTTCCCCTCTTTCAGGTTAAAACCACAACCCCTCGTACTATTGCTATACTCCCTGATATAGAGCCCCTCCCCCTCTCTCCTGTAGACCCCGTTTAGGTACTGGAAGGGGCTGTAAGGTCTCCCTGGAGCCTTCTCTTCTCCAGGCTGAACAACACCAACTCTCTCAGCCTGTCCTCATAGCAGAGGTGCTCCAGCCCTTTGATCATCTTCATGGCCCTCCACTGGACCTGTTCCAACAGGTCCACGTCCTTCTTGTGCTGAGGGCTCCAGAGCTGGACACAGTACTGTAGATGGGGTCTCACCAGCGCGGAGCAGAGGGGCAGAATCACCTCCCTCGCCCTGCTGGCCGCGCTGCTTTTGATGCAGCCCAGGATGGAGTTGGCTTTCTGGGCTGTGAGTGCACATTGCTGGGTCATGCTGAGCTTCCCATCCACCAACACCCCCAAGTCTTTCTCCTCAAGGCTGCTCTCAAGCCATTCTCTGCCCAGCCTGTATTTGCTGGTATATATTTTCTTGTATACTTAGCTGTGTCTCTATGTCAATATACTTGTATACTCATGTTGTGCCTGCATGTTGAGTACCACGCACAGTCTGGTCATCCTCTCTCAAAAAGAGTGGCACAGACCTGCACATGATACAGGAAAGGGGAATGAGAATGATTAAGGGACTGGGATAGCTTCTGTAGGAAGAGAGATTAAATAAGGAAAAGTAGATGACAGCGGGAAAGAGTAAAGGCCTATAAAATAGTGTACACTGGAGAGAAGTTGAGTAAGGAATAACCTTACTCAACTTTGCTATTTCTCACAGCACAGAAACAGCACATCCAGAAAAATTATTTATTAGGCAGGAGGTTAAGGAAGTCCTTTTTCAACGCAGTTGATTTGTAGAACATGTTGCTATGAGATGGCATGAAGGCTGAAAATACACACAGATTCCTAAAGGAACCAGACACCTCAGTGGCAGAAATGTGTTTCAGTGGCTGTTAAACATGGTAGTTGGTGTGCAGCCTCCAGTGCTAGAAGTTCCTTCACTGCTGATGAGTGTGGCCTTAGGAGGGATCAGTCTGTACTCTGATATGTATATGCCAGTGCCAAAATGTCAAGGATAAGGCACTAGACCAGAATAATTCTTGTTGTGATCCAATATGGTGGTTCTTGTTACCAGAACACGCTGTTAACTGTGGGGTGAAAATGAACTGATTTGGTTTTGAGCACTTCTGGTCTAATGGCTGTCCTGTGGGAGTTACACACAGGCCACCACAGATTTTCTTATATCTTTTATTAGCAAATCTGAAAGCGGTTGAGGAGAAAGGGCTGGTGCAGGCATAACCCCTCAACTCAGTGTTCCAGACACCATTGTGGTTGTTGCAGAGTATGCCAGCTCAGTGACTATTGCCCAGCTGAACAGGTGAGATGCCAGGCGTTAGCTGTCTGGTGCTATTTTTGCACCTCCTTGGCTTCTGATTGGGATCTGGTTTATGTCCTGATGGAATAAAATCTGTAGTTTTAGAGCCCCTTCTTCATATAACTGTGGGTGTTTTTGTTATCCATCCAAATGCCTCGTCCTACAGAGAGGGGAAAGAGCAGGCTATTGCGAATTCTATTGTGAATTCCTCTGTCCTTTCCAAGTCCTGTGTTGCAATTTCCTTCACAGTCCAAGAAAACAAAATGCCTCCATTCTCCCTTCACTGAGAACTGGGAAAGGCTGGAACTGCACTGCCTTGAGAAGACTATTTGCTGATAATGGAGTGCCTTAGACGCTCATTTTAGGAGCAATAGCACTGTTATTTGCCTCTCACCCCGCTGAAAACTTACCAAACCAATGTTTGGGTTTTTTTGTGGAAGCTAGCTGAGGCTGTAGTGAAAACAACCAGGCAGTAATGGACATACGATTTTTGTCTGTCATTCAGCTTGCTGCAGGGGGATTCTTAACTGTTTTTAAACCTGAGCAAGGTATCACAGTGAGGTTTTGGGAACACCGGGCTCAGAATCCAGGCATAATTTTACCGCTGCCTTGTTCCTCCAACCCAAATCTATACACTCACAAGCTCTAAGGTTTGTGCCTCTTTCAGTGGGATGGATGAAGAGTTTAAAGCCCCTGTTGTGCTGCCCAGTTCCCTGCAGAGAAGGAAAAAAAAAAAAAAAAAAAAAAAAAGAAAGGAAAATAAAGGGGGAAAAAAGTCTCCTGGCAGCCTCGGGCTGTTTTTAAACGAGACAAATGCCCGGGGTGCCTGTCTGCCAGAGCCTCCTGCCTGTACAGCCTGTCCCTTTTTTAGCACGCTTCTCCATACGGCTATATCTGGCTCCGGTTCTTTGCGCGGGGAACGTGACCTCATCGTTGTTTTGGTATTTCCAGTGATTCAGCCTGGTCCAGGGCAGGGAGGAGTCATTCCTGGTTGCAGGCTGACAAGGGGTGTTTGTGCGTTGCTGGAATTCCAGAGCCCTGCAGCCCCAGCCCTTCCGCTGCCTTGACAGCTCGGCCGAGGCTTGGGCTGGTGCATTGCGTTCCTGCCTGGCAGATGGCCTGGACGCAGCTGATTGAGGGACCGAAGCTGCTGTTTTGGGGTATAATGGGGATCCCTGTCTTTGCAGTGTACCTGCTGTGCTGAGGGTGGAGGAAGCTTCATATGCTGGGGAAAACCACAAGGAGTCTCTGCTCCATGGGTGGAAAAAGAGTGTCGCAGGATGCTCGTTAGTGTTTACAGCCTGCCAGCATCCTGTAATGAAGTTAGCTTTACGACATCTGCAGCAGCTTGGTAAGTGTTCTGATTCTTATTTCAGGGAGGGGGTGGGGGAAACTGAGGCACGGAACAGGGAGGTGGTCTGCTTGAGATTTTATGCAGCTGAGCTGGAAAAGTAAACTTCTGAGAAGTGGTGCTGACCGTGTCTGTCCTGTCCTGTAACGGCTGGATCCCTGCAGCGAATGATGAACGTGGGCAGTGGGTCAGGCTGAGGCGGAGCAGTGTGTGTAGGGAAGAGCAGCTCCCGAATTGAGACGAGGCCAGGATGTACAGAAGACCCTGTTCTCTGTGGGTATCGCTTGCCTCCATCTCTCTAGGTGTGGCCAGAAAGCACAGGGGAGAGCTTGTAGGCAGGGCTCCCCAGGCAAGGTAGATGCCCGTGCTCCCGGCAGGCTGTGGATGCCGCAGGGCTGTCACTTGTGCCTTGGCAGGATTGCTGTCACTGCTGATGTGGTGAGCCTTATTGCAGCCTTGATCTAAACACTCTCCACTGCCTCACTAGAGCCTGGGCTTGTGTGAATGGTTTTTTAAACCCTTTGGGATCATCTGGTGGTTAGCCATTCCCTGGCTGAGACTGGTTTGGCTGCAGAAGCAGCGTGGTTGAAGACGTGGCTTCACTGTTGTCTTGCTTAGCAGTGGACCACACTGTCAGTGTAGTGGCTTCATGCCAGGAGAGATCTGTTCCCACCTTGTCACTATGCAGGAATAACTTTTTCTTTCCCAGTTGTGTGAAGGGGTAGGAGACAGTAGATAATACAACCTGGCTCCTCTCATCAACAGGGAGCATTGGGTATGTAGCGACAGGACGAGGGGCAATGGTTTAAACTAGAGCAGGGTAGGTTTAGATTAGACATTAGGAAGAAGTTCTTTACAATGAGGGTGGTGAGACACTGGCACAGGTTGCCCAGAGAGGTGGTGGAGGCCCCATCCCTGGAGACATTCAAGGCCAGGCTGGATGAGGCTCTGACCAATTTGCTCTAGTTAAAGATTTTCCCGCTTACTGCAGGGGGGTTGGACTAGGTGACCTTTAAGGGTCCCTTCCAACCCAACACATTCTTTGATTCTATGATTTCAGGCTGGCTTAATGCCCAGCTGGCTTCACTCTTCTGGTAGGTATCACCAGGACATATACCTATTACTTTGGGGTCCCTGTGCCCTCCTTGAAGCTAGGTTTTTAACAGCACTACCTGATGCAATTGGCCTAAAACAATTGTTTTCAATTTTTTTCTTTTGAGGCTAGGCAATATTTTTTCAAAGGAGGCCCCCCCACCTCCATGGAACAGGTTGCTACGTGACTACATGAACCCCCTGTTCTTTGTCACTGGCTGCACCCAGAGGTCCCTGGCGTAACCTTTATGCCTGTCTGGCACCAGGCTTACGGAAAATAGGCTGTGCCAGCTGTGGTAAGCATCCTGAAACAGCTCCTTCTCAGCTTCTTGCTGAGGTCTGTCAGTGCTGGTTTAATGGGCAGTGGCTGGGACCTGCAAACCCGCTCTACTGCTGGTTCCAGCTGTGGGCACAACAGAGGCATAGCCCTCAAACCCTTTGACACATTGCTTCTTTGACCAGTCCCTGTCTTCCATCTTCTGTATTTGGTGTAAACCCAGTCGCAATACAGCTTGTAAGTTGTTCTGAAGTGGAAAGGAAAAAAGAGCACCAGCGGAGAACTGGAGAGAGAGGGTAAGTCCCAAAGATGCGACCAGAGTCCCTGAGCATGGGGAGAAAATGGGAATGGGCTTGTGGACCATGAGCTGGTGGCAGACACGGATGGAGCTGTAGTCTGACCAGCCTTTCTCCCAGGCGTGATGGGCTGCTGCAGCACCGTGCGTCAGAGAAGGTGCGGGGCTGGGGCTGTCCCAGGTGGGTCATGGGATGGAGAAATCGCATAGGTTTGCATTACGGCTAGCAGGTGCTGTGTACAGAGACGTAGGGGAGTGTGGAGCTGGGGGTGGGGGTGTCTCCCCTCGTGAGGGGTCCCTTCACCCCATGGCTTCTCCTTGGCAGGCAGCCGCCCGCAGAGCCCCATCACCCTCCCTTCTTCCCGAGCTTGCTGTAAATGGGTCTCTCTGTAACACGAGCTGCATTTCTGCCATAGCCCTCTCCCGAGTGAGTGCATCTGTATTTACACTGGGGCTTTAGCGAGCAGCCCGGCCCTGGCGCCGCCAGCAGCCCGCAGAACCTTGCTTTTCTCTCCTGCCCACATGCGCTGCAGGCGAGACCAGCAGCCTGGCACGGCTGTGCCCGAGGAGCAGCGGGTGGCGGGCAGCCGGAGGAATCCCTGAGCCAGCTCCCATCTGGGAGAAGCGCCTCGTCATGTCGCCTGCCGCCCGCCATCCTGCAGCAGCGGCAGAGCTGCCCGCGGAGCCTCCCCGCGGCATGGCTCGCTGATCCCTGGGCCGGCATGGGGACAAGCTGGTTTTGCTTTGGATTATCGCTGGCTCTGCGTGCTGTGTTCTCCCCGTTGCTTTCATGCCCTTGCTGCCGCAGCCGGCTCCCAGCTGCAGTGAGCCGAGACCACCGTCTGGGGAGATTGTATCTGGCAAGGTAGGAGCTGATCCCTTCCGTTTGTTCTGCTAAAAGTGATGCCGCTGGTCCTGCCCCTGCCTGGAGAGCATGCTGCAATTAGTAGCGCGTACATGGTTTTATTTTGCATTGTTCTGTAGCTCTGATGAACAGTCGCTACGCTGGCTCAGGCTGTAGCCTCTATTATATGGAAAGAAAATGCGTATATCCATTTTCTTTTTACCTCCGTACTGGAAAATCAAACTCTGGCTCCCTTTCTGCTCCAGGGTGCTGTGCTGGCGCTCCCGAGCCTGTCTCTCTCCTCTGATCTTATGCAGCATCCTGTGCATGTTCTGCAGGTCATGTCACCTGCTTCTCCGGGTGACATGGCTGTAGAGAGAGCAGTCTGAAGGTGTCTTGGGAGAAAGGAAAAGGGAGAAGAAGCTCACGGAAGGCAAAAAACAAGGAAGTTTAACATTCATGGAAATGGCTTGAGAGAAATTATTTTTACCCCAGAAAATTAGGGAGGGGAAGAGCCTCCTTTCCCTGGGTAGTCTTAAAAGGGTATCTATTTTTTTATCCCCCCTTCAGACCTTTAGGGCAAGGTGTTTTGATATGGAAAGGCCTGAGGCTGCTGTTGTCCTTAGGGGTGAAGGAGAGTCAGTCTTACGAGCCTGGTGCCTCCTTTCCACTGGCATTTAATGCTCCACCTTCCCCCACCGCTGCACATCTTTACTGGGGCTGCACAGCGAAAAGAGGTGATGTCCAAGAAACCCTGCCCCTGCTGGATTTCCCTGCAGTAGCCAAGAATAGATAAAATAGGAGGGTAGCAGCATATTCTTCTGACCCAGCTGGTGTTTAGGCACAGCTGTTCCTTTTTTAGTCCACAGCAGCTGGGGTGTCCCTGCCCCTGTGCACACAGCCATCCATCTTCCCCAAGCTTGCTGTACCTGGGCTTCCCTCCCATGTGGACGAGAGTCTCCTAAGCAAGACAGACAAGGGTATCAGGCCTTTCTGCAGGTTATAGTTTACTACTGAGGACTAGCCCAAACAACAAACCATATTTTAGACACCCCCCCTCTGTATCCCTAGTTGCTAAGCTGTGAGGAGGGAAGGGGGTCCTCTAGCTTCCCCTGCTTACCATATCCTGCTGTGCTGCCAGTGGGTGTATAAATAGTGCCCACAGTATACTATTTTGGTGGCAAGCTCTTCCCAGGATTCATCCAAAGAGTTATGTGAGCAAGTGTTAAAAATAACACCGAGCCCTGCCCAAATGCTGGCGTCGTATCAGCCAAAGTGTTGGGAATCTTCCATAGATAGCAGCCTTAGACCCTTGGGAGGGGGCAGCAGGAGGGGGTCCAGCAGGGATCCCCATGTTTGCCTCTTCTTGCTGTCCTGCTGACCACGGAGGACACTGATCCTCAGATTCAGAAGATGTGCTGGTCACCAAGAGGATGTGAGACTTTCACTTCTAATTACATTATTTGCTAACCGAGCTTTCCCTGTGTGTTCTGAATATTATCGCTAAGTCTAATGAGAGGTATAGGAATGCTGGGAGGGGTTAACCTGAGCTTTAATCTAGCCGGCTGCAAGTAGCCAGATCTAGCTGCTTCGCTAAAAGGTTTTGGACTATAGCAATGCATATGTAGGGATTCTGGCCCTATGTTAGGTTTATCCTGAGGACTGGTAGCCAGATTGGTTTAATTGCAGAAGGTGTATTAAATCTACATGTTGAATAAACAGCTATGGGTCTGGACATTCTTGCTATCCTTTTAAACACAAAAGTAATTCCAAAATTCTGCCCTTTTCATGGTGTGGTTGGTGCCTATAACTGAAAACTGGACCACACGGCAGGGATTGCTGGGGAGCCGTGCTCCTTGGGCTGTGTAGCCAGCTCTGGATGCACCATCCCCCTGAGGAGCTGGAAGCCACGTTTTATTTCCCTCCGGCTGGGTTTTGCCTGTTGTTGGGCAAGTCCTGTGCTAGGTCTGTAATTCAGGTGCTCCCATGCTGATGCAGCATCAGCCACTGTTGTGTACTGGAAAACAGGAGACCCACTGGAAAGCAACAGACCCCGCTGAGTTCTTGCCTTCAGTGTGTGGAGCCTAGAACCAACAGAAATGCTTCTTGGAGGGCTCACGCTGAAAGAAGCCCCATCTGAAGACAGAAATGCTCTCTCTTGCAGGTATATGATGTGGCTTCACTCTTGCCATGTCTAATATGGGACGTAGGAGAAGTTACCCCTGTGGGAGTGGAGCACCCATTGTTGTTACATGGCTTAATACATGGAGCCCCTCATACAGAAGAGGAAAAGAGCTGAGATGTCTCCTGGCTGCAGACCCGTGGGAAGTGCTTGGGCTTATCTATTTGCTCTTGACTTGAAAGGAGCAGTGTCATGGACAGGGGAGACCACGCTTCTCTTTCAGATACTGGGGTTCAGGACTATAGCATTAATCCCCCAGTACATCTGTGCTAGTTTGTAGCTTTGTAGAGGAAGGGACAGGTGCTCAATTCAAAGATTGAGAAGTACTCAATCTTTGAGTACTTCACTTTCAGAAGGGATGGATTTATTTTAAGCTGATACAGAAAGTTGCTGTGAAAGCAGCAGGTGTGCAAAAATTGCTAAAAAGGTCACAAGCACTGTTTGGCAGCCCATGCTTCACCTCCTCTGATATGGGATTACTAATTCTGGCAGACGTTCCCAGGGATGGAGAGCAGGTCCCGTAAGAACATTGTGACCAAGGGTTTTCTCTGGGCGTCGCACTGAGAATGAGTGAGAGCAGAGCAGCCGCTCTTCTTCTGGCTTGAACTGTTGTATCTCGCATGCTCAGCCCTTGCTACCCTCCTCCCCATCTCACCATTTAGCTGCTCTTTTCTTTTGCTTGCTGTGTGTTGAGAGGGACACGCTGGGTTTGTGCACAGGATGGAGTGCTTTCTTAGGTGTGTGTTGAAAGCACGGACTTCAGAATTGTCTGGAGATGGAAATACGTCACGGAGATGAAAAGCATGTTTCTGTTTGTCCAGGAACATGCTCTGGGCAATCGGTCCTTTATCAGGGGCTTCCTGCTCTTCCGTTCCTCTGCTCCTTCCTGCTCCTCTCCCCTGTCCAGCCAACAAAGGAGATCTCTGAGTCATCATCGTTCCTGCTTATTATTAGGCCTGAGCCAAGGCTCTGTGTATCGTCATACATTACAGAGCTCCTGAGGGTTCCTTCAGGGCTCTTTCCACCCTGGCGTGTTCTTGTTCCCCTGGCTGGAATGTGTCTGAGGTCTATGGGGAACATATGATCTTGTTTGTCATCTTTAAGCACCACTTTGCTGGACTTTGCTCTGGCACCATCTCCTGTGTGGTGCCAGAGCCCCACAGCAGTTTCCAGCAGTTCCTGAAGTGCTGAGATATCTCCACAGGCAACCTTGTAGAGCAGTGTGCCCCATCTCTTTCCTCTGCTTCACATGAGGCCAAGCCCTCTTTCAGCCGGTTCAGTGTGGTCTAAGCTTGGCATGTTTGTCAGGCATCTCCTCTGACCTGCAGTGCCTTCGTGGCCTGCCTCCTCACTGGCGCCTGGGCTTTGCCTCCGCCAGCTTTTATTTTCTATTTTAAATAACATGGAAGGATTTCCTCCCACACACGGATCCCCTTTATCCCTATAGCGTTTCCTTTGTTGTTGGTCTTTCTCCAACGTGGGCAAAACTGTAGCACGTCGTGGACAGGCACATACTTCCCATTTCTGTCTCTCTGTGCCTGCCTGTGTACAGGGTGGGTGCCCGTTGGTTGAACATGTCTTTTGGAGGAGGTAGACCTTGCACAACTGGCTGCACAGCAGCTAGGTGCTGCAGATTAGACTCTTTGTGCCAATTAAGCATACACCGATAAGCACATACAGCCAAAAGGTTATTTAATCATGGGCTGACCTGGCATGGAGACCTTGGCTACAGCTGACTGATGATTCAGGACAGCCTGCTGCATTAGATGGGAAAAGGTAACCGAAGAAAAAGTTAGGAGAGCTCTCAGCTGTGGTCAAGAATCATCTTGAACAAGACTGAGTTTATGAGAAAAAGTCTGTTCGCCATGGTGGAGGAAAGGAGGATGAATCCACTGTCTGAAAGCTGATGCTAGGCATATTCCATTTAGGAAAAAAAAAACCCAACAAAACCAAACCAACTGGAGTATGTTTTTAACAGCTGGGTGGATTAGCTGCCAGGTCAGCTGGCATGGCATGCTTTTCCACTCTCAGGCCACACCTGTAGGTTTGCTATGTCCGCCCAGGAACGTGTTTCTGTTTCTCCAGGTATTCTGCCTCACAGAATAAACTGCTTTCATCTTTTAATCCTGCATTAAAGGCTTCCTGTTCCTCTGAGTCAAACAGAAATCATATGAGAATAAGACCTCCAGAAGCCATATAATTACATCTTCCTGACCCAGGCATAGTGGACTCAGGCTATGCCATTCCTTGTCTTTCTTCATTTCATCTCTCTAGAATCTCCCAGTGATTGGGACATTATGCGCTGCGTCCTGCATCTTAGCAGTCCAGTCCCTTCCCTCTATCGGTATCTCCTGATGCTGTGGCACCCTGGGTTGGCCAAGAACCTAAGATGGGCATTTCTTTGGCAGCAAGCTACAAGAATAAATTGTTTCCAATTCCTGACACTAAGGGCCTGTGAAAATTAACAGGAATGCATGCCTCTACATAAGTAAAGCAAAGAGCTTCTGAGACAGACAAGACCATGCAAAATATTAAGAAAACTAGTCTTAACTCAGACTGCTGTGCTGTTTTGGCAATAATGAATGGCTAGTTGTAACTGCTATACCTGATGTCTAACATAAACTTCTCTTGCTGCCCCTCAGGGAGCCTATTCCTGTTGTCAGGGATGTGGAGAACAGCTTGTTCACTTGGGCTTGGCAGCAGCCTCTTAGACATTTCAGAACTGCTTTCACGTACCCCCTGGTTTTCTACCAAGAACTAACCCACTTGCTTTGCAATCCTCTCCTTGCCGTTCTTCCTTCCTCTCTTTGAACTCTCACCAGTTTGTCCATATAGGACACGTCCACAAGGCATGTGCTGGGGCTGGGCAGAGAGGAAGGATTACTCCACGTCTTGCATATGACATGCCTGTGCATACAGCCCTACATACTTTGTGCCTGCTTCAAAGCGAAATGCCACAACCACTCAAGTTCAGCCTGTGATCAACGGTAGCCACAGATCCCTTCTGAATGAGCCGCTCACGCATGATGATTATGGGTGGGGATGTGCAATCTGTGCTAGGTGAGGTGTCATGGTAATGATGATAATTTGTGTCACTTTGCTGTTTGTGCACCAACCTTGTCCCTTCAGCTAACAGCATCGGTACTGTAGATGATACAGATGAAGAGTAAAAAATAACCGCCCCACCTGAGAGCCAGCAGGGTCTCCAGGATTTAATTGCAAGCCTGTGTTATGGAGGCTTTTTAGCCCAAGTTTTCACTGGTTCTCCCTTAACTGTCCTTTGCAGCTTTTTGAAATGCCTACTGGCATTTGCGTGCCCAGACAGTCTCTTGGGTGGCAGTGGAGTCTTATGCCTGCCAATGTTGTGCTGTGACATTGCTAATAGTGGCTGGTGTTGGAGTGTACCTTCAGTGGCCCCTTTTAATCAGAGGGTGCTTTGCAGAAGCACAAGCTGTCTAGGCATTGCTTTATTTGCCACTAAAACATAGCCAGGTAGGGCAGGTAACACTGCAGAGCAGCACTGCTGTGTCCAGTTTGGGTGGTAAATGGAGAAACTTAGGAAAAAAATCGGTGTAAACAACTGTAATTAATATCACAGGTCCCTAATAAATCAGCTGGTGGTTATAGAATCATAAAATGTGTTGGGTTGGAAGGGACCTTTAAAGGTCACCTAGTCCAACCCCCCTGCAGTAAGCAGGGACATCTTCAACCAGATCAGGTTGCTCAGAGCCTCATCCAGCCTGGCCTTGAATGTCTCCAGGGATGGGGCCTCCACCACCTCTCTGGGCAACCTGTGCCAGTGTCTCACCACCCTCACTGTAAAGAACTTCTTCCTAATGTCTAATCTAAACCCACCCTGCTCTAGTTTAAACCATTGCCCCCTCGTCCTATCACTACGTGCCCTTGCAAACAGCCCCTCCCCATCTCTCCTGTAGGCCCCCTTCAGGTACTGGAAGGGGCTGTAAGGTCTCCCCGGAGCCTTCTCTTCTCCAGGCTGAACAACCCCAACTCTCTCAGCCTGTCTTCGCAGGAGAGGTGCTCCAGCCCTTCGATCATCTTCGTGGCCCTCCTCTGGACCCTCTCCAACAGGTCCACGTCCTTCAATATATGCTCCCTGGGCTTCGTTGCAAAGGTGGGAGTGTTTGAGAACAGGGAGGTCTGCTGGGGACTGGCTTGGCAGTGAATTGTCAGATCTCACTGATGGGCTTCTGCTGACGCTCCGCGCGGTGATGGCAGGGAACTGCTTGGGCATGCGCAGAGAGAGGCGACTGTGGGCTTTCTGCGAGAAATCCTGAGCAGTTTTCATGCTTGCCGTTGCCTTGGAAAACTGGAATATTTATGACTCAGTACTGAAGCAGGAGGGCAGGAGGGTTTTTCCATTCTTGGATGTGGCCTCTTGTGTGTCCAACAGAGATGTTTTTCTTCTCCTCTGTTTGCCCCTTCCCTGCTGCATCCCTTCCATGGTGGTTTCTGTGAGCAGAAGCTCGTTTGTGGTGCAGTCACCCTCACTTTGATTCAGCCCGGCGATGCCCCTGGACTGGGAAGGGAATGTCACTTTGGTGTACATCATGGGAACCATAGGCGGTCACCTTCCTTCATCCGTGCGTGCTGTGTACACAGCAGTCTGTGCCTGTATGTAGGCAGTGAACCATTTCAGGGCTGCGGATTCAGCTCAGCCCTGCAGCTTTTCAGCTGCTTGGTTGGAAACGCATGATTTTTATTTGAGGTCAGAATACAAACCGGTGAATACAGCAGAACTGCAGCTGCCAAATTCACCAGCTCCTATGTAGTATATAATGTGGCAACTTAAGGCTTTCCTCATGGCAGTGGGGAACTGATGGTTTAGGTAAATTGTGCTGTAGAGGCAGCATTGATCCCATTTTGAACACTGATTTTAATAGGAGTGAAGCCAGTAACACCTTAGTATCCTTTGTTACCACGGACTGCTCCGAGCAATTGATTGCCAGATTAGAAGGCATATCTTTTTTGTAATAATAGCCTTTCTGTTCCTTTTGCCAAGGCTTTGATTAGTGAAAGGGTTTATATTCCCACGCAGTGTTATCATAAATATTTGAGAGAGTGCCTGAAGAAACAGGGTTGCTCTTAGAGCTGAGCTCCTGCTTCAGGCACTCTGAAAATCTCAGTCTGGATCAGTTATGTCCAGGCTTTGCTGTAATTCAAGGTTTTCTGCACAGGTTTATGAGCTTGATTTATCAGATAGAAGCTGAGACTTCGGTCATGATTCAGGAGCTGCCCTCTTGTTTCTGTCCTGATTTCCCTTTGCCGAAAAGTGTTCAGCTATTTCTTTGTGGTCTTGCTTGGGCAGTACTAAGTATTAGGGCTAAAAGGTGGGCACTGGGGCTGTAGGATTGGTTCTCCCTTTCCCACAGCCTTCCAAATGGTTCGTATCTCCTTGTTGCCCCGGTCTCCTGCATGTAAAATGGTAGCAGCACTTTCCTAGGAAAAAAAGAGTATGAACATACTGGAATCCTGGGCTGGAAGGGACTGGAGACGGTCAGCTGGCTGTGGGCTGGGTTTGGTTTTCCCCTTGACATCTCAGTTTTGTAGTGGTATGTGGAACTCAGCCCAGCCCCGTGGGGAGCCGTGCCAGCACCAGCCCTATCTGGTAGTTGTGACTTTTTATGGAGCTTGTGAAAGCCTCTGTTCCTGGGCAGTGAGGCATAGCTGCTAGCAATAGGAAGGTTTCGACCCTAATACAGGAAGGTGGAAATCAAGATAGGGATTGGGATGAAGGAACCACCCAGCCCAGTATTATTTTTCCAAAAGTTGTTGCAGGTGGTCAGCTAGGGAAGAGTGGAAGCAGGGCACGCAGATATTGTGTCTTTTTTTTTTTTTTTCCCCGGGGAATTTGCTAAGTCTATTATATTGTGTCTGTTCAGTAACCTGAAATAGATCTCTCAAGTGCTTGTCCTACCTCCCCTTGAACCCATGTGGACTTCTGTCTGTAACATCCTTTGCTGAAAGTAAGGAGCAGCAGACAGGCTAGAAGATAACAGGAATGTTGAAAGAGGAACTACTGGTCTGAAGGGAAGTTGTTAGTAGAGAGTAGTCTTGAAATGGAAGCTATTCAATATGTCAAATACTGCTCTGAGCATCAAAAAGTAAGACTTTGCTAGTGATGTTTCCTGAAGACACAACGCTCAGAAGCATCATCAGAGGCAGTTCAGGGTTATTCAGCAGGAGGAGCATGGATGTCCTTAAGGAATATTACAAATGTGAATTGAATAGTTCAAAATCGCATAGTCGTGTGCATGAGAAATCAGTAAAAAGTTCAGGTCAACTGGGAGCTCATTGGAGAAAGAGAGAGAGATGGGGAAAACACAGGGTCTATCAGTGATGTGCAGGATTACAGTGAACAGCTAGTATGATGCAGTTATGATTTTCATAGATAAATGTCACATGTTGGACAAAATATTTGTATCAGAGGTGGAGAAATTTTAGTGTAGTAAGGCATGGTGAGATCTTGCTTGGAAGACTGCGTACATTTCCAGTGACTTTCTGAAGGCTGTATGCAAACTGGGTCAGGCCCAGAGAAGGGATACTGGTATGATCAAAGAAATGAAGAGCCTACCTAATGTGAAGTGATTAAAGAACTCAGATGATATAACTTTAAACACAGACTGGATAAACGCTGACGTTATAGCTCATTTTTGGAACATGAGTGAATATGGGTGAGCTGTGCACGGCTAAAGATAAGCTAGAAATTTAGAGAATGTTCTTAAACATCATAAGAATTAATTTGGGGAATTAATTCTGTTAGAAAATGGTTAGCAAACAACAAGAAATGTCAAAATTTTTGGGGGGGGGAGGGGGAAGCAATGACTTTCTCTTCTCAAGCCATTTTCTTATTTGGAGGCAGGACTCCTGCCTTGGGTTGCTAGCCCTGAAGAAATCAGTGCTGCTGCTCTGGGCAGTGGGCAGGGGTCACTGGGGCAGGATCACCATGGGGGGCTGGTGCATCCTGCTGTTGCAAACAGCATAACCCCACAGACCCCTGTGCTTCTGTCCCCGGATCCTCTCGGAAGGCAGGCTCAGTGTGGGGGGATCAGTTGGTGACCCCCTTGGGAAATGTGCGGATGGAGGGCAGCCATTGCCACGAGGCTAATGTCTTCTTTTCTCAGTCTTCTTTGGTTCTGACCCCTCATTCAAAAACTCCCATATTGTTTCCCACCGAATAGAAAAGTTGTCGAGCGCATGTTGGTAACGATCAGCCTGTATTGATCTCTGTGTGTTTGAGAGAGGGATATTGTTTGACCTTGAAAGACAGGGTTGGCAGGGATGGAGAATGATTTTGGGTTTTCTTTCCGAGGATTTTTATAAAGTTTTCAGCACCTCATGCTTTTCTCATGGCCTCTGTGTTCTGGTCCCCCTTGCTCCGATAGAGCAGGACCATGCTTTTAGCTCAGCTTTGTTTAGCTCAACATCTCTCTCTCTGGCATTCCTGAAGCACCCTCAGCAGTGGTGGATGGGGTTGGTGTGTCTCAAGGACTCACATTTCTGCCATGAGCTATCAGCGTGTGAGGTGGAAAGGCACTGAGTGCCTCCCACCATGGTCATGAGTGGTCCAGCACATGGCAAAGAGTGAGGATGCCCATCCCTCCTTTGGCCATGCTACGGATGGGATCATGATGAGCCAGAAGCTGTACCCTAAGCATGTTTGTGCTGTTTCACCTGCTCATACCACTTTCTACTTGCTTGAGAGAGGCATGGACACACTGAAGGTACTGAGGGCTACACCAGAATATCCATCCTTTAGGAGGAGGTGGCAGGCAGCTCCCTGTGCTGGGTTACAGCCATGAGGTGTGGCGGAGAGGTGGTAGCCCTGGGGCTGCCTGGCTGTTGCAAGGATGGGCAGGTTGTATATCACGCCTGAGGGTGAGGGGTTATGAAAGACCTGTTCCTGCCCAGCGCTTGGTATCAGAGGTACAGCCCAGGCAGCCGTCTGGCATCTGGGGCTGCTCTCTTTCCAGTTCACAGATCACCAGAGCAGATTTGTAGCAAATAGGTGGGAGGCTTGGGCTGCTGATGGGTGATTTTGCTGTACAACTGCAGCAAATGTGGAAAGCTTTCTTCCTTCTTGTATGTGGGGGTGTGCTGACCTTAGCAGCCAGTGGTGAAGGCAGGTGAAGGAAGAAGCCTGAGGCCAAGACAGAAATATGTTGGGCTTTTTTTCCACCTAGATGACCTATTTGTGTCCTGGTTGTTGTCAGCAAGCGCTGCAGGTACACACAGGGCTTGTGTCCAGTGTGAGTGCAGCACGTGGGGCTCCCCTGAAGTGGTGAGCTCTGCTGCAGCCCGGCTCTGGGAATGGGGTGCACCTCCTTGCTGGAATTCGTGGGTGGGAGAATATGTTGTGCATTGAGTTCTCATGCCCTTAGAGCATGGGGGAAGGAGGCAAGATGGCAAAATGCCTGCCCTACACCTAGGATGCTGTGGGTAATGAGATCAGCGTTGCTTGATAAGCCGTTTTCTGCTGCCAAGCTGCACCCTGTGGTGCCCAGTAGCACCTATCCCTTCCTCCCCATGCCAAGCAGGATGGGGACCCCTGATATTGTAGGGACAGGCATGTTCTGGCACCTCCATCTCCCTCACCTTGCTTCTCAGCAGTCACCAGCCTGCAGTATCCCTGCTCCCCTCCTTGCCTGAGACTGTGGAGTCAACCATGCTCCCCTTCTCTCACTGACTCGCCTGTGATCAAAGAGAAGTCATCTCCTAGAAGACAGTCCCCTGCTTTCTTCTTCCTCATTAGTGCCTGTAATCTCTTGCTGCCTATGAATCTCTGGGACAGCCCGTCAGTTTTTAGCGGTGTTGCTGAGAGGGGCAGATCCTGGGAGGGAGGTGCAGCAGAGGGATGCTCGCTGCAGAGGCACAAGGCAACACGAGCTTGGGGTGGGGGAAAAACGTGCTGAATAGCTGTTTTGAGGAGGAGGATACAAATCTTAATGCTGGGAACAGATATGTGAATAGGAGTGGTTCTGAGGGAGCCCCTTGTCTGCTGCATTGCTGTGTCTGATTTTTAACAAAACAGCCCCCTGACTCCATCTGCTCTGGTGTGCGTGTCTGTGCCACAAGGCAGGCATTGCTGTCAGTGAATCGGTTAATGCCAGTGTCCTGTGGCAGGGACAGGGATGCAGGCAAGCAATCCGCCTGCCAGCATTTATACCTCCTGGCGTCAGCATTGGCAGTGCTGGTGGAGGACTGGGGAGGGCACCGAAATAGTTTCCATTCTCCTCTCTGCTGTGGGAACGAGTCTCCTGGGTAACAAACGCTCCTTGTTCCGCACAGAGCTCCACAGCTGAGACTCTCTGTCTCCTTCCTCCCTGCTGCTCCCCAACTGTCCCAGCTGAACGGGCCAGAGATGTCTGCTTGAGCCTGCCTTAATTAATGCTGACAATACAATGGGGCTGGCCGTACGGGGGTCCGGGGGCTGCACGCTAATGGGGGTACAGTAAATAGTCTCATTGACTGCAGCTCGGGGGGAGCGAGCCTGGCAGGACTAGCCTTCAGCTTGCTGTAATGGCCAGGCGCAGAGGTATGTCCGTCACTCCTGCCTCCTCCCTGGGGCTTGTTCCTGATGCTTGAAAAAGACCAGGGGGTGATGTGGGGTCCCGAGCACCCACACGCAAGCAGAGGGCTGTGGAGTGTGAAGTACCACGAATGGGACACGGGTATCGGCCTCTCAGGGGGCACCTGTGGAGCCTGAGCTTTGGAACGGGCTGAGGGATCATTCCCAGTGTTTCGGAGGTGAGTAGCAGAGCCGTGTCTCCCATGCTGGCTCCCGTGCATGGTGAACGGGCTGCACAGCCCACAACCAGCCCAAGGCCATTTCTTTCTTCTCGCTGGAAGGGTCTCTGCACTGGGGACAGTCCTGGGTTCCTGCCTCTGGAGCCCTTGGTGGGAGCCACCCACCAGCCCCTGGGTTTTCAGTCAGAAACTGAAAGAGTTTTCTCACACTGAAAGAGTTTTCTCAAACTGAAAGAGGGTAGATTTAGATTGGATATCAGGAAGAAATTCTTTACTGTGGGGCTGGTGAGGTGCTGGAACAGGTTGCCCAGAGAAGCTGTGGATGCCCCATCCCTGGAGGTGTTCAAGGCCAGGCTGGATGGGGCTCTGAGCAGCCTGGTCTAGTGGGAGGTGTCCCTGCCCATGGCAGGGGGGTTGGAACTAGATGATCTTTAAGGTCCCTTCCAACCTAAAC
Organism: Larus michahellis; assembly: GCF_964199755.1. Lineage (NCBI taxonomy): Eukaryota > Metazoa > Chordata > Aves > Charadriiformes > Laridae > Larus > Larus michahellis. The sequence goes on from NC_133930.1 coordinate 11,794,124, forward strand.
TGTTCTATGATTCTATGTGATTCTGTGAAATCCAATTTGAATGTTACCTGAAGAGATACTAAGGTTTCTGAGGAGAAACTAAAGGTTTCTGGTGGTCTGGGATCTGAGGCAATTGACAGACGCTTCCAGTAATGAGTCTAACATTTTTCTGGCATAGCTTTTTATGTTGGCCTCTCCAGAGGCAGAAGCTTCTGCAAAATGTTGTATCGACCAGGCTGTTGTATTTGTTTTATTTGATTGCTGCCTTGGGTGCATGATGGCATAGACCAAAAAGTACTCAGGCATGTGAGGGTTCTTCATGGCTCTGAACTGTGTCTCTGTGTGACATTTTTACCTCTTCTCTGGCTTACCTGCTCCCCATGCAGCCTTGGTTTAGGAGGTGGGGTTAGGAGGTGGGGTTTGGTTTGGGCTCATAGGAGTTGTTTTTTCTGAGGTGGATGCCCCATTTCCTGAGCTCAGCATGGGGTGGTGGCTATAGGAGCGGGACCGGGTGGCAAAATGCAATAACGTGAGTGGTCCCTTCATGGTGGTTGTCTCAGGGCAGCTGAGTTTCTGGGGTGCGTGGTCACGCTCAGACTGTCATAGAAAAAACAAAAGTAACCACACACATCCCATGGCGAAGCTCCCTATGCCCTGTCAGGAGCTGCACTGACTTGCCTACGGAGCAGGTTGCAGCTGCCGCTGGTGAAAGGGGGATGATGGAAAAATCCCCTCACATGGCCCCAGGGTAGGAAGAGAGCCTGGGCTTTTGCAGGTGGTGGTCCATGGCTTCGGGGAGGAAGATCTGCTGTGGATTGCTTTGCAGAGATACTGGGATTTAGCCCGGGTAACGGGCAGCACTTTAATCAAGTGCTGTAGTTAGTAGTTGCTGGGATCTTGATTTTGAGATTCCCTGTGGGACTGGAGACATCCTGCCCCTGACAGGTGGGTCTGGCACTGGGGGAAGCGCCGGTGGCTGCATCTCGCTCCGGGGGTGGCTGTGTTTCAGGGGTGCTGTGTAGATAGTGTTGATGGAGCTCTTTTGGACAAGGCACTATAGAAATGTAAAAGAAGCTTCAAGAAGCTTCTTGTAGTCATCCTGATCTCTCAGTTATAAGTCCTCCCATCCTCCTCCATCCGTGTATTCCTTTGCAGACTAGCATTTTATCTCCAAGGGCTCTGGCTGCCATTACCAACAGTAGGAACATCGCACTTCAGTTCCTTTTGCTTTCCTTTGCAAAGCCAGGAGAAGAGATCAGACAGCTTGCAACCATCTGAAACCCAAGCTCATCACAGAATAAGATGCTGCAGCTGTGTTATATGTCATAAGACATTTATATATACAAGTCTTTATATTTCTCCTGATGCTACCTTCCCGATTTCCCAATTCCTGTCGGAATCCATCCTCCATCTTCTGGCTCGACTTGTCTCCCCTCCTCTCCTTCTCTGCTCCCTCCCATCCCCTGCCTCGTCTGAGGTCCCGCAGGGACTAATTGCAAGCCAGCACGGCGGTGCTGTGGGCATGCTTGCTCCTTCACACGCAGCAACGTCACAGCGGCAGCAGCAGCAGCAGCAGCAGGAGCATTGGGGATGTGATTGCGCAGACCCTCTGCATTGCCAGGGATGCAGCTGTGAAAAAAAAAAAAAAATTAAAAAAAAAAATTGACTCTGTTTCCCACAGCATCCTGGTGAGAGAGCACGGAGCCCGCTGGAATCCGAGTGCTCAGCAGTGCCGGAGCAGAGCGTGTTCAGTGAGAGGAGGCAGGGAGCAGCGGATCTGTGGAAAGGTGAGACGGAGAAATGGTTGGGGTGGGCGTTAGTCGTACAGATGGTTTTCAGGCCGTTCGTTGTCCTGCAAAGCGCCTAGTTTGTTTTTGTAGAGATTGCCAGCTACCCGATGGAGCTTAAGGATTTTAGGATTGCTTTCTCTCTTTGGAGGCTGTGTTGCTTCGGAGCTGCTGTGATTATAATGGATGCGAGCGAGTGAGGAGGCTGGTGTTGCTGCGCAGAATGTGTGTTTGTCCATTGTAGCTGTGAAATGACAGTTGTCATGTCCGGGGCTGGTTGTGCGGAGGCGAGCCGTGCTTCGCCCCGACAATGCCGCCGCACAGCTCTCCATTGTGCCTGCCATGACAGACGAGCCCACACGGATTGTTTTGGTCCCGCTGGCTACCATGCTCTCTGTGCATCCCTGGCGGTGATGCTGTTGTGCGGCTCAAAAGCTATTTTGACAGGCAGCGCTTCCATGAAAAGCCAGAAACAAAGGACGCAGGCAGAGGAAAGGCTGCTGTCAGTGTGGCTTTTGGCTTTTTTTATTTGTTGTTTTTTGTTTGTTTTTTTTTTCCTGTCCCTTTTTTTCTAAATACTGGTAAATCAATTGCTCAAAAGGCACTAGGATAAAATATTGTGGCAGATAAAACCCTGCTCTTCTGCTGAGGGATGCACGGGTTCTGTGCAGGCTGGAGTCCTTTGTGTTTCCCAGGGTGTGTCTGTGCCGGCTGTTAAATGGATGCTTTCTCCCTGCCTCTTTTCACAGATCGGATGAGAAAGGTTATCTAGGAATGGAGGAATTACTGCTTTTAATTATGGAAATGAGGGGTCCAGGCTGGGTACCAGTTACTAGAGCTTAATTACATGGTCTTGTTATAGCCAAATCCCTCTTTTCCCTCCCCACCTTCCTTCTTCTTCCCTCCCCCACCCTCTGCACAAATCCTTCCATCAAATTGCCTCTGCAAAGGCAAAGGGAGAGGGCTTGAACAAAGAGAAGGGTATATGGTGGGATACAGGTATAGATGCTGGAGGGGCGATGTTCAGGATGACAGTCAGTGAGAACAATAAGGTAAAGGTACAAAAGAATGACATTTCAGTACGCGTGGTACAGTGATGGGGCTGTAGGGGAATGTACACATGGGAATGTAGTAACAGAAGGGGATAAACAGCAGATGCAATCGTTTCGGGTTATGGAAGGTGCTGAGCATGTGGGGTTGCAATTGCAGGTGTTTTTGGGGAATGTGGTGTTAATGGAAGCTGGATTAGCGTTGGCTGTTGATGAATGGATCATACAGGGACTGAATTGATGGGTGTCTTAAAGGTATATGGAGTATGGGGGAAGCAAATATCTGATTTTTTTTTACCTCCAGACATCTACAGTCTTGTATACTGATGTTGCTAAAAACCGAGCTTAGCAGGTCTAACCTATTACACAAAAGCTTTCTGTAGTTCTCCAGTGACCAAGAATAATTCAGATAAAGCATCTTCATCCTGTCAGGAGTAACAGGATGGTAGGAAAAGTGTAGATAAAATGGTAAATGTTTGGCAGAGGTGTAGAGGAACTGTGGAGAAGAAGAGGCGGGTGTGAGGGGCATTGCAGAGCTGGAGGAACAGGGTGTTGTGGGTCAGAGACAAGCAGTAGAGGGCATGGGGAGGAAATTCAGGGATGTCATTGTCAGGGAATGTAAATGTGTCATTTGTGCTGTTATTCTCCATCCCCTAACTATGTTCCCTGAGGTGGTCAGTGCTGTGTGCAGCTCCAAGGGGTTTGTGGAGGTGGCAGCGATCCTCAGCACAGCCTTTTCTGCAGCAGTTTTCTGAAGGAACCATTTTGCTGCTGCAGGTCCTCAGTTTGGTGCTCTGTCTCCATCCCTGTGGAGTGGCAAGGCTCTCCAGCCTTACAACAGGTGAAGAAGATAAATCCGGAGTTTCAGTGCAGGGTGCCAGGTGGGAAGGAGAGGGCTTCCAGCACAACCATGGAGCAGAGTGTGTTCTGCTCGCAGTTCTGTGACAATGTCCTGGAAGCACCATAGGGCATCCTTCTCATCCCGACCTCTCCCTGGGACCTGGGAACCCTCTCTGTGTCTGCAGGTCTCTGTCCCATTCAGCTCCCATGGGAGCAGGGAGCAGGATATGCTGCGCTTGTGGTGCTGCTGCAGAACAGGCTCCTGCAGGAGCTGGGTGGGGGATAACAACGGCACATGCGTGTTTGCAGGTCCATCGTGGGTCAGAGGACAGGAAATGCAACAGGACATACCCATGCACAATACACATACTTTTATCAGGGTGTGGAAGAAAAATTGTGTATAGTTTGTGTGTACAAGGCTTGCCTAAAGGAATAAAAGAAGCTGATGCAGCCTCCTTGTCTGTGTGGGGTGGGAATGTTCCCCAGGACATTCAGGCTGTGACCAGCTCGTAGGTGCCACTCTTACCAGAGCATCTGTTAAGCAGTGAGAGTGCACAGATAATCTCTGCCTTGAGATGCTTAAAAGACGGGCGAGAGCTTCTGGTGACTGAAGCTGACCGAAATGATTCACAGGAAGGAGACATAATTGCTGCTGTGTCTCTTCCTCGCTGCATTGATGCAGAATGCTGGAGATAAAATGCAGGTGGATCTCTGGATCCAAGGGACCTGGACCTGCATTGCAGAAAGTGCAGGTGGCCCAGGAGAATATGCCACGGACTCCAGAATGGCCTGCCCATGGCTCCATTTCCACCTCTCAGGTGTCTGAGGCTGTGATAGCAAACAAAAAATGAGTTCTCTATCCCAGAGATTGCAATTTTCTTCCAGTCTGATGTTCCTGGTGAGTCAAGATCTCACTCTGGTATTAATCCTGATAGACAGATGGTAGCCCACCTTTTGCAACCCCATGTTGTGCTTTGCCCCATTTTTAATTTATTTCCCAGTCTTATTATTCCTTTCTGATGTTTTTTGAAAGCCTTGTGTAGTACTAAAGGCAGGCTGATAAATCTAACATGGGTCACTTCCCTTCCTGTTTCGGAACAGGTACAGACCTTAACTGTATTATTTGCCAACCACACAGCTTCCCCTACTTCCTCTCTTTCTTCATGGTTAATTTTGTCAAAAGCCCTGTTGCCAGCTGCCATCATGCAACTATTCTTTCCTTTTTCTGGAATCAAGAGTATCTTGTCCCGCTGACTTCAGCGCATTCATCTTCTAGAACTGGTTTCCACTTCAAAAGCTCATTTCCTTTTCTGTACCCTCTTTCCTCTGTATTATCTAACCTGTCGTCACCACAGCTTCAGTATTATTCTTCTTGCCAAATCAGCACCAAAGATATTGTTTTAATTACCTCTGATGTCCTTCTTGGTGTGGTTATTCATTCAGGTTGGTCAGGAGCCCTGCTTTTCTAATTTCCTCACCTTGCTTGGTCATTCCAGATGGTATTTTTTACTTATGATGTACATTCAAAGTATTTTTCTGCAGTACTTCTCCAATCTCTTTGTTCTTGTTGGCTCTATAACTGTTTTCCTTGATACACTGGAGATCTGCTCTTTAAAAATTAAAAAGGTTTCATTACAGAGCTGTTTGCTTTTTACCCTTCTGTTTAATATAAACTGGGTCAGCTTGAGATATTCAGATGAGAGCCACTTCTATATCGTAGATGGTGGGCGATAACTCATCCCAGTGGCCACGGTTCTGACGGTTCAACCCAAGGAAAGCAAACCAAAAGTGAGGGATGGGGAGATCTGTGCAGGTGGTTGAGAGGCGGAGGGTTGGAGGTGGAAGTGCCTCCCTCTCAGCTGTGGAATCACAGGACAGTACTGGATGAGGAGATTTTGTCCCTGCATTTTTGGGAGCCATTGAAATCAAACCAGGAGTGGGAAACCTCACTTGTCCGCTACCTGCGCTGCTTGGTGAGAGGAGTCCTGATGTGGATAAAGTGCTTCTGGCAGTCTCGTCTGCAAGTCCAAAAGAGCCAGGACTTCCCCCCATTACAGAGCTATGCCAAAGGCTGCAGGATGAGTCTTGAAGTAGCTGAGGGAGCTTGGCTGGCAGGGGGTGAAATCCATAGCAATGATCAATGACAGCGGTGTTGGTAACCAGCCTTAGCAGGGATTTGTCGTGTTATCTGCTGAGCAGGTTCCCTGCATGCCCTAGCGCTCGCCTGGAAGTTGGTTACTCTCCAAAGAGGAAGAAACAGGCTGTCAAAATGGCTCTAGTCCCTGATTCTGCTCCAGTTTTCTCTCTTGATGAAAATTATTTTAATGTTCATTTTCTTAAAGAAGTGGGTCAAAGCAGAGGCATACCTGTTAAGATGAGCGCAAGAGCAGGCATGTTCACAAATTCTTCCTCTCCCCACCGCAGTTGTGTTGCAGCCCTAGGGGCATGTAGACAGTGTTATTTTTCTTTCTTGTTGAGTGAGGCTGCTGGTGGTTGTATCAGCAGATAGGGAAAAAAGAAGTAAAAAAAAAAAAAGGCTGTGATTGTTAACTCTGGTAAATGGAAGGAAGGCACGAGACAGAGCTGTAATGTGGGTGAATGGCCATAAGGTAGGTGGTGGCAGCTTCTGGCTCAGGCTGACCCTCTGAGTTAGCTGGGAGAGAGCCCCTGTGTTGGTCTGTGCGCGGTGCTGCGGATGTGGGGCTGGCAGTACCTTTGAGTGACAAATAATAGATATTTGAGTGATGTCGGCAATGCTTTGTACTGACCCTTGGCCAGTGATGGGAAACTGGCACAACCACCACACCTGCTCTCGGCTCCAGCAGGAGAAGAGGTTACCTGGAAGCAGAGACTGAGTGTCACTGTCCTGTTGTGCTTTTTGGGCCACTGGCACAGATACCTTGGAGTGATGAGAGCTAGCAGTTCCTTCCGGCAAGAGGGGATTTTCTTCTCTGGGAGTTACAGGAAAAAAACTCAGAGCCTGTATGGAAGACCTTGGCAAATCAACAGCAGATTTTCACCTGAGACATCCCTGGGACCCACTGTCACCTCCATGACTAGACCGTGCACTGTTCTTAAGGAAGGGTGGGACACATGGACAAGAGATGGGGACTGGATTGGGGGAGTCTGCCTTCCCCTTGGTTCACAGATGTGCAAGAGACTCAACCTGAGCGTCTGTGGCTTTGGCAAATGCTCAGGAGCTCTCCTGCATGCCAGTGCCAGAAAAAACCCTACATACAGTTGCAGGAAAACGAGTTTTTCACAAGAAATCCGGTTGTCATGTGAGGTTTGAGCTGATGAGTTGCTTAACTGTGATGCAGTCAACCCTGGGGAAAATTTGTGCTCCTGGGTGTTGTCTAACACAGACGCGGTTCAGTACCAACTAGATCATCTCTCTCAGCTGCTTCTGGGAATGGGCTCTTCAGATGTTACTCTTTAAGGGAGCAGGGAATCCTTGCTCCCCACATATCTCATGTAGGGACTAATCTCATTGATTTGTTTTAACTCCAGAACTGTGCCTTATTCTTTGTAAACTAGCACCAACTGCCATCACTTCTGGAAAAATCTGACCTAAATGCTTTCAGTGGGCAGGACCTTCTCCATTCTGCTCTGCATGCATTGGTGCAGGAGCAACCACATCCTTACTTAGCCTCCTTTTGCCTAGTAGGTCCAATTCACCTGAATTGTTTACCAGGCCACCTTCTTTTGGTGCCTCTCTGAGGTTCCCATAGCAAAGAGCAGGGATGTGTGCCTCGTGCTGCATTGTCATGCGTATTCTGTGTAGCTCAGATAGCATAGCTGTCCTCACAGATGTCCCTTTCAGTGGGGAGAATGACCTGTCTGGACCATTGCACCAGTGCAATTTACTGCTCCTGACAGTGAGCATGGTTCCAGAGACTGCTTACTTGGCATTTTTCCCTGTAGTCCCACCCTCAGACCTTTCCCATTAACTCATGTGGTAGAATCATAGGCCCATATATGAGAAGATCCAGTAGGAGGTATAAATAATTCGTATCTGTGGTCCCAAAATATTGTTGGCCCACACAGCATATCTTCCCTGGCTTTGCCTAATTCATTCTAGTGATCGATACCTGGAGTGGCACATCAGCCCTGGGGTTTGGCTTAGTCTGGTTGACCTCACCTTCGCCGTTTGTTAGTACATGAGAAGTTGCAGTCATTTCCAAGGGATTTCTTACCTGGATGTGGCTTACCATGAACAGTGATTGTAGCTTGACCCTTCAGAAGAGCAGCAGGTGGATTTAATCAGGCATCTGCACTTAGCTGTTTTCTATAGGCAACAAGCTGTTCTCTCTTGTCCATAGTCAGTGGCATCTAGCTTAACCTGCTGCTGAGATTTATCCCCAGCTGCAGGTCATAGTGCTTGAAATGGCCATTGGGGAGATCATCCTCCTTACCCAGATGTCTCCTCCTGCTTTCAGCTCCATGTCATATGCCTCATTTTCATTTCTGCAAACACATATTATTTATAATTACAGTAATTATAAAGCACTCTGAAGGTGGTGATGACTTATTACAGTAAGCCTGACAGCCTTTTCGTTCCCATGTGCTTCCCTCCCCTGTTTCCTCTTAGACTGACAGGTTTTGGGGAGGACTGAGTCAGGGAAAAGGTGAAGCAGCATGGAGCACGGGGGACCTTGGACATTCCTGGAGGTGTCTAGACCCTAGTACAGTAGGGCTTGCCAGTTCATGGCACAATAACAGAGGAGGAAAAGAGGAACTGCCAGAAACAGATATGTCCCAGCACTGACAAACAATGGCATGAGGGTGGTTAATGCACAAAGGTGACAACACTCTAGTCACACATCATTCAGTTTATGTTTGACCATATCTTGTTGAGAGACTGATACTAGTCATTGACCCACTGGGGTTTCTGTTCTGTGTGCTTCTGTTGGTGACTTTGCACAAGCTTCTGAGGCCCCAAAGCATGTCTCCATCTCTGTAACCCTGACCTCTCCCAGGTTTTGTGCTACTGATACGATTTGGTACTGCATGGTGAAGAAACACCCAAGTCTGAAGAAATGTTTTTGTATTTGTCCTGGAGGTACTGAGAGGTGATTCCCCTCTGTACCACAGCATGTTCGACAGACAGTGTTTTGATCTACTGCCTTGTTGTCTGCTTTCCCCTTGGCATGAGTTGAGGTTGAAAAGAGAAACCACAACAACCTCTTGGCCTGCTCATCAAAACAAAAGGGGAATCTTCTTTCATGGAGGCAAGCCACCAGACCTCACTGATTTAATGAGGCAAATTCACCAGGGAAAATATCCTTCAGCCTGGATCTTAGTCAGACATTGAGGACCCCCTTATCTCTTGGTGGACCAGAAAGAGAATTTGCATGGGGACATGGAAAACATCTCCCGACATGCCTACACCAAGAATTTGTGCAATGTGAGGGAGCAAACCGCCCAAAAGCCACACTTCACAGACAGCAAAAAGAAACTCCTCTCCTCAGAGAACAATCCCCTGATTTGTTCTGGCCTAGTCTTGTTGCAAACCGCGAGTTTTTGAACTTGATCCTATGTTATGTAAGTGTGTGTGACAGAGTATAGTCACAAAAGTACACTTTGTCAGGTTCCAAATCATTAAATTGATTAAATTGATTCAAACTCATTAAACTGATGTCATTAAACTGCAAAAAGTACCTGAATGTCATAAGCAACTTTACTCGGTGAACATCTACATATGAATGTTAGGGTACATAAGAAATGGAGTGGAAAATTATGGTACAGAGTCTTTTCATGTTGATACAGAAAGTAAGGGACATCCCACTGTTGACTGGGAAACTGTGTGCAATTAGTCACCCCAGCTCAGAAGCATGACTGCAGAGTTGGAGGGCATTGAGAAACTGCCCAGAAAACTGCACAAAGTCCTGGAAAACTCTGATAAGAGTAAAGACTGAAGAAATAGGAGTTATTCGTGTTAAATGAGAAACTGTAGGGTTAATGATATGAAATAATGTACAGAGAGAGTCGACGTAGAGAGAAACGATGTAGAGAAAGATGATAATGATTTCTGTGCTGCCCTGCTTGTAACATGGAAGTATTCCAGGAAATTAATGAGGATTATTTGAAACTGATAGTAGGAATAATTTTCACATACTGTGACTGTCCACAAATCTTGCTGTCAACCTTGAAAGCCCATCATGTCTTGGCATTTGTGTGAATAAGACGAGCCAGTGTACTTATAGTACGTGTTCCGAAGTTGTAGAGTTTTGAACTTCATGGTTGAGTTGAGGCCTATCTCAGTGTAAGGGTTTAGGAGAGGTAAGTTCTTCATCACCACTTGTCAGAGGTACTTATTCTTTTCTCTGAGACATCTGGTACAGAAAGGATGGAACAGCTTCAAGAAAGGAGGTGTCCAAATGTGAGCATGTCCTAGCCGGGAAGGAACATCTGGGAGCCTACAGTCTTAAAGTGTCTCCTCAGATCTCTCAAACACCTTTTAAGTGATCAGAAGCAGGGCGGTCATCCCTCTGGTAGTCTTGGTGTGTCCCCTGGGACTCTGACCTGCTCTTCCAGTACAGAGCCAAGGATCATCCCCATTTGACCTCCTTTTTTCTCCTAGTGAATAGGTCTATGTATCCTCTGCAGCACAGCAAGACTTTCCTCAGCAGAAGACCTTGGTTAATCCAGGGTTATCAGATTTAGTTAGTTAGACACTTAATGCTCTGTTGAGCCCAGTCATTCCAAGCCTAATTAGCACATGAGCTGTCTTGTGGAGCGATATCCTAAAATAAACTGTGCCGAATAGAGCTCTACAAGCTGAGCTTGGTTTGGGTTTCCAGCCCCTGCAAGGGATAAATTTCTCCTCTCAGAAGAAAAGTATGTGTAATCATTAGGAGTGCCTGGGCTGCTTCATAAGTATTTTATTAAGGTTCTGGCTGGCCTTTTCTTAGTTCTGTTGCATGGAAAATATTCTGTTACGTAAATTGATGCTGCGGTTTCATCCAGATCCTCTGAGTTCTGCCTTGCTGCTGGCCATGTGAACACACAAACACACCCACACATCACGAAGGCACTTGGAGAGAAGTTGGGGACCAGACCAGGGATCTGGGAATACTGTTGTACGTGAGCAGATTGAAGAGCTTGGGACTGCTCTGAGAGGCGGCGAATATAGTGGAAAATATGATACTCTCCCTGCCCTAGCCCCAAGGACAAGCAATGAAATTAAATGCCCATATGTTCAAAAGCACTGACAGATAACAACTACTGTGGTGTGTAATTTGATGTGGAACTCACTGGTTCAGGAAGTTGCAAGCCCTAAGAGTTGCAAGAATTCAGGAAAAAAAAAGTGACACTATAAAGTCACTATCATTGTGTAGGGTCCTAACTTTCTTATGGGCAGGTTATGAAACCTGCTTCTACATGTAAACTGTTCCCATATGGAGGAGGCTGCCTGTGATGGGTGGGGAGAATGGAGCAGCTGGTTACTCATTTGCCCACTTTGGGGTTATTACACCTCATGCAGAGCATCTGAACTCTGCTGGCAAAGGCGGAGGACGGGGCTTCACCCCCCCTGATTCAGTCCACAGACATCTGTGTTCCTGTGCTGAAATCAAAACTTCCCTGTAGCGGTTGATCCATGAAGACTAAATATATTCATCTGTCCATTACATCTTTCTCCTCCCTCTGGTTCTCAGCTAGTGGCAATAGTTGCCTTTGATGTTGGTCTTTCTTAAGAAAAGCATTCTTGAGAGACATGTTTTGGTCAGGGAGGTCGTATCAAGACCTGCCGTGGAGTGCAAAGAGTGTTTTCTAATCTTGCACAGGCTTGCTGTAGTCCAAGGTTTTGTCCCCAGTACAGAAGCTTTTTGTCCCATCATCTTGGGAATCACTCTGCTTTTTTTTTTTTTTTCACACACCCTGAAATTGGCAAAAGTAAGATTCAGATAGCATTTGGCCTTAATTACAGAGGATCTGTTTGTTCAGGGACCTGGCCAAAAAAGGGTCAAGAAATGCACAGTCTTAACAGTAATCAGGAAAATTCCCTTTTCAAACCTATGCTACAGAGTCTTTTCCTCCAGCTACCTTCAAGGAATTGCAAAATCCATCCTTTGGTCTTAAAGCAGTTGGAAATCAGCAGCAAAAGTATATGTAGTCCTGGTGTCCTTCAAAGGGCAGGATAAATTTCATGCATTAGTCTCATCAGATGCTTCCTTGATTGGGCTGTTACTCAGCCTTTTTGCTCTGTAGCATGCTGTCATCCCCAAATCAGGGTGCTGCCAGCCTCCAGACCATTGAATTGATTATTGCACATTCCTGCTTTGGAGAGACAGAAAATTTCTTCCTGCGTATCCAGTTATTGCTTCTGGTCTTGCCAGAACTACCTAGAGTTAGGAAGGGTTAAAGTTTCCTGCAGTCTTAGGAGGAGTCAGCAGTTGCCATAGCTGCTGCTTGAAAAACCATTGAGATGTGCACTGTGAAGAGGAACATCTAATAAAACCAGGCTGCTGCTGGGATGTTTTCGGTTTGTGCTTGATTTTGGAGCTCCTGATCTGGTTGCACACAGTGTGTATTAAATTCCATGTAGGATTCCATCTTTTAAAAATAACACAGCTCTGCAGATGCAGGCATTCTGTCTGTCTGGCAGAGCGGATGCCCATCACTGGTGGGTAATGCCATGCCTGCATTGCATCTCCTATTTACTGGGACATGGCTACCTACTCCTGGTAGCAAACCATTGCACCACTGCTGTGTTCAAGCCTGAAAATAATACTGCTGGGGCTTTTTGACATTTCTGGCTGGTTTATTTATGGTGGCTTGTGGGGTGATACTTCAGTTATTTCAAGAACTTGGCACTACTGTGGTTTTACTTCAGTCTCACGTAGCTTCCTTTGCTGCATGTTCTGCTTTTGTTATGTTGCTACCTGGGGCTGTACATCTGTAATCTTCCATCCCAGAAATGTTTGGTTTTCACTTGGTAGTGAGTGATTCCTACATATATGGAGCTCTGGGCTAAATAGGCAGTAAATATGATTTTACAGCCTCTTTAACTGAGTCGTCTTAAGACTGAGTTCCTCATTTGTTGGGCTTTCTCCAGTGATCACTGATGTTTTTGCCTTGCAGGGAGAGTTCAAGATTGTTTTGCAGCTGTGATTCCTGCAAGGGAATCTTTTAATCTGGATGGAAAGGAAGGAATAGTGAAGGTATACAGCCATGGAGTGGCTGGAGTTTGTATGGGTGAAATCTTATTCACTGTGGAGACAGACCTTTGTCCCTTTCAGGGCTTAGCTCATCTCTTTTCACCAGGGTGATGGACGATCTAGAACTACTTGAGATGGAGCTGTTCTCTGTGCTTTTTCTTTGTGCAGGCGCAACTTGCTTCTGAAATTATCCTCCCATAAGCCTTGGATAAGCAGAGCCTCTCCTTTGCCATGATCTGTGTAACACCAAGTTGTCTGAAGCCAGATTCCAGTAAATGTTGGGGAGGAACGCCCTGAAGCCCCAGTGGAAGTCATTCGTGACCACTCATTGAGAAGTCTTTCCAAAGCATAGTAATTCTAGGGATGCTTTAGATCCCCAGCAACTCCTGAAATCTCCAGCGCAGTTAAGAATATCTCCATCCATACGAAGCATCCGTGCCCTCTGCACCTCTTGCTATCATCTCAGGAGCCTTCCTCCCTGCAGTGCATACAAGAGCAAGAATGGCTGCTCGTTCACCATTGCTTGTAGCCATATAACAGCCTTCAGGAGCAGTTTTGCCATAATGTACGCCTGCAGGCACAGGTCAGAGAGACGGCTTTGATGCTGAGTTTGATGCCCAACTCCCTCAGCAGAACACTTTGTCCCCTGCCCTCCTGTGGCTGTTGTGGTGGAGACTTTGGAGCTCGCAGCTCCCAGGCATAGAAGTTGGTGGGAAAACCTTCAGTCAGCACTTCTGCTGGCTTTGGCTCTACCTGTGTTTTTGTCACTACTCATCTGCAGCCTCTGGTTCCTAGGGTCCTCAGTTGGGCAGGTCTGTAAAAGGAGCAGGTTGATGAGGCAGCCAGATGACAGCCCTGCTTTGCAGCTAAGCCCTGGCCAAAGCTGTGCAGTTAAGGAGGAGTTAAGCGTGGAATCTTCAGCTACTGATTCTGCCTGGCAATTTCATTTGCTTACAGGATTTTTTTTTTCTTTCTGCATGGGTTCTTGAGTGCTCTGGGAACACTGAAGCAGCCAGGCTCCAGCGCCCAGGCAGATGCATGTTCCAGAAAGGAATTGTGTAATTTCTGCTCTTGTAAGATCTCCAGTATGCATCCAGAGTGCTCAGGCAGAAAGGTGCTCTAGAAATGTAGTCCCTCCTCCTGCTGCTGCTGCTACTAGAGTGTCTGTGATAAGAAAGGATTTATTGTGTCTGCAGTTTAATTCAGCAGCAGTTTCGGTGTGATATTAACAGCTAGAAACATCAGAGTCTTTTACTCCTCTGCGGATTTGCATATAGTAATTAGGAGCATATGTGGTGGGGGCTGGGGCAGTGGACGGCTGGTTGGGAGAAGGAGGAACAGGTTCCAGCCCAGATCACCTCCGTGGAAGCTCGTGAGTCATGGCCTATAAGAGGCACCTGCCACATGCCAGATGATGAGTCACGAAGCAAGAGAGTACAGAAATGGGAGAAACTGGTTCGGTCACTGTCCGGCTCCTGTGTTAGCTGCTTGAGCTATTTCTGATGTCTTGTGTATCTCAAAATGCACAAAGCAGCTGGGGGTTCTTTTTTCTTCTGACTGGGAGGCAGTACCTGCCCCATGCTAGTTGTGTCATTGGCAGGAATGCACATACCTACCTATTGCTTATTTTTGTCTCACCCACCCTCTCATCTCTGCTGGCAAGTGAGACCCTCATCCCTGACCTGCGCTGCTCCTTGTGGCCTTGAGCACAAGGGCTGTGATCGATCATCACGTGCTGCAGCTTCCATTTTGAACACATCATAGTCTTGTATAGTTCTGGGATGTAATGACGCATTAATCATGGGCTTAGTCAGGCTGTCTGGAAACCTCTGGAAAAAGCCGTGGCCCAGGCAGCACCTCATTGTGGAAAGAAAAGGGTAGTGGTCTTTTCAGGAATCACGGATTGCTCAGCATCACAAGAGGAACTGGCCTGAGATGAGGCAGAAATTTAGGGAGCATTTAGTCTTTCTATCTTGCTGCAGCCCCCTTCAAACACTGAGTGCTGGAATATTCACCCTGGGACTGGGCAGACCACCCTTACTCTGCTCCCTGTTCCCCGCGGCAGGGAAGGAGAGCTGGAGGTTTAGAATGAGTCAGACAACTAGTATTTCCTTTTACACCTTTTATTTCATTAAATGTGCTGGATGATTTACTAAGGCATTTAATGAAGGCATGAATTTGGCAGAGATGTATTAGCTGGCGAGAAATAAATGGATGACCAAACAAATACCACTGCAAAGTCCCACCCTATAACAACTCACAGGCTTCATCACCTCCACCCTCTTCTTACTCACCCCAGTGGTTCAGACCCATCCTCAGGCCACTCATGCTGTGCCCCTCGCCCTATCCTCTTCACTTACTGTTCCCTGAATGCCCTCCAGCTTCCTGGAATTTTCCTGTTAAGTTTGTTTTTTTTTTTTTAAAAAAACCCAAACAATTCAGTACTTTCTGGCAGCTTTTGGAGTGGTGAAGCTGGGGCAGGGACGAACTGCATTACTGGGGTGCTGGAAACTGTGAGCCCTGAGATCCCCCACGCTGTCTGAAGAGTGGCTTTCAGTTTGCATTCAACTCCCAGACCTTTTCCCTGGAGGCAGACTTACAGGGAGTAAATTGAATATATCTCTCCCCATGGAGCAAAGAGGAGATGTCTGTATTGTGCCCCTGTCTGCAAGCTCACACAAACTGTTTCTTTTTGCAGCGTTTCTGCTCATGCTTCTTTTGTAGACTTGTGTGGTTTCTTCAGGCATGTTAATGCAAATGCTCTATGGGAGACAGGGATTCACATGGAACAAACAGCTCCAATACAAAAGGATTTTTGCTGGTTCATCTATGAAACTGAATGCCCAGCTTTTAACCCCGTTTTTCCATCTTTCACCCTTGAGTGACATCATGGATCTTGGTCAGTCTGAGGAAGATGATGATGATGACAGTGAAACCATTGCCATTCAGAAAGAGGCAGCAAGAACCCTCACAGTTAAAGGTTTCCATTGGGCCCGCAGTTTCATAGATGAAGTGACAGAGATTTGTAGAAACAGTAATCTGTTCAGAAAAGCCAGCCTCCAAAAAGCCAGCATTGCCTCCGGCTGACAGTTCCGATGATTTTGCTCCTGCACCTTCATCCTCTGTGCTATATGTGCATCCCTTTTGCATTTAAATCAAATTTGTATATCAAATCTCTGCTTGCCTCCTCCAGTACTGCACTACATTTTATGAGGAAGCCTGGGTCGCTGTGTGTTGAACGCTGCGGCTCCCTGCGTGGAGCCAGGTATTAATCAATCAGCGATGGAACTCCAAAAGCGTGGACGGAGGGGTAACAGATAGTGGGGTATGCCTGGTGGTATGTGACCACCACACCTAACGCATCAGCACTTGGAGGCGAGGCTGGTGTTTGCACCAGCCCCTTCTAATGGAAGCAGAGCCTTGCCAGGCCAGTTTGGAGGCAGCTCTGATGGCTTCTGCACCTTCTCAGCAGCGTTGCAGAGGCAGGAGGTTGTACTCCAGAAGCCGTGGACCTGCACCAGCCACCCTTAAATTGACACAACATCCTCAGTCTTTGAGGGTACAAGAGGGGAAGCGTTTGGGGACCTCTATGTAGGGCTCAGCAAGGACTGGCAGGGCATGAATCACAGAATCATCTAGGTTGGAAATGACCTTTAAGATCGTTGAGTCCTACCATCAACCTAACACTGCCAAGTCCAAGTCCACCACTAAACGGTGTCCCTCAGCACTACATCTACCTGTCTTTTAAATACCTCCAGAGATGGTGTTTCCACCACTTCCCTGGGCAGCCTGTTCCAATGTTTCATAACCCTTTCAGTGAAGAAATTTTTCCTAATATCCAATCTAAACCTCCCCTGGTGCAACTGGAGGCCATTTCCTCTATTACCTTTTCTGGAATGAAGCATTCACAGGTAGTGAAATGTCTGGCCTTCGCCTTCTCCAGGCAACCCTTAGCACCTCAAAGGGCTGACAGAATAAATAACCTATACCTCCCACGTAGTAGCAGATGATATCAGTATGGAGAAGGCAAAGAATTTTGACATTTGCAAATAAAATGGCTGCTCTACTGATGCGTCTAGAGTCATGGTGCTCCCTGCCTTGCACTCCACAATACACTTTTCTGGGCAGGGATCATGTTTGCTGTTGTATATGTAGGACTGAGCAGGACTCAGCACACAGTGAGCTTGTGCTATTGCAAATGATAAATAACAAGAATGAACTGATTGGGCAAAAAGTGTTCAGGTAGAGACTGCTTATCCACATCTAGAAGCTTCCCCATGCAAAGCAGTGTGAGGGTTTTACAAAGAGCTGATCAAAGCCAGCAGAATCTGAAGATACTCTGCTTGCTGGATTTTATGCCCTAGTGTCAATCCCAGCCTACCAGACTCTGAATAGGAAGAGGGAGGATCCTTCTACAGTCTTCCAGAATCGGGGGGGGAGAGTCAGGGGGTGGTACAGCCAGGGAGGATGCTGGAATAATGGAATAATCCCTGCGCTGGTAGTGCTGTTGCCAACCTCTCTGCATCACTAAGAAAGGAGAGGTGTCCCAAGGCAGAGAGGAGGAGTATCTAGGGCACAGAAAAAGTCATGCGTATCCCTGGGGAAGCTGTCAGAATGGTTCCTGGCAGGAGCTGGCTGCATGCCACCAGTGATACTGGACCTCAGAGCCTTGTGCTGGGAGCAGGCTGCCGGTGCAGGCACAGTGGGCACCCGTCTGCTGCAGCATCTGTGGCAGCCAGGGAATCGCAGCCCACCCGGGGAGCCCGTGCTGCCACTGACACCCAATATCTGGGCAGAGTTGCATGTTGCAGCCGGAGCTCCAGAGAGACAGCTGGGAAATGGCTGTGTGTCAGCTCTCTTGACGTTTTGCTGTCACATGTCAGCGTGTGCCTGTGCAAGCCTTGTCCTCCCACAGCAGCGGCTGCACCAAGGTGAAGCGTGCCTTGCTGGTTGTGGGGCTGGTTGGCAGGTCGGTGCTGGTGCTGGCAGCCGGCTCCAAGCAGCCATTTCCCAGAGGCAGCGGAGACCCGGTGCTTCAGTACTGAAGTGGTGCTGTCATCAGGGTCCGTATCCTCAAAATGATGCTTTTCAAGTGGTTGCGTTGTGACAACACTCAAAATACAGCAAAGCCTTATGGAGAGACATAATCTAAGAATTCCAATCAGCTACAAAGATGGCAACAAGGGCAAGGGAGGCCTGTATGAGCAGGTAGGCACTGGGGCACCAGCTTTTTTTGCATAATGTTGGTGGGGGAAGACAGGATCAAAAGGAGCTCCTGCTGCTCCATCTACCATCAATGGTGCACAAGGTGCGACATGGGGCACGAACATGGCCCCAGCCGTTGGACACCACTTTCAGCGTGTGTGTGCTAGGCATGGAGTGAGGAGCTGCCATTACCCATGGCGATTCTTCAATAATGTGATCTTGGGAATCCCTGATGTAAAAGATCTGCTCCCCCATCCCACCCCCAAACCAGGCTGAGGACAGACTTGTTCGTTTCAGCCCCTGCGGCAGCGGCTGTGGGGAAGGAGCCAGAGGCTTGTAGGGCAGAGGAGTCACTGGAGGGGCAGTGAAGGATGGTACAGGCATTAGGGAGATTAGAGGTGGGTGAGAGTTTAGGGTCGCACAATAGTCCAGCTGGATGTGGTCCAGATGGTCCAGGTGACCTCTCTACTTCAGAGTCTAATCCTGGCTGAAACATCCCAGGGGTAGCAGACATGGGGGTGAGCGTGTCCCTCATGTAGGTCTCATGATGATCTCTGGTAGAGTCTACCAGAAGGCTTGTCTGTTTGGTAACACTGGTGTTAGCATAAACTTTTACATCATTGTGTGTTTACTGTAAACACTAGGTCCGTCTCCATCTTTGTATTTTTTTTCCTGCCAGCATCATCCTATGTCTGTGAGAAGCACTACTATGCGTGGGAGGAAAGTACTGCTTTTGATCATTATTTTTTTTTAGCATCCTTTAATAGCTATTCTTACGCCATGACGCTGAAAGAACTGAAGTTCCTGATCTTTCTGTGGAGCTGTCTCATTGCTTATACTGTTGTTCTAACTTCACTTATCCCACATTTCTCAATTTCCCTCCTGGGCTCACATGTGCTTTTGCAGCTCTGCTCCAAATCCATTATCATCCCATAGTCAAAAATGATGGGGTAAGGAAGGCAAAGACAGATACTGTGAATGATGCTTTCTGGAGTCTGAAGGTCAGTGGTGGCCACAGACCCAGGGTCCTGGAGTCCCGAGCAGTATTGCAGTATGTGGTGTCAGGCTGCTCTGAGCACTCGGGGTGCCTGGATGAGGTATGGGATTTGGATTGCTGACCAAGGGTGTTTAGGCCAGGGTTTTCAGAACAAGTGGTGGATCTATGAGAGCACTGGGTCATTTTTTGATCCCTCAGGATCATCCTGGATCACTCTTCCCTTTTGTGGTTTCTCCCTTTCCTTTTTGCCTTAGGTGCCTTCCCATGCATGTCTCTGCATTGGCTTATCTGAGCTGTAGAAGGGAAGGCAAGAGGGAAACCCCCTCCAGAATGTCCTGGAGGCACTTGCAGGCTGGACCTCGGTGTTAGATGGGGAAGGAGGAATGAATATATTCTCTCCTCCCCCATATCAAATGCTGGGTAACATCTTCCTCTAGCTTTATGAGAACTGCTACTTGCTGAACACTGAGGGAGGGGAGGCTCTTAGTGCCCTGCATGTATGGCTCCTGGGACTGTGGGCTGTGACAGTCATACTGTTGGGAAGTGCACCAGGTAATAAGATAAGCAGGTAAGAGCCACAGATAGGCAGAGTGTCAGAAAAGTGTGAATCGGGCACCCTGGACCACAAGAGGAACCCGATGAGGCTTAACCATCAGCAAAAAGCCAGCAGAAGGCAATGTGGTGGATGGGACCTATTTAGCCATCACCAATGGCTCCCCATGGCCCCACTGAAGGCATCCGCCCCTTTTCATATGAGAGGCCTGTGTGTGCATAAGTAGTTGCATACTTTGGCATGCTCCCCTGACGCCATTGAAAGACCTCAGGACCTCATGAGGGCTCCTGGACTTTGGAGAGGAACGGTTGTTGCTGCTTTCCTGTTCCCATCTGTTCCTGCTTTCCAGTCTCTGCCTGGACTTGTACGTTTCTAATGATGCCAGGCCTGGCAGTCCAGTTCAGTGTTTGGTTTTTAAAGGAAAGTTCAAGGTACCTAAAGCGTGGCAAAGATATTTAATCCAGTGTCAGAAGATGGACTGCTCTCACCACAGTGCAGCACTTCATTTCAGACCTTGTGCTGTCTCTGTGTTTTCCTGTGGGGATACGGTGCCATCCACAGTGAGGTCTTCGTTTGTCCCAAAGCCTATGCAACCCTTAGGCTGCTTGAGTGAAATCAGCCGCTCACTTCAGATAAGTTTGAGAGGGGTCAGCTGGAAGCACAAGTGTTGTTCCAGGAGTCTGCAGGGAGGGGATCATGTTTGTCGTACATTGCCATGCTTTCCCTGAAGAAGGACAACTGAGGACCTTGTGCTCAGGTACTTGTGCTCACAAGGACCAGTCTGTTTGGTCCTTGTCAGCCTGTGAAGTCGTCAGTCAATCAAGAATGCTTTGAATAGTCACTGCCTTTCCTGAGAGGTGACTTCCTTTGTGTTTTTGTCTCTCTCTAGGTATCTGAATTCCCTCATGAGAAGTGTCCTTCCTGCCTCTCATGTGCAGCCCTACCTGTCCATGGGTAGCACTAGCTTAACTGATGTCCTGAAGAGCATTCCTCACCATGGATAGTCCACCCAAACTGACTGGTGAGACGCTGATTGTCCATCACATTCCCCTGGTGCATTGCCAGGTCCCTGATAGACAGTGCTGCTCCGTAAGCAAAAGGACCAACCCCTTCTGCCAGCCAGAGCTCAGCATTACACGGACCTCTGCCCTTCCAGACAGAGACCTTTCACAGACTGACTCCTTGGTGTACAGCAGCTTTCTCCAGACCTCTGAAACCTCAGCAGAGGCCTCAGACAATAAAGAAGGCAAAGCGAGGGATTTGATTGTCCCTAGTGTCAGCAAGCGACACAACCCTTTCCTGCTGAGTGAGGGTGAAGACGTCAGCATCTTTGGGGATGACTTGGGTCAAAAATCTTTCCACCTTCACAACTCACTTGTGTCTGGCAAGCCTCCCTTTCAGCTGCACGAGCTGGCCTTACCCCCTTTCCACCTCCACGATTCCAACCACATTGTGAAATCCTGGAACATGTCCAGCCGGTCCGGTGTGGTAGACGGGCAAGAGGACAAAATCAGCAGTGACGACATTCAGAAGAGGAATAACGCGAACAGGTGCCACCTGAGCCAGGCCTCAGAACGCATGGAGCTGGATGAATGCAGCTGCCATCGTGGCAGCTCCTCCAGCTTCTCCTTCGATGGTGGTGACCAGGAGTGGAACCAGAACACGGGTGAATCGCTGAGGAATCAGGATGCCCTGCACAGCCGGACGTGCAGCTGTTCCAGCTCAGAGCTCCAGCACTGTCGCTGCTACAGTTCATCAAGTCAGTCTGAAGTGAATGACCAACAGATGGGCTACATCAGTGACTCTTCCTGCAACAGCTCTGATGGGGTGCTGGTGAACTTCAGTGCTCTGTACAACAAAATGAATGGCCATTCTCGATCTAACCTGAATTCAGCCAACCTGTCCTGTGACTCTTCCTTCTGTAGCCACTCAGACACAGGAGCTTTTTACCTGGATTTGCATTCATCACCCACAGAATCCAAGATGTCTTGCGAGTCACATCACCCAGAGAGTTCAGGGAAGGTGTGTGGGTGTCAACACTCCTCCTCACCTGTCCTTGATGCTAACTGCAACTCCTACCACCTCCACTGTGAGCCTTGTGTTTCAGAGAGCTCAGACCTCACTGCCTGCTTCCAGAGCCAAGCACGGCTCGTTGTGGCTACTCAGAATTATTATAAGTTAGTCACATGTGACTTGTCTTCCCAGTCATCCCCCAGCCCAGCAGGATCTTCCATAACTAGCTGCTCGGAAGACCATACCAAAGGTAGCCCAGCACAGCCCACTGAATACTATCTGTTCAGAAGACCTGACCTGAGAGAAGAAGAAGATAATGTGGAGTGCAGTGAAGAGGAGGCAAAGGGAGAAGCCACCCAGAACATGATTGAGGGTCAGGTCTATGTGAATGCGTCACCACCTAACCTCAACGCAAGCCGGCAGCGCTCCAGGAGCTATGATCAGAACCTGGACAGGAGTCCCAGCAGCAGGTTGGGCTCCTTGGAGCGCATGGTGAGCTGTCCGGTCAAGCTGAGTGAAAGTCCAGCAATACCCATCCAGAGTTCCCCCCCAAAGCGAGTGACATCTTTTGCTGAACTAGCTAAAGGCCGGAAAAAGAATGGCACCTCTCCACCACTCCGGTCCAGTGGTGATTCCTCCTTGGAGTTCTCCCCAATCCCTGAGACACAGCGGGATTGCCCAACCTTCCTTGAAGAAAGAGCTCGCCGCAGCCAGAGTCTTCCACCCATGCCCTTTGTCCATGGCCTGAACCAGAGCTGCGAGGGCTTCTGTTTGAATCATACTTTTGGGGATAGCCAGGCTTTGTGTTCCACCAAAGACTCGGTCTCCAGTGAGAAGGTCCCCAGTGGGCATGGGGCAGGTGAGCAAGCCTCTCTCTCCCTGCTGATGGAGGCAGATGCCAGCTTCTCAGGTGGCTCTGCCAGTGGCCACGGACAAAGAGATGTTAGAGCTCGAGCAGATGGTAAGGACCCAAACTAGGCAGAATGGAGAAGTAAAAGGAAAGGCTGCTCTTTGGGACATGAGGGGAGCAGCAGAGGAACCTGCATGGTGATGGGAGACCAGTGCCTGTGCAGTTTGTTTCCTGGTCTACCCCTCTATGGGAAAAAGCCCTGCTGTGCTTATTTCAGACCCAGATCAGTGCATGTGTCTTCTCCTTGTACTTCTAAAGCCTCTTGAGGTTTTCCGCAAGCCTCTCATATCGTGTAACGGAGGACACAGCATTAGCACTTAGGGTCTGTGCAGCTTGGAAGGTTGTCTCCCTTCCAGGGTGTTGTGCTCACCCGGTCCGTGAGAATCGCCTGCCTTTGGCTCCTAAGACAGAGATGTGAAGATGCTCAATGGAGTCATGTTCCCAGCAGATGAAGGGAAGGGAACCATTGAGGAGTTTTTAGCCTTTATTCTTTGGAGCTATGTTGGGCAGAGGTGGAGAGGGAAGAGGCATAGCCAGCAGTCTCCTCTCAGTGCAGGGTCGGGGAGCTCACACAGTCTCTGCCAGGACTTACAGCATGAGTCCTGCAGAGATTAGAGGAGCTGTGTCTCTCTGCTGGAATGTCCTGGTCATATCCTCCGCTGTGCATTGGTTTGCAGCAAAAGTTCCTATGGAGGGTAACTGTCACAGTTCCCTCTGCAGGAAAGCCTGTAATACATGAGTTGCTTTCCACCTTGGTGTTGCCATCACTTGTCCTGGTGAGGAAGCTGGTGAGGTGTGACTGCAGTCCCATCAGAGGTATGGCCATTTCTCCAGCATGGCAGGAGACCTCTATCTCTGCCCTAGACAGTCCTTGTACCTGCTTCACAGTTAAGAGCCTGTCTAGAATGCCTCTGACCAGACCGCTGCAGTAGGAGCCCCTAACACGCCAAGGACCAGACTGTCTCCATTTAATGCCCTGAAGACTTCTGGCAGGAGATAGGAAGAACATGTCATTCACTGCCATGGCAGGTGTGGGAGAGATTTTGGCCTTTGGAGAAGGAAGTTTTTAGGTCTTGTCCTGTTTGTTTATCAAGTCTCGGTGTGGGATGGCAGGGAAGGCAGGTCTCTGCTGGGAGGAGGCAGCATGGGAGCAGCCCTTTTGGTTTGCAGAGGGAGTGCTTGGAAGGAGCAAGAGCTGCTCAGGAAGGAGGGGACACCCAGCACCTCTCAGGGCAATTTATCCCAGCAGTTTCTGTAGCCCCTGCTGCAGTCCCTTCCTCTGGACTATGACAGCAAGGCAGGCATTAGTGTTTAGTGTTCTGCAGAAAGAGAGAGAGGCAGAGCTGCCTTGCTCCAGCTGAGAGCAGCATGCAAGCCTAGAGCCTCTGAGAAGGGACTAGAGGGAAAGCAAGCCCTGCTAAAAGCTAGCTGTAGGGAGAAAGGCCTGGCACACCCCACAGACAGCAGATAACACCAGGGCTGTGCTTGGGATGGGTCCTTTGTTCCAGGATTTTCCGTGGACTGGAGAAATGGGGAGGAAGCAAGAGATAAGGTGCCGCACTGTGCTGGGATGCGGTGTGGCTGGTGATCAGGGATCCCAGTCAGCCCCATGCGCGCAGCCAGTGCTGTGTGTGTTGTGCACTCAGTGCACAGTGTGCCACACTTCAGCTGTGTCCCTCAGGATATTGTGGCCCCACCAGGAGCTGGAGGCCATCAGCATAGGAGATCGGCCCAGCACACTCCCTTAGGACATCCCTGTCCATCATTTGCTGGAGCAGACCTGCGCCTTCCAGGGTTGGAAGCTCTTCTGTTTCTGCTGTGGGCCTGATTTGGTTGGGAACATCCTGCCTAGATCTGGTACAGGCAGGGGGATGAAGGGAGCTGTGTGTTCAGAGGGGGAACAGTTACAGGAGAAAGAAGAGGGAGGGAGAAGGGGAAGCAAGCAGCCTTTCCGACAGCACTGGGTGTGATGTGGGATGCAGAGCTGCAGTGCTCTTGCATGTAATGCGTGTGCTTGGCTGGGTGAGTTCTCAGCGCACGTGGGAGGGGACAGTCCTTCGGGACAAGAAATCTTGCTGTACCGCAATGCGTTGGGCCACGTCTTTGTGGGCAGGCGCATGGAGCCATGACTTTGTGCTGTCCTGGGAACAGGGAATAGGGAAGGGATATGAAGCTGGTGACCCTGCTAGGAGAGACAAGCTCCTGGGACAGTGGTTTACTCTCCCAGACGCCGGTCAACAGCTGTAAACTTTGCATTTGGGGCCATGTGTCCTTACCCCACCAGCTCATGATGTGTGTAGTCAGTTCAGACTTGAACCAGTCTGCGTATGTCATTGACCTCTAGCTCATCCTCTTCCTCTTGCAGCTGAGAGCAAATTCCTTTTTGCCTGTGATCTGCTGGGCTGGCAATGACTGTGCCTCTGCCCATTCTCACACGCTGTCCCCCTTTCTCTCCCCGAAGGTGGTGGCACAGACAGCAAGCCTGTGGTACGCTACAGCAAGGACCAGCGTCCCACGACTCTGCCCATCCAGCCCTTTGTTTTCCAGCACCACTTCAGCAAGCCAGCCAAGGCCCGTGCCCTGCACAGCCATTTTGCCTCCAGCCTTTCCCAACTCTACAGCTTGTCCAGCAACCGGCCTGCCAGCCAGCAGATCTCCTCCAATTCCCAGTCCTCAGCCTCGGGCACCTCGGCAGAGCAGGTGGCGGTGGCGGGGAGTCAAGCTCATAGCACGCTCCTGACCCAACGCTCAGCGGACGGAGCTGCCTCTCGCAACGATGTCGGCATTAAGAAGCCTGCCCCCGAGACAACCCGGCCATCACCCCTGGGGAGTTACTCTCCCGTGCGATGCAACGTGCCTTTCTTTCAAAGCATGGACTCTTCTTCCTCGCCCACCACAGAGAGAGCTGGAGAGAGCCAGCCCCCCAGGAGCAGATCCTGCCCCATCTCCGCCAGCCTGCTTCCCACAAGGTCTTCCCCTGCGGTCAGTGGCATGCAGCCCTCCCAAACCACCAAAGCCGATGCCCTGAGGCAGAAGGAGAATCCCAAGCCGGTTCCCAAGAAGGAGGCACCGCTGGAAGCAAGCCCACCGCTCTCCGAGTACCGACTCCACAGCGTGTCCCTCCCGCCCCTCTCGGTGGGTGGCATGCCTGTGAGCAGAGTGGGAGGCCACGCAGATCCCCACTGGAGAAGTGGCAGCGAGACCAGCAGCTCTGGTCCACTCAGCAACATGGGAATACGGCCCCTCAATGGTAGGTCCCCAACTGCCAGGACAGGCTAGTGTGGAACATCTCCGGCTATGGCTATGGCTGCTCCCTGTAGTACCACCCTCTCTTGTAGCCACAGCCCGGGGCAAAATTGCATCTGGGTGCTGCAGTGCGCAACAGCCCATACCGTCACTTTGCCTGCAAAAGAGTCCTGCACTAAGAGTATGTCCTTCCACTACACTGTGTCCACGGAAAGGGCAGCGTGGGCTGCTGATCTTACAGCACCCCGCGCCAGGTCCTTGCATCCCAAACCTGCTCCCTCTGTACCCGCAGCCACGAGGCCACCAAGGCTCCTGCCCTGCTCTGCCAGCTGTGGCGTCCACCTCCCTCCATGTGCGTGTGCTAACGTCCTGGAACGCTGCTGGACTTTTAACTAATGTGCTCTCTCTCTTTCTCTGTCCTCCCTCTTTCTCATCTTCTCTCTCCCTGTTTGCCCTCCTCATCCTCCCATCTGCTCACATCCTCCCGTCTGGTGCTCACTGCCTGCGGCGTCCTAGCGAACCACCTCTCCCCGCAAGCACTGAAGTGGCGGGAGTACAGGCGGAGGAACCCCCTGGGTCTGGACCGTGTTTCAGGGCTGCCCGGCTTAGCAAGCAGCCTAGACAGGAGACAGCAAGAGCCCCGGCTGAACCGGGGGAACCCCATCTTTGAGCTCCCTGGCAGTCTCAACACCAGCCATTTCCACTGCAAGCTGAACGGTGCGCACCACCTTTCTGCTGGGGGGACTTTGGGAAGTGACCTTGGGGCTCAGGTTCAGTATCCCTTGGGGCTCAGGTTCAGTATCCCTTGGGACTCAGGTTCAGCCTGGCCTCATCACTGCTTTGTCTACTCTGAGCAGGAGGGACGATGCATCTGCTCACAGTGCGGCCAAGGAGCACAAGAGGAAGGTGAAAATTGCCTCACTGATGGGTACCCTCTGTGTGGAACTTCCCTTCTACTCCACAAGCTAAGGGCAGTCAGGTACAGCTCTGGGCTATATTGAATGACCCAAGAGCTGGCTCAGACCTCAACAAGTGCTCCTGAGCTATGGCCAGCTTGTAGTTCATGTCTTGTTCAGGAGTTGTGGCCCTTGGATATCTCCTGTCTCTGCCCCACGGTGTCTGCCCATCTGCCCCAGCTCTGTCAGCATGCTAGGTGCTGGGCTGTAGCTTTCATGGGGCAGCTGGCAACACCATAGGGCTTCATGGGGCCCTGTCTTCTCTATGCGTTTCTCTTAAGATCTTCTCTGTCTTCCAAAAACCCATGCAGGAAGGACTGAGAGGGACAGGCTGCTGTTGGCTGAACCTTTGAGAGTCCTCTGGGAAGAACAATGGGGTCTGTCTGTGGGAGGGGAAGTGTTCTTCAGGCCAGCCCCAAGTCATGGAGGGAATTCCTCAAAGCTGTATACCTCACTCTGCCAACCCAAACAGTTTCTTCATCCCCCTCCTTCATGGGAAGATGTTCAATCAGATGGAAGTCGAGCACATGAAAGAGCTCCTGCGGAAGTCACCCACTGAAAACAGAGGCCGTCCTGGGGGACAGGAGAAGATGTGTAGTTTGTTGCCTGTGAATGCCTGAGTGTGACAAGTAGGGATTCTCTGTGTGCTCTACTTTTGACCCCACTTGTGGGGGCTATCCGCACAGCAGCCCTGAGAGTCTGGTGCAATGAGGTTTCCCTTAGTACCAGCCCATGAGGGTGAACCTCCCACAGCATCTTTCAGTGCCCACAGCTCCCAGTCAAGCTGGAGCTAGATGTTGGGTGGGCTGTGGGGTTGAACTCTACAGGCTTACATTGCAGACCATTGCTGGGAGAATAACAAGCCTGTAACCCAGCTGTCCCAGTCCTGGGGTGAACACTCCTGCTGGTGCAGGTTGCTTCTGGGAAAAGCAAACAATGTGGGAGAGGCTTTGGTATAAGGGCTTGGCACTGATCCTTCTCCCCCCTGTCTTGTTACTACAGGACAGTCTATGAGGCAACTCCAGCTAACCTACACTGACTTCTTCCCTGACTACTTCTCGCTAGCAGAGAAACCCCCCGCTGAGTTCTGCCTCTCCCCAGATGGCAACACAGAGTCCATCTCCATCGACTTGCTGCAGAAGAAGGGTGAGTCCGTGTGTCTCTCATGGATGAGAGTGTGACATAGCACAGCGTAAGGCAAACACTGCTTCTCTCTGTCTCATCTCATCTCTGTAGACATAATGGTTTCTTTCTCTGCCCTTCTCTACTGTAGCACCATAACTACATGTCCCCCCGGACTGATGGCTGTTTCCACAGCAGGTTCTTGTTCTCTGCACCATGACACATGCCACGGAATATGTTTGAGCTGCTTGTCCCAGGAAGTATGATTAGAAAGGATTTTAAGTCCACAAGAAAGGGCAGAGAGAGCAGGCAGGCACAGGAGTGTGACCCTAAGGCAGGGTGTGCTGCCACCTCTGTCTCACTATACGAGGGTAGACCTGTGGATCTGTGTGATGTTGCAGATGTGCTAGCCTGAGATTTTGTAATTCAGGTAAAAGGTCTGTTGGGTCCTACATGGTAAATTGTTTACAATAAAAGGGTGGGAGAAAGGATTCCAAAGCAGGACAAGTTATGTCTGGCTGTGATGAGACCCATGCAAGAGGCAGGGTTGGGGACTGTGTTGTTGACAGCTGACTCAGTGTCATTGCAGAGGCAAGGGATGTGCAGAAAGGTTCCTGTGCCTTTGCCAGCTATGTGTTGGTGCTTACCAGATGGCAGCTTTCCCCTTTGTTCCACTTCTGTTCTTGCATCATACTGATGCAGATGCCAGGTTACCCACCACTGGCTTGTTCCTGAAAGTCATTACATAGCTTGCCAAATGCACGGCTTCTGCCCTGCAGCCCTGTAGGATTAAAGCAGCAAAAGCCTCATTGCCTCGGACCCCGTCTCTGCTTCCTGAAGGGATGGTGCCTGGAGGTGATGGTCCATGTCCCTTGGGAATATTGACAGGGTGTCTGATGTTTCAGCCACTTCTGAAGGTTGTCCTACTGTCGGGCTGACAGGTGAGTGCTGGAACCAGCAGGGATAGATTTGGTGAGGAGTTAGGAGGGGCTATGCATGTTTTTGACAGAGAGGGCATGTGCGCTGACATGGGCTTGAAATGCCCCTGCCTGATTTCTTCGTGAAGTGTTTGCTCAGGGTCTGTGCCAGAAGACCCCAGGCAGCTCTCTGACTCATTCTTTCCCTCAAGGTCTGGTGAAGGCAATCAACACTGCTGTTGACCTGATTGTGGCTCACTTTGGAACCAGCAGGGATCCAGGGGTGAAGGTAGGTCTTGCTTTCAACGTCATGAGTGACATGGAGAGGATGGAGAAAGACTGCATCTCCATTCTCTTGCAGTCAAAAAGGGTATCTACAGGGTATCCAATGAAGGCAGTAGTAGAAAGAACAAACCAAGCAAAGGTGATGATAGTAAATCTGTGAGAGTTCTTGCAGCATGGTGCTGGGGATGCTGAAAGAGTACAAGGAAGATCAGAAAAACACAAGGAAGGGAAATTCACTGAGGTCTACAAAACACATAGTGATAATGTCCAGCTTAGGTAGTCTCTGAGTTGAAAGTAGTTGTAGACTGCAAGAGCATTCAGGGCAAACATTATATATGTTTGCTCTGGTTTGACTCTTTCTTATGTACTTACTCATGGCTCTTTATAAGAGAGAATACCAGGCCAGATGGAATTCTGGTCTGATGCAGTACACCAGCTCTTTTTTCTCATGCAGTGGAGAGCTGTGTCTCCCTCCTCCACATGTCCCGTGATTCTGTTCTGGCACTGGTGCCAGGACACAGTGCAGTGTCCCCAGTCCCTTCATGCATCACACGGCTCCATAATGATAAAAAAGTGCATCAGTCATTGCTCATCTGGGGCAGGTGGGCATCCCCTGTGACCCTTAACCACTAGCTTCAGAGAGCATCTAGGCTGACAATGGGACTGGCTGTCTTCAGCCTGTGCTTCCCTCATCTCCCATTTCTGGAATAACAGAGAAGCAGAACAAGCTCACTTCTGTTTGTACCAGCCAGTGTTTGCAGTCCTGTGACATTGAACACGTTTGTGGTGCCTCCTCTCAATGCTGAATGCTCTGCTTCAGTCAGGGAGACTCTGGGGGAGCAATGTGACACTATTTGGACATGGCAACTGCTCTGGAGTGCCATCCCCAAGGAGAAACCTCACTGGATCAGATTCCAAGCCCATTCAATCCTATCTCAGAGCCCAGGGTAATTTGGCCCTAATTACGATTGTTAGTGATGCAGAGATTGCTGTACAGCATAATCAGAGCTTTTTGGATTCACACAGTTTTTTAAGGCTTCACTATGAATTCCCTATTCTTGCAGTGTTCGTTTGGGGAATAATTGCAACATTCCCCCATTACATTCCTTACCAGGCAACACTGCATTTTTGACCTGGGGTTTCATTGTGCATCAGTGTGCCAGGGGCTGTCAAAAGGCAGCACCCATCCCTGATGCTCCCACGCTCGATGGATCTGGTGGGATTATTCCTGACCCAGAAGTTCAGTCTCAGTTCAGGGCCTTTGTGGACCCGTGCCAACTGGCCAGTGTAATTCCAGCTCAGCTGGTAAAATCTGCGCCCTGAACACAACTGCCCGGGAGCATCAACGTGACGTGCAAGGCCTGGGGCTGACCCCCTCGGATTGACCCCCCGGCAGCTCGAGGACTGTGTGCAGCACAATATGTCCCTGCTCAGCTGATGCTGGGCCCTTACACACTTCCGCACCTCAACCTGAGCTCTGTCCATCCATTTTGCCCTCACCCTGTTTATTTATAGTAATCCCTGGGAATTATAAGTCACCATGTCACTGAGTTAAGTGTCCCTTAACCCCTCGGTGCCGGTAGTTCCTATGTGGTTTGCTGCTTCCTGCTTCAAAAATAGCAACAAGAAAATCTACAGCAGCAGAAAAATCCCTTTACTCTTTTCTTCCTCCAGCAGGACAGTCTGTAGGCAGAACCAGGAGTCCCTTCTAACTGGGATATCCTTGTTCCAGGCTGGGATATTCTCTTCCCAAGCTGTTTTCTCACCCCAGCCTGGGGCAGACCTTGCGGGGAGCAACCCAGAACTGGTGTATAAGGCATCAGGGGGGAAGGGGAAGAGCCTGCCTGTTCAAAGAGCTTCTGAGCATCAGTTGTAGCCTGGATATTGCCTGCTGGCTGACTGTGGTAGGCAGGTGGGGCTGGACTGTTTGCATGCGTCTGTGCCTTGTAAAGCAGTTACCAACTGCTCTGTGTTGCCTGTTTTGTTATCGCTTAGGCCAAACTTGGGAACAGCTCTGTGAGTCCCAATGTGGGCCATCTCATCCTGAAATACCTATGCCCTGCTGTCCGGGACATCCTGAGTGACGGGCTTAAGGCTTACGTCCTGGACATGATCATCGGCCAGAGGAGGAACATCCCTTGGAGCGTGGTGGAGGCATCCACTCAGCTAGGTATGGAGGGCGTGCAGCGATGCCCATCACTCTGCAGTATTCCCAGGTTGTGGCTGGGAGGTGCTGGGGAAGGTTGGCTACAAGGATGGGGATGCAGAGTAGTACCCAGGTCCCTGCATGGAACAGGATGCAGGTTGTCCTTCACTTGCAAGACAAGAGAGACACTGCTCTATTCTGCCCAAATATTTATCATCATTTCCCCTGAAGATTCCAAATTCTCCTATAACAGGCCCTAACAATGAAAAAAATTAAACAAACAAACAAACAAACAAAAAAAAATTAAGAGTATCCTTTCCCCCCCTCTAAGTTTCTAGGGTGTTTCTAGACCTTCATCTTTAGCCCTGCACAGCTACTGTATAAGGCAGAGTTGTGCCCTAGCCTGGTCTATAAGAAAATTTGCACACACATCTCTCATGGCTCAAGCGTGCCCGCAACACCTGCACCCTCTGCTAGTACCAGTTTTGCAGCCTGGATTGTGACAACGGTAGATGGTAGATCCAGGAGAACTCCTTTCTGAGGTTACAGATGGCAGGGCCACACTGATTTCTGTGTCGGGAAGAGCTTACATCCAGCTAGAAGGGAAGCCTTATAGCTTGTTTGTCGCAAATCTCCAGCTCTGGGGTTATGTCTGTGTTTGCAGATACCCCAGATTATAACCACCCACCACAATATTCTGTTTACCTGCTGATTTTGAGCCAAGGGCTGTGATTATCCTTGAAGTGTGTGAGGCAGGTCCTTGTGGTATTGAAACTCTCCCAAAGTTTTGGAGTGGCAGTCTGGGACAGACCACAACCTATCATCTCCCTTGTGGATTCTACCTGTTAGGATGGAGTGAGCTCAACCTGATGACTGGTGGAGGGGCAGCACACATACAGGCATGACCATCCAGCCAACATCTGGTTTTGCCTTGGTGCTCCTTCCCGTGGTGCTATTTTGGCTTTGCTGACTCTCGGCATTTTCCTTCTCTCCATAGGCCCCTCTACCAAGTTGCTGCACAGCCTCTATAGCAAGATCAGCCAGTACACGGAGCTCACCAACCACACCATGAGGTTCAACGCGTTCCTCTTTGGCCTCCTCAAGTAAGCAGGCTCCTTGGGCTGGATGCATGTCACTGTCCAGGGCTGGCAGCAGGTGCTGGTCCTTGACTGCAGGCAGGCACAGTTGCCAATGAAAAGACTTAAGAAACATGGGAAGCTGCTGTAGGTGAGAGAAGGAAGAAGCTGTGAGCCTCAGGGAACTCCAGAAGGATCAAAACCTGCCCCTACCAGGCCAGGACTGAAAAGCACTGGCTGTAGCCCACTGAAGAACATTCTCAGCTTGTTTTAGCCCCAAAACATTAGTTGGGAAGAGTCTGTCTGTCATGGTTCATATAAGGATAGACACACAATGCATAAATTACTCCTGAAAATTCCTGCTTAAATCACTGCTTCCTGGAGCTGCAGTCAAGCCAGTGCATGAGGCTCTGAAGGAGAAATTGCCCTGGTGAAGCCTGACCCATCCATGTTGGGCAAGGAGTACAGACACTACACTCGGTGTTAAACAGAAGGTGGCAGTGGTGAAGGGATGAGCGCTGCCAGGATGGTATTTCCCTGCTCCTCCGAAGTGGTCATCAAGAGCTGTGGCAGTGGCATCAGAGTCCCCAAGATCTCCAAATGTTGGGGGACCCCTAAGATGCAGGAGCAAGCTCTGCCCTGCTCTCCCCACTGAGGGTGGCCCAGCTCTCCTCTGCTGTCACAGGATGCCAGCATACTTTGGGCCAAGCCTGCAGCAACAGTCTCATGTTTGTAGATGATTTCCCTCTCCCACGTGAGCCCTTCTCAGCAAAACTAAGCTCTGCCAAATCATGAGGAAGCTTCTGGAAACACGGTTGTTAGGGGTTATGGTTGCACAATGCCTCATGTAGAGCAAACTGGATGCCTCCATGACAGGCTGGGTGGCTGTGGTCAGTGCATGCTGGTGGGAGTGAGCCACTGTCAGTTCACTGGGTCTTGGCGTTCACAGGGCTATGCTGTAAATGCCCTTTTCCAGCCATGCTTCTTGTAGAGCACCTAGGATGAAGGGGATTAATCGATTTTCACTTATTCTTTCTTTCCTTGCTTGTTTTCCATTCCTACAGTATCCGGTCCTTGGAATTCTGGTTCAACCACCTCTACAACCATGAAGGTAAGCATCTGAGGGCTGTGGGCTGCAGCAGGGACCAAATTCTGCACAGCGTAGAGCACAATCTAAGCTCTGGAGCACGCATGGCTCTTGTTGGTCTTTCAGCCTGGGCTGTTCCCTTCTGCTCTGAGCTGAAGGACTCAACTGTACGCAGTCCTAGTGTTGCTGGAGGGCTGCTCAGCGCAAGGGAGCAAGGTGGAATTCAAAGCTCCATGCAGCTCCCTGTACCTGTGCCTGGCCAGCCAGGTCCTTCCCAGCCGCAGCTAGTGCCCAAGGCTATCGCTTCTAACGCAGATGCCTCAGTCTGCTCGAAGGAGACCAGATCTAACCCTCCCCAAATTTTTCCCCTCCCTGCCCAGTGCCTGAGAGCTTTGTACGGCTGGAGATGTGCACACGTAGCTGAAGCCCTTCAGGCATGGGGAAAAAAAATGGAAAGGAAAACCTCCTGACAAACAAAAAGCAGATTTTACTCGCTGTACGTGCTTTTTCAACCAGAAATGTTTCTAGAGTGTGCAGATTACCCGGCAGCACAGCCAAGCTGCCTGATGCCTAGAAGCAGCATGACTAAGTGCTAAGTGCACAGTGAGACAGACTCTCTCGACCTGCTGGATCCCCTGAGCGTGCTGCTGGCTCAGCCTATGCCCAGCCCAGGGCCCCATGCACTGCAAGAAGTCCAGCCCAGTATCTTCTGGCAGGTTTGGGAGCTGACAGCGGAGGTTTCCCAGGTCCGTGTGTGCAGTCAGCACTTCTCTCTGGAGCAGACAGGAGAGTAGACTTGTCTTTGTAGTGAGGCAAGAGAAAGCACCCTGGTTTTCTGGAGCAGAAGACGACCATTCTGTTTCAAGCCATCATTAAGAGCTGGAAGTGTGAGCAATAGCTAGGGCTGTCAGGATGATGAAGGCTAGGCAAAGGGGTTGGAGATAAAGTGCAAGTCCTGTCTGTGGTGTAAGTTTGTTATCTCACTGGGGCCAACTGGTCACAAATCCTCTTCCCAGCCCTCTCCCTGGGAGTGAGACCTGACAACAAAGCTAGTGGGATGTGGCCAAGTGAGGTGAAGGATGGATGCTGAGGGTGGAAATGCTGGTCCATTCTCTGTTAGGATACACAATTCAGCCCAGCCAGGTCCTTGGAAAGACAGACACCTCTCTGCTGTCCCCAACACCTCTCTCTGCAGGGACCTGGACTGACCAGAACTGCAGCTCCTTATTCTTCTCCAGGAGGTGGGGAAGTGAATCTTGACAAGTGACAACCCTTTGATGCTCTTTATTTGCACCCTAGTCCCGTGGTATTTTGTGGCAGAGGTCATCCTGCTGGATAGTCTGACAGGTCCAGGCAGGTCCTGGCTGCAGGCGTGAATGGAAGAAGGACCTGGGCCAGATTGCCCAGAGCATCTGGTGCTCCCTGACCCACTGCTGAGCCTTACCCTGCAGCCACAGCTGTCACCAAAAACTAGTGTCCAACTCCTTTCCCCATAGCTTCAGCAGCTTCTCGATGGCTTGGCAAAGGAGGCAAGGGCCTCTCCTCTAATTGGTGTCTCTCGCCCTACAGATATCATCCTGGCACACTACCAGCCGGTGGGCTTCTTGTGCCTGTCTCACAGCGTATGCCAGCCTCTTTTCGAGGAGCTCCTGCTCCTGCTCCAGCCTCTCTCCCTGCTGCCCTTCAACCTGGACCTCCTTTTCGAGCACCACCTGATGCAGATGGGCAAAGAGCAGCAGCAGCAGAAGGAGCTGCTGCGTGTGAAGCAGGACCTGCTACTTTCCGCCCACTCCACCCTGCAGCTGATGCGGACACGGGGCAGCAACGACGATCCTGACGGCTGCAGCACTGCCCCCGAAGCAGGCAAAGCGGGCACCAGAGATGGTGGCATCTCACCAGGCCACAGCTCCCAGCAAGCGGCGAGCAAGAGGGTGAAGGGGGTGGGGGCCTCCTGCGGAGATGTGGACAGGGAGGAAGAGCGGAGGAAGGTGCGAGAGAGCGCGTGGGAAGGGAAGAAGGACAAGCAGGCAGGCTGGTGGTACCAGCTCATGCAGAGCTCTCAGATTTACATCGAGGGCTCGTCTGAAGGCTCAAAGTTTATCCGCTATGAGAAGAAGAAGAAGGCTCTGAACACTGTTCCCAGGTCAGCAGAGACCCGCAAGGCACCACCGCCCCGCGAAGGAGTGGTGGAGGGTGCAGAAGCTTGCCCCATTGCTGAGGGCACCTTGGAGGAGAGACCCAAGGCTGTCAGCAAGCCAAGTCCTGAAGCTGTGGAAGAGCCCTTGGAAAAGCCCCAGCAGGTTCTGGTCAGCGAAGAGGTGAAGGAACGGAGTTGGCCCTTCTGGATGGGTAGCCCCCCAGACTCGGTGGTTACAGAGCTGAAGCACAGCAAGGAGAAGGAGACTGGGGCTCCGCAAAGAGTAGGAGCAGCAGCAGCAGCAGCCCCGCAAGAGGAGAGCAACGCCAGTGCATCAGAGGGCAGCCAGGCCATCAAGTGGGGGCACTTGTTTGGGTCCAGGAAGGTGCAAAAAGAGCCCAGGCAGCCTAACAGGTAGGGAGACAGGGATGGTTTTGGGTTGGAGAGGGCTGGTTAACCTGGGATTGCAGCAGTGCAGGTGGAAGTCAGGCCGATAGCTGACTGCTGGGCTACACCATGGTGGTACCCCAGAGGCAGTGTGTGAACAGAGAGGTCTGCCACCCCTGCCCAGCCCTGCCTGCCTGCCTTAATTCCTACCACACCGCCATTCCCCTCTTCATCTCCTACCCTTGTTAATCCACCTCACTGGCTTTCTTCTCCTGCCTTGGCTCCTAAGCCTTCTCTCCAGGGGAAGGGCTCCTGCTGCACCACCCCCATCATCACCTCATCCCTTCCAAAAGCGTGTAGTAAGTGAGCAGAACATGGAGAGCCATCCCTGTTGAACACAATGGGTGAGGAGGAGGCATAAAGTTGCCTCACGTAGCTGATACCTCTCTGCCTTGCTTCTCCATCTGCACCCTTCTTGCTTCTGTGGCCACTGGAAAAGTCCTTTCCAGTCTAGGCCATGGTGTGTCTGGAGAATGCTGAGTGCTCCCTGCCAGGAGATAGCCTGGGGACCACAGTGCACTTTGTGCATGGAGCCAGACCTCTAAGGCATAACCTTGCCATGAGAGTAGCAGTTCCTTGCCCCCAGGTACGCTTCCCTGCCACTACCTGCTTCTGTCTCCTTCTTGCAGGTTGCCCTCCGGCTGGCTGAGCTTGGACAAGTCTGTGTTCCAGCTGGTGGCCCAGACGGTTGGGGCAAGCATGTGGCGAGAAGCAGCTCCTGAGCCAGAGCCAGCCCAGCCAGAGTCACCTGAAGTGCCCGCCATGGCGCGGCCGGCCCGGGGGCTGTCTCCTCACCCTCCCTGGTGAGTTCTGCAGGTGCTGGGACCTGGTGGGTTGGGGTTGGCACGGCTCTGCCTGTTGCAGTTTCCCTGCCCCTCTTTGTACTTGTGGACCAGGGGGACGGTTTGGCACAGTGATGCAGCTTGTGCCTCCATCCACCCCAACTCTGCAGTCTGCAGGTGAGGGGCAGCTGGGAGACTGGCTGGGTGGGGAGGTAGAGCGTGTTTTTCTCGCTCTTCTGTGCCCATGGTGGTCCCTGGGCTTCAGCAGGGGGAGCATCCTGTGGTGAGCTAACCCTTCCTCCCCTTCCTCTGCCTGCAGTGAGGTGAAAGCTCTTTGCCATCACATTGCCACCGAGGCAGGACAGCTGAGCTTCAACAAAGGGGATATTCTGCAAGTCATCTCCAAGGTGGATGGTGACTGGCTGCAGTGCAGCCTCGGCTCCGAGAAGGGACTGGTGCCCATCATGTACGTCACCCACCCGGAGGACGAGGACTATTGACCTGGCTGGAAGGCCAAGCACAGTACCGTGGGCTGCTGAGGCTCCTCTGGGGAAGCACACCCTGCCAGAGGAACAGACACAGCTTCTTGCTAGTTTCTTACCTTTCTTGCCATTACAGAATACAGTAACCGTAGGTGGTTCCTTCTTGCTCCTCCTTGTGCAGCTGCCAAAGGCCGACTCGGCCCCCGGGGTCTTCTGCGAGCTGCACCTCCTATTGCCAGGCGTCGCCGTGCATGCAGCCACACTGGGGATCACCCGAGCCCCCTCCACCCAACGCCATCTCCAGCACCCACAGCCCATGGACTCGTACATAGCAGGAACCCAAGCAGTCCGTGCCAGGGCAGTGCTGCCCCGCTGATCGGCTCAGTTTTGTGCTGGAGGGTGCAAGATGCTGTCCGTCCCTTCCCCGGGGGTGGCGGTGCAGCCTGCAGCCTCCAGCATCCCTGGAGTCATCAGCTGTAGGGGTGGGAGCACCGTGCATTGGCAAGGTCTCTGCAAGGCTGGGCTGATGGGTTGCCTTGCGGTTTGTTGGGGGGGCTGCAAGGTAGGCTCCCCCACGCTGGAGCAGCCCTGTCCCAACATCCTGTAGTGGTGCCTGGTGGGTTGTACCGGGCCAAGTGGCCTGGCACTGCCACACAGCAGGGCTGGGGCTGTGCCTGGCCACGGCCAGGGGAGGGGGAACGGGATATGTGTGTGCGTGCAGAGCAAAGGGGTGCATGGGGTCGTGAGGAAGGCACGTGGATGTTCAGTGTTAACGTAGGTCTGGGATGGGTAGTGCCACCCTGTGCTGTTGGGGGGGTGGCCCTGTGCCCTCCACGCTGAGCAGGGAGCCAGTGCCTGGGAAGCCCTGGGATGCTCAGCGGAGGCGGGGGTGGAGGGGAGGGGGTGAGGGCAGGGTCCCTGACTGGGTGAGGGAGTTGGGGGCAGTGCTCCCGACAGGTAGATCGGGGAGTGCTCCCAGACGGAGATGGGGAGCCAGGGAGGGAGGGGTGGTGCTCCCCTTGGCATAGGGTTTCTGGTCTTGCTGAGCAGTGCCGCGGGGCGGGGAGGACGATTGTTGTGCATGAGCACAAGGGGATGCTGGGGGTCCTGGTGTCCTTGGTAGAGGCAACACCAGTCAACCCCTTCCTTGCCATGTTCATGGTGCCCGCTGGGATGGGGATCATCGCCTGCCTGTCAGGTGGGAAACAGTGTTAATGAAAGGCCGTGCCAGTATTTGGTGCCTTGGCCAGGTTGATACTGCTCACAGCATTATGCCTGGGCTGGCTTCCCCATGGCGAGGGGCCCTGGTCTTGCAAGGTTACCTCCTGCTTGTACATCGCTTAGCGGACGTTGCACCATGTTTTATTTGTATTTCCCCATTAGAACGAGGTGTCTCGCCTTTATTTATTTCTTTATTTATGATGCATATTAATAAAAAAGGTGCTGATTGAGGTCCCTGCTACACAGCCTTGTGATTTCAGCCCGTCCCTGCTACACAGCCTTGTGATTTCAGCCCGTCCCTGAGAAGGGTCTGAGGGTTACCTGTACAGGGACACTGCACTGCAGGCTTCGTCCTGCCTCCACCACAGCCAACTCCAGACCTTCAGAAGGCGGCAGGTTGCCCGCAGCCATCAGACCTGTCAGTTCAGACTGTGGGGGACTACACCACATCATCAGATGATGGTATACCTTGGGAAGACAGCTGAGGCTCCTTTTCTTAATTCCTCGTGCATGCTGGATGGGGACCAAGCAGGCTTCAGGCAGGAGTTCACACGATTTCTGTCTGGCATCTGCTTCCCAACATTGCTCAGGGTGTTGTGAATAAGGTGTCCATAGGTGCACCCAAACTGGAACTTGTAACCTGCGGGCAGTGGGAGGAAGTCCTGAGAAGCACGGGAAGGAGGGAATGAAGGATGGGTTGTGGGGCTGGGACCCAGAGCCTGGGACAGCCTGGGCATGAGGCTCAGTGTCTGCAGGTCACTCACAAGGGCGGGCTCTGGAGCTTTTAAATTTAGACTTGCACATGTGATGGACCACCAAGTCCAGCAGGAATGAATCCAAAGAGCCTGTCCCTTTACTCCTCAGCAGCTCCTGGGAGAAGGGAAGAGCTCTGCCTGAGGCTCCAGCCTTTCCTGTAAGGACACCATGCTGGAGCTTGCTGCATCCACGTGGACAAACAGTCTGCAGTGCTGGAATGAGTCAAAACAGTCGAAAAAGATCCAGAAATGAAGCAGCATAAGCCCCTCTCCTCTCTTGGAGAGGCTTGGAGCAGCCAGGGCTTGCACGTGGGCTGTTCTAATAAACCTCTCCAAGGGGATGGTGGTCAGGTCTGTTTGCAAATTGCACGGAGCCAGGCTGTTCTCCCCACATGCCGGGGCTGGCCCAAAGGGGAAGGGGACCATGTGCCGCACGAGGTGCTGTGTCAGCCCCGGGGCAGGAGAGGGGATTTCCAGCTCCCTGTGCTGCCAGCACTGACATGGACCATCTCGCTGGGTGCTCGCTGCTGGGGCACCCTCGGATGCAAGGGAAACACTTGCAAGGGTGGTTAGGGTGTCAGAGGCTGGATTTGGAGTTGCTGCTACAGAATTTGCATCTGCTGAAGTTGTCTTTGGGGTCA
Source organism: Larus michahellis (assembly GCF_964199755.1). Lineage (NCBI taxonomy): Eukaryota > Metazoa > Chordata > Aves > Charadriiformes > Laridae > Larus > Larus michahellis. The sequence goes on from NC_133930.1 coordinate 11,833,918, forward strand.
TCTGGCTAAACTCAAGCAGGCTCTGGCTGGTGGTTTTCAGATAGCCTGTCCCAATCAGGAACTGGTCACGGGACATGAAACCTGCATGTGTGGGGCAGTGGCTGCCGGTGCTGCTGCTGTGGTTTTGTGGCCCAGCTGGTGACCTGGTCCCAGAGGGTCAGCTGTGGGGTCCTGGTGGGGACATGGGGCCGTGAGTACTGCCGGGAGCAGGCTGAGCAGGGTGAGGAGCCGCTGGGTGCTGCTGTGTCCTGGAGCTGATCCTGGTACAGGGAGGGCAGCCCAGCCAGCCCCTGGCACCGGGAGCTCAGCATCCCTTGGCACCCGTTTGGCTGGGACACGGCGGCAGAAAGGTGGGTGCTGTGGGGTAGCGATGGAGAGAGGGGCAAGTACTGGCCCACAGCCTTGTGAGTAGATGGGAGCAGGTAAGACAGCCATGCTGTGTGCATGACACCTCCTGAGCGTTCCCCTGAACCCAAACCCAGCAACCCTTCACTCTAGCAAACGGCGCAGATCCCTGGCCTCATTACGGCACCAATTAAAATCCCTTCCCAGCCTCCCAGTGTCAGGCTGCCTGCCGGGGCCAGCCTTACATCCAGAGAGCAGAGCAGTCGCCAGCCCCAGCCGGGTGCCCACTTCGTATGCCCTGAGGCACAGAGCGAGGCGGGGAGCACCTCTAGACCAGCAGCGAGATGCACTCTCAGTCCTGCCCACCTCTTGTCACCCTCCTGCACGGGGTCCTGGAGCAGCGGCGGTGTCCTCCACTCCTGCCCCTTGCAGGCAGCTCTCAGCTGCTGCTCGGAGAAGCTCCTCCTGCCCTTCTTGCAGATGTCAGAATAGGTCTTAGCATCCCGCTGGCTGGTTTGCAATACCAGGCAGAGGTAACAAAGGCGTCGTGGGTCTGGTGGGTCCTCCATGTGTGCCACAGGGACAGGGGGGAAGATGGGGAACTGAGCTCTGTGTAGGACTGGACTGAGCATGTTCTCAGGAAGGGGCTGCCTGCTGGTAACAGCCACAGGATGCTTCTTTTCCATGACCCTGCATTATGCACTGAAGACCGAAAACTCCCGTGACAACTTGTTCAGCTTCAGAAAGGGGAAATGGCATGAAATGAGAAAACTTGGATAAAATGAAGCGAAAAGAAGCAGCATGGTCACACAGTGTCCAGCAAGCTTGCAAAGATTTAAGGCAGCCTTTCAGGGCTCCTGGTGTCAAAAGGTAGAGAGGGACCAGCAGGGCTAACCACCAGGGCCAGAGGTTATTCGAAACAGAGAGGCCCCTTCAAAGAGCTGAGGTCAGGTCAAAATGACAAAAAATAGTATCAGGCAGGTAAGATGTAGGAGCTCAATAAGACAAAAAAAAAAAAAAGATCGAGGAAGAGCCTGTAGAAGCAGCCAGCAGTCCTTTTTGCAAGTACTTCAAGAGCTTCAAATCTGCCACAAAGTCTGTGGGGTCAATAGGAGAGCGTGTCCTCACAGCGGAGGAGTGACGTCCCTCGGGGTTGGTAAGATTGCTGTGAAATGTGGCTCAAATGCCAGCGCACTGTGAGGTTTGTAGCAAAATGGGCCACATGCGTGGCAGCTTGCCTGGACCCTGTCATTACAGCGGGACGCGGATCCTTGCCTGCACCCCGCTAAAATACACCCCGCTAAAATACACCTCTGCCGGCTGCCCTCTGCAATGGGGTGACATGGGGGGAGACAGCGGTGGGACCTGCCAAACCCAGAAGCCCACCTCCTGTCGTGTTGCAAACAAACCAAAGCTGTCTTTGTGGATCTGCCTTTGCCTTGTGTGACCAGAGCATGCAGCTGCTGGACCCGCTGGGGAAGGTGGCACGGGCTTGCAACACCCCTCCATCCCCTGTGCAAGAGCCCAGGTTGCGCTCGAGGCTGGACTTTTCTGTGCGGAGGAAGGGGAAGTGTGAGGACCGAGAGGGAGAGAAGGCTTCCTGGCAATCGCTTGGTCCACACTTCCTCCGTAGCTTTGAGGTTTCAGATGAAGTAATGAAGGGCTTTTGGAGATGGCAAATACTGTCAACATAGGCACTGACAACCATTGTGCTGGGAGTGGTGCACAGAGGAACCAGGGATGTGATTTTTTTAGTCTTTTTTGATTTTTGGAATTTCCTTACTTATTTTCCAAAGATCCTCCAAATGAAGAATCTATTCCCACTGATAAAGTTTCCTTTTGCAGCCCTTTAATTATTTTTTGAGAGACCCATAAGGCACCAAGGGGCAGGGAGGGGTGGTGTCTGGGTTGTTGCCGTTGCTGGAGGTGGAGGAGAAGTTGCTTCCCCCCACCCCACAAACCTCCCACCCGAGGCAGAGCACAGCTACCTCCTGGGATGTGCCCTGCTGCGATGCCCTGCAGCCCCAAGGCGATTCTGCCAGGGCAAGTGTGTTTGAGTATGGTAAACTCTCTACCCTTCATAATCCGAGTGAAGGAAATAAAAAGGGAAGTTCCTGGGGGGGGGGGGGGGCGGGTAGCACTGGCTCTGCCAGCTCTGTCGCTGGAAGGGATGAAACACAGACACAGGAGGAGGTGTAAAAGACTGCTGGAGTGTCTGCCCCTCAAACACCATCATTGCAGGGAAAAAAAAAAATAAAATAAAACAAGACTTGCACCACGTTTTGCTCAGGGTCAGATTTTTGGGGTGGCTGGGGAGAGCATATTTGGAGAGGGCTACCCCACACTGGCCTGCTCGATGCTGCGGAATGAGGGTGTTGCAGAGTGTGGAAATCAAGCGGAGGACGTGCATCAGCAGAAAGCAGAGCCTGACCCTGGGTTTGGGAGTATCGGGCTGTTGTGGTTTAACCCCAGCTGGCAGCTAGGATCACAAAGCCGTTCACTCACTCCTTCCCCCTGCCCCCTCCCCAAGTCAGATAGGGAGAAGAGGAAGAAAAAGGAGAAGAAAAACAACTTCATGGGCTGAGATAAAAACGGTTTAATAGAACATTAACAAAGAGGGTGAAAAAATAGTGGTAAAAGACGATACAAAAAGAGTGATGCAAGACGATTGCTCAGCACCCGATCACAGATCCCTGCCCCCCAGCCAAGCCCCATTTATACACTGAGCATGACCTCTATGGTGTGGAAAACTCCTCTGGCCAGCTTGTCCTGTCTGTGCTCCCTCTCGGCTTCCATGGGAAGCTGAAAAATTCCTTGTCTTCATATAAGAATTACTTACAACTAAAATGATATGTATTATCAACATTATTCTCATACTAAATCCAAAACATAGCAGCTACTAAATAGGAAGAAAATTAACTGTATCCCAGCTGAAACCAGGATGCGGGTCTTGCTGAAGAGCATAATAGAAAAGAAGGCCATCACAGGGGTCTGCAGCCCTGCTGCGAAACCTCAGAAAAGATTTTGGGGCTTGTTTTGATCCCAGCTGTGTGTTTCAGCTGGGACATGGGCCAAACACCTCCAGCAAGGGCTGCTGGTGGGCTGGGGAAGCTGAAGTGCAAATTCATTGAATGCTGCCCTGGGCCAGCTCTGATGGTCGGGTCTGCTGCCGTGGCTCGTGCCACCAGCTGCCAGCCGCACAGACTCACCAGCAGCCCCTTTCTTGCCCACTGCTGTTCCTGTGACACCTTCTCACCCCTTCATCGTCGTTCCCACGCCCAGCATGTGTCAGCAGCACAACCTGACACAGCACTTGGGCTCCAGGTCCCCAGGGCTCTTGCCAGCTTCTTCCCAAGCATCTGCTTTCCTGCCCACGGCAGGCACTGCCAGGTAATTAAGATCATCAGTGCACTTCAGAAGTCCTTTTTATCACAGTCCTTATCAGGCAGTAACAAGGTTAAGTGTCCTGATGTAGTCTCTTCTTGACTTTACCGTGTGAGTTTGGAAGCTACATCTTCCTGAAAAACCCCAGTCCTGAAGGACCACGAACCAGCACAGCTCTCAAGTCCTTCTGGGACCGCTGAGATCTGTGTCAGGAGAGGAGGCAAGTCAGCTGCGGTGGCTAGTAGCTGCTCCTGCCAGAAAGCCTGAACACTGTGGTTCTCGGACAAGAGATCAGAGAGCAGCAAGATTGCAGAAGGGGTGTGAAGCAGCCCTGGTGCACAGAAGAGAAGAATGAAAGCGGCGCTGACACTGGCGGAGGTTCCCTCTCCAATGAGGAAGCCTCTTACACCAGATGTGATTTCTCTGCGCGGCTGTTTCCTTTCTGTGCTTGCACCTCTTGCAATCGGACGGGTGTGCTGTGAGGCAGCTGGCGGGGCCGAGACCTCCGTCCTGCCCTTGGGAGCATAAGCAAACATGGCCCTGCGATGGATATTTCTCACGCTCCTCACACCTCTGCTGGCGGCACAGGAGCAGGACAGGCCAGGCACCACCATCTCCAGAGCACGAAAGGAAACAGGTAAGAAGTGCTCGCTCCTCTCCTCCGCGAGAGAAGTTTTCGCTGCTCTCCTGCTGCAAGGTTGCTGTGAATCTTTACAGCGTGCAGGATCCATTGGCTCTATTAGAGAGGACTGGAGCTGATGTCCATACCCAAGACACTCGGGCATCAGTCGGCTTGTGGTGGGCTTCAGCTCTGTTTGGGGATGGAGGGCAGCAAACCTAGATATGCTGGGAAAGCCTCCCCAGGGGCTATATCATTCCTCTGTGGAGTCAGCAGTGTCTCTGGGAGCAGCATGTGGCCATCTCTCTTTGCATGGTGTGTAGATGTCATGTCCTCCCTGCAGCAGAGATGGGTGCTGGTGCCCAGAAAAGACCTGAGGAACGATGAGCTGAGCCCCTGTGTGTCCAGGAGACCCGGTGGGGCAGGAGATGTAATGTGCAGGGATTGCTATTCCTTGGTGCTGGAGGTACAGGACACCCCCAGAGCTTTGCTGGGCTCTTCCTACACAGGCTGCACGCTTCCAACCCCGCAGAGTCAGTGGATATCTTCAGGCTCACATGTTATCTGACCTCCCAGAAGGCTGGTGAATCTGTCCAGTGTGGCAACATCTGGGGTTTGAGCTGTGGTCCAGGGGACATCACTACATTTCTCTGCATCTGTCTGAATTGGTGTATTTCTCTAAACTAACCTCGCTGGAGCTAGGTGATGAAAATCATTACACTAGCATCTAGTCGTGCTGACCCAACTGGCTGTGGGGATGTGTTTTGGCTGACTTAGGCTAGAGAAACCATCTGATTAAGGACCCTAGCTATGATAGAGGCCAAGAAATGTGACCAAGACCTTTAGTTGATAATGTGAAGTAATGGCAGTGTCTGTACTGTGTGAAGCCTGGAGAAGAGAAGGCTTCAGGGAAACCTTATAGCAGCCTTCCAGTACCTAAAGGGGGCCTACAGGAAGGATGGGGAGAGACTCTTTGTCAGGAAGTGTAATGATAAGATGAGGGGTAATGGTTTCAAACTGAAAGAGGGTAGACTTAGATTGGATATTAGGAAGAAATTCTTTACTGTGAGGGTGGTGAGGCACTGGAACAGGTTGCCCAGGAAAGCTGTGGATGCCCCATGCCTGGAGGTGTTCAAGGCCAGGCTGGATGGGGCTTTGAGCAACCTGGTCTAGTGGGAGGTGTCCCTGCCCATGGCAGGGGGGTGGAACTAGATGATCTTTAAGGTCCCTTCCAACCCGAACCATTCTATGATTCTATACGGGCCATAGGAGCCCCATCCCTGTGGTTGCAGGGAGCATGAGCACAGTGCACTGTCACTCAACAACCAAGAGGTAAACCTGTGACAGAGGTTATCCTCCTGCTCAGCGTGGCTTCCCCTTGCTCAGATCCCCCAGTAGAGCTGTCCTCCCAGGCCAGCATGTGAAAGCATGCCCGAGCATTGCATGGCTCTCCAGCTGTTTGCATGGTGCACGCTAAGGCCAGGACCTGGCCATACCATATGCTGTGGGACGCAGTGGGGACCCAGTGCGCTCTGCCCATCTCGGTTGCCCAGCTGTGCCTGCAGGAGTCTGGGGCTGCCCGTGGCAGAGATGGAATTGCTGACTGTGCACCTTGTTTTTTGTGAAAAGAGGAACCAAGACAAAAACATTCAGCAGCCGCACCCAGCAGTGCAGGCCCTGCCCGCATCCTCAGCACATGGGCTCACTCCATCCCGGGACCTGTGCTAAGGTCCCCACCTGATGGATCAGGGGCCTTCTTTCACTGAGGGACTGGACAAAGGAGGTGGCCAGGATGGGGCGGGAAGGTCCATTCCATCCCCATTAGGGTGGAATGGGTCTCTGAGGGGCAGATGGTGGCAGTGGGGCAGGGTAAAGCTGTTGGGCAGAAATGAGGGACACGGGAACAGGACGTGACCCAAAGGTCCCCCTTCCCAAGGGTCCCTGAGCATCTCCCATCACCCTGGCAGATGTAGGGTACAATCCAGGAGGGGGAACAACCCAGTGGGGACAGTGGACAAGCTGCTCCCACTGCACTTTGCTGTCCCATTCCACGCACCCACAAAACTCCCTTCACACTTGGCGGGGGGGGACACCAGGGTACCAGGAAGTGTGGGGCTGTCCCCTTTTAGCGTGCCAAAATTGCTGGGCTAGCTTCCCCCACTCGCCCTCTCTCTCCCCCCAGGACTGAGCACTGGCAGGGCTGGTTCCTGAAAAGTCACAGGCATGGAAACAATTTTGGGGAAGGGCCGTGGGCCGTGCGGCCTGGCAATGGCCAAGGAAATGAGTCCAGATGGCAGAGCTGCGTCCCAGCGCTGGGCAGAAGGTGAGGGGACACGGTGGTGCCACTGGGAGCCTGGGGAAGAGCAGAGGCAGCTGCAGACAGAGGATGTGGTTGGCTTGTGTGGTACACTTGTGAGCCAGCGCAGCACTGCCGCGCTGCTCACCCCGTCACGCCGGCACCCTGCACCGAGCAGGATGCATTGTCTCATTGTCCTATTGTCACCTTATTGTCTTGCTGCGCTCTTTGCACTGGATTTTTTTCTCCCCTGAGATCCCTCACCTGCCTAAAAGCCTCATCTCCTTGCAGACCCCATGTGCCTGGGAGGCAGGAGGAGAAGCTTCTAGGGGATGCTCTCCCTGCAGAGGCAAGGTCTGTGATTCAGGCTGGTCCTGGCCCCTTTCTCATCAGCCTCTCTTGATATTACGCAGTGATTCCGTAGCAGCTGACAACGAGCCTTAACTGGGAGTGCAGCTGCAACACTCGGTGGGTCGGAGGGTGCCAGGTAAAATAAGGCCACACTCAAACCAAAAGTTTTTGTGTCAGTGGGACTTGAATTCCAGACAGTGCCTAGAGTATATCTTGCGGGGAACACAAAGGCTAAGAGATGCTGCAGAGAAGTGCCTTGGGGCTGGACACCCCTGGTACGGTGAACTGTGTGCTCCGCCATGCTTCCGCTTCCCATTACCAGCGTAGGGATTCAGGAAACAAGTATTTCACCTCCTGTTCTTAAACCCGTGTCAGACACCCTTTTGCACGGCAGGGCAGTACAGGCTACAGCACTGCCATTTCCCTCCTCTTCCCGCGGTGCCTTGTTCAGGGACCTTCTTCGCTTCCTCCTTTCCCTGGCACCGCTCACAAAGCCAAGCAGCCCCGAGGTCTCACTGCCCCTTCCCCAGCCTCGCACTGCCCATCACTCCTAACAACCTGCTCGGCAGCTTTGGTTGCTGGCCACGAGAGTCTTTAGGACCTGTGCATGTCTTCTCTGTGGTTTGCAATACCACTCTCCACTGGTGGAAACAGCAGCTGCTTTTCTTAGCTCCTCTCAGCAAGCACATGGCATCAAACACAGCAAGACTCCAGCGCGCTTTGCTGTCACCTCTGTTGGCTGCTGAGCTGCCAGGGGAAAAGGCTTGAACTTTGCCTGCTGCTCCTTAGATTTTACCGTGTTTTTTGTTCTTCATGTTTGGCATAATACAATGTAAGAAAGTACAGCTTTTGTTGGTAAGGAAAGCGCTGAACCCGGGAGCCTGACCTGAATTACCAGCACAGCTATTTCTCCTTTCTCCTGATCCTCGCTGACATCTGCCTCTGGGGCATGCTGGGGCTTTGTTTTGCCTGCCAGACTCATAATTCCTTTGCAGCAGGGACAGGCAGTCCAGATACTTCTGTAAAATGAGTACTATATTCACGGGTACTAAACAAGATTAGCAAGGAAGGTATTAATTTAGTAGCATCAGATGAAGAAAAACATAATGGTTAATTTCTGACCGTATGAGGCAAACAGACTAACATTTTGTTGTCACTTCTGCCTGGGCATTCAGCATTCTCTCTTTGGCAGTGAGCACACACTGTACGTTACAAGAGGTGCCTGTTTGGTCACGTCTGCACCATATTTTCCATGCAGAAATTGCACTTGCCTCATCCTCTTTCCTATAGTTGGGGGCGGAGGGCCTGTGGGCGGCTGTCTGCGTACCACAGCACAGGGTGAAAAACAGTGTTTGATGGCTGTTTCTTTATTCTCCCGGATGCTGTTAGTCCCTACAAGGCTAGAAGATGAGTGTTTCTTTCCCCTTGCTCTCTGAGCACCCTCCCTTCTCCAGCAGTGCCCTGTTCCCCCACGCACAGGCATGTGCATTGGTCTCCTTTGCACAAGTGGTGAGCTCCAGCCTGGTGGAGATCCGATACCCTCTGACTCACTTGTGCCACACAGCTTCCCATGGTCAACAGCAAAACAGAGAAACAGCCACCCTGGGTTAGAGCAAGGAGCTCCAAGGGGCTCTTTTCCCATTGCAAATGTTACAGAGTGATTGGGGAAGGAGTGTAAGAAAGAGGATCAGGACAGATGTGTGTCTCCCCACCAGCCTGTGCATCTCGACTGCACCCAGCAGTTATGGATTGGTTTCTCTCAGTGAGTCCCAAGTGGTAATCACACACCTGCTAGGCTTGGGCTTATTAGAGAAGTGGGACTGAATTGGATTGTACTCAGTGATGTTCTTGAGACAAAAACAGGTATGGACTGAAAGTATCTTCTGTGGGGAAGCAGAGGCTTCTAGGCTTTTCCCTCAAGCAGCCATCTGAAATGCCACCAGGAAGGGCTGTCAGCCCTCTGCCCTGTGGGCTCTGCCCGCCTTTTCTGATCCCCCCCATCCAGCGCTTGGGCTGTGTGTGGAGTGGTCCCTGCCCAGCCTGGGTCTGGGTGCTGTATCAGCCCCCGTCTGCCCCACGTGGGAGCACGACAGGGCCACATCTGGCAGGCCAAAGCGCAAAGGGGAGCCTACGGGGAAGAAAAAAGGGGGCCCAATGACCACCCCTACCTCTCAGAGGGCTCGGAAAGGAAAGGAAAGGACAAGTGGCAGACGTCACTCATCCCGCTGGTGCTGGCAAGGGGGTCTGTGAGCACAGCCAGGTAGAAGGAGGGCGCAAGATGGTTTGCCTGCGGGGCTGCTCACCGGTGTAGTCCTTGTGCCCAAAGGGCAGCCGTGACCTGCTCTTTGCAGAAGCACATTTCAGTCATCTGCCCTTGCCTGGTGCTGCACTGGAAACCGCTCTGGATCATGTCTCTCATCACCCCCCCAGCAGACACCAACGGGAGGACCGAGGAAGCCCTGGAGCAAAACTGTGCCTCTTCGAGGGCCTTTTCACCTGGAAAAAAAGGGAAAAGATGCTGATGTCTCTGGAAAAGGATTAGGGCTGATAAACACCCAGGTTTAAGAGAACTGATTCACGACGAAGATGGCCAGCCTAGTCAGAAATGTGTGGCTGTTGTGCCAGCTCAGTCCAAGGGGTCCCTTCACACCCGCTTCCAGCCTGGCAGCCTTACACAGCACCTATGTACTTGCACTTTAGTGAACCACCCATAACTAAGGGAACAGCTGAATCAATCCCAAGTGCCTTCAACAATAATTAGTATAACACTGAATATGCCTAATTCCAGCATGCAGAAGCTTCACCTTTTAGTAAAAAACATCATAAGCTTTAAACAAAGGCTAATTCTTTGTACGACAGTAAGTCTGCACTGTATTACACGTCTAAAGCAGCAACCATGAGATGTAGCCCTTCTAAATGCAGCATTACTCCTGGTCTCTGTGAGGAAGCACCACACAAGACCAGAAACCTCTTGAGAGGTTCCTTCACGGCTGTGTCGGCTGCAAATGCTTTGCGACACGAAGGGCACTGGCCGTTTTGGTGAGCTGGGAGCAAGGCAGTGCTCCGGCGTACCTCTGCAACCACCCCTGCCAGCGGAGCACCGGTGTTTGTAGGAAGTCACTGTCCCAGATATCTCTCAAAATCTGCACCTGTGTCAGCAGGTTGCACGCGAAGCATAATTTCTGTTTCCTTCCTCGCTTCCTGCCCAGCAGATTGCCATGTCCTGTGCTGCCAGTGGGTTTTGTGTCACTGTGGGGACAGTAACAGCTACCTGGAGGGATGGAAGGAAGCACTTATAAAAGGAAAAGCAACGAGCCGCCTTTGCACTGAAAGCCCAGATTGGGGCAACCTGGGAAAGGCCAGCCGTGTCCATGGGCACTTGCAGCCTCCTTGGCTCCTGGGGCTGTCTGTGCTGGAGGGGTTTCCTTCCCTCAAACCGCTTCTTGCTTGAGGTCGGGCCCAGCAAACCTCTTTTGAAGCAACAATTATTCACATTGGTGCTGGAATGGATGCCCATCGATGAATAAACTTTGTACAGGAATGATGTGGGGCCCTGAGATGCAAAATGAAACATCAGAAGTGCCTTCACAAGTAGCTCTCACCTGCCTGAGAGAACTGCTGCTCGATTTGCCAGTCTGGTGGGATTTTGTTCAAGTTATTTGGCAGGGGCTTTATTCTGGCTGAGGTGGTGCAGCTATTGTGGTCTGCTGGCCTGCTGCACAGTGAGTGCAGAGCAATCGTGGTTCCATGGTGAGTCCTAACGCCATTTGGGTGTGTTGGGAGGCAGTGTAAACTCACTGGTGCCTGCCTGGCAGCACCCTGGTAACTTTGGTCAACGTTTGGGTACTTACAGATTAATTTGTTCAATGAGGAGAGCTCCTGGAGGGGTACATTACTTTTTACATGAAAATTGATATCTGGTCAGAAGGTAGAGACCCAAATTGGTGCCATGCAGAGAAACAATAGCACTCCTGTCTAGAAACTAATGGAGGATGAATATGAAGATTTAATTCCATCAGTTGCCTTACCTACATACTGCAAAATGCAACTAAACACGCAGCTGTTTAAATATGTACCTGCAGCCGCTGTCGAGTCCTTTCTGCCAACCTAAATGTGGGGGTGTTGCCTGTCCTGGGTGAGGATGGGAGGGATACAGCACAGGAGGTACCCAGTCCTAGGAGCAGCCAAGTATTTTGGGCAAGGGACGGAGAGGAGAAAATAACAAGTGTAACCTGCAGAGCAAAAGAAAATTGGCAACTTGAGTGGGCTTTTTGCTGCAAATAAGAGTGCATGTGGGTGTGAGCAGGTGGTGCCCAGCAGGATGACAGGACACAGGTGAGTGGAGCCAGCACAGATTCACAGGGGCTGGTGCAGTCCTACAGCCACCATCTTTAGGGGAAAGAGCGAAGGAGAGACCAGCATCCACCAGGCTGCCGTATCCTACCAGCTGGGATGCATTTCCAGCGGGACCCAGACCTTGTGGAATGCCACCTGCAAGAATAAACACAGCCCCGTATCACCCTGGCCCTGGGGTCCCGAGGTGGCGGCAGACCCTCCGTGACATTGTCATGCCTCAGCCCACCTGGGTGAGAGTGCAGGAACAGGGTATCTGAATGTCTTGGCTTTCCCCCCTGTCCTGGCAGTGTCAGGGCACCTTTTATCTCAGCATCTTGCTACGGGCAGCTGCCAGGGTTCTGTGCTTCTGGGGACGGGTTCAAAGGCAATAGCGCTGGGGACTACTGTAAGCCCAGTGCCTTCAAACAGTGCCTGGGCATATGGATGAGGTGGTGACAGTGGAAGGACCTCTGTGTGAAGACTGGGGAGGATACCAGCCCCCCGGTCAGACTTACCCAAATGGATCCTCAGTGGGGAAGCCTACACGTCTGTAGGATGGATGGAGTTGCTCTCAGGGTGGCCTGCTGCTACCCTTAACTCTGCTCTAGGCTGTAAGACAGGGGTTTGGCATTGAATGTGATAACCAAAGGAACTGGACAGTGTCAAAATCAGGGCAACAGAACCCACAGCAGGCCTCTTCCCATCCTGCTTACACCTGCTTCTTCTCCTCTGTGCAGAGAGATGCCAGCAGCCCCAGTGGGACCCAAAGCTCCACTTTGTCCCAAAGCAGAAGTTTTATGGGCTTAATGAAGAGGTGACACTGAGCTGCCCCTTGAGGGTCTCTTTTCCCCTTGCTGTGATCAGATGTGCAAAAGAGATATCTCCAGGTTGGAAGAATGCTTGGGAGGTGAAGGACATTCAAGGAGGATGGCATCGGGTGGCAGAGAACCTGACCTGCCCCACGGGTAAGTGGAGGAGCAGTAGGTCTCCCCTGCTACAGGTGCTTCTCCCCAAGGAGGGACTACTGACATCCCACCATATCCGTGAGACATTTTGTCCACAGCTCAGAGATGGTCCCCAATTGGGAGCAGTGTCCAAGATGGGGAGGGACAGAAGCCTTCAGTGTGGGACAAGTTTTGTCAGTGTTCCTCCATCTCCTCCCTGTCAGTTCCTGAGTTGCAGGCCATGGGGAAGTTAGAGGAAGCCAGATACTGCCCCTCAGTTCACGTCTCTCCCAGAGTACTCTATCAATCACCACCTTGTCCAGGCACACGCTCCTTTCCTGCACTTGGAGGCCCTTGGGTTTCTTCGTGGTGTTGAATGCTGATACCACTGTCAGTCACGGTAAGGCTTCAGCCCTCTCCTGCCTGAGCATCCCCTGTCCTGAGAAGGACTCTCACTTTTTTGCCCTGACAGGAAATTGCTCAAAGCCCCAGTGGGATGAAAGATTAAGTTTTGAAAAAAGCAGAAAAAATCACAAACTGCACGAAGAATTCAAGCTGACCTGCCCTGGAGACCTTGAGCCATCCATCCCCAAGGTCAAATGTGCATGGAAATTTCTGAAAATGGATTCTGGAGAACCAGTCTATGGAGAGACCTGGTGGGGCAGGAACAGCACAGGTCCTTGGATGTACATTGAGACAGCCGTAGGGTGTGTTGGTAAGTGAAGCAGCAGCAGCTCTCCCATGTCCCTTCTCTACCTTCACCCTTGACAGCTGGTTGTGATGTTGCCCAGCTGAGCAGCAGGTATGCCACAGTCCCTCCTTGATGCTGCTTTGCCTGTCCAAAGTGTTGAAGAGGACAGCCCAGGCAGCAGATGAGACAAGGTAGTGCCAGCTGGGCCAGCTTGTCAACTCCTTCAGTGGTTCCTGAGCAGTACAGAAGGAGAGTCCCTTCCCAACAAGTCTTGCTGAGGGGTCACGTACTGACAGATGGGCATGTCACCTTCCTTCTCCCTTCAGCAGCTGGAGAGATTGCTGGGGATTGCTGATATCCCATGACGTACTCCTGCCCCACCTCCTTGAAACTTTCCACCCCAACTAACCCCCATTTTCACCACTGCAGAAACATGCCAAAGACCAGAGTGGGACTCAAGGCTTCAGCTAATACCAAACAAGACTAATTACAAGAAGAATGAAGAAGTGGTGCTGAGATGCCCTGTTGGTTTCCAGCCATCCTTCACCAAAATCAAATGTCTGATCAAGGTCTGGCCCAACAGCTACAGGATTCCTGCACACAGATTTTGGAGTGAAAGGGACAGCATAGGTGACTGGATCGACATTCAGTCCAAGGTGGAGTGCATTGGTAAGGGAGGCATCAGGAGGTCTCCTGACCACCCAACTCTGCCCCAAAATGAATGATTTCTGATATCCCATCACCCACCCCTCACCCAGTTTGTCACCTCCTACCTCAACAACATTCACTTTCTCCTCTGCCAGAAACATGCCAAAGGCTCCGGTGGGACCCAAGGCTCCAGATGTTGCCAGAAAAAGAGAGTTACAAGAAGAACGAAGAAGTGACACTGAGCTGCCCCGATGGCTTCCAGCCATCCTTCACCCATGTCAAATGTGCAGGAAAAGTCCAGATCACCAGTCACGAGCAACCTTTCTACATAGACTCGTGGTCGAGAAAGGACAGCAGCGGTGACTGGATCAGCATTCAGTCCAACGTGGAATGCATCAGTAAGGGAGGCATCAGGAGCAGGATGCTACTTTGAAGGGGCGGGATGCTGGGAATGTGTTTGTGTGACAATCAGCATGGGAAGGTCATGGTTTTCCCTTGGGGCCAGTGCCATGAGGTTTGATGACCTGGAAGCAGCTTCTGCAAGGCCAGGATAAAATATGTCCTGTTGTGCACTCCCATGGCACCAAAGGAAGACTCAAGCATATAACTCAGAGGGTGTGAGGGCAGAAGGACCACTTTGTTGGTCCTTGGAGCTGTGATGTAGCCCAGCCAGGGACATACTGTACTGCACTCCCCTCTATTCCCCAAAAGGTCATGTCCAGCTTCTGAACATACCATTACCCCAAATTCCTCCTGATCCCCTACCAGAGAGCTGGAGTCAGCAGTTTCAGCCTCTCGCTTTCCCTCCCCCTGAGCTGGGTGGGGAGCAGGGCTGTCTGACGGCAGCACCCGCGTGAGGCTGGCAGGGGAAGGGAAGGAAGTAACTCTCTTGCAATGTTTCCTTCACAGAGCTCCTCCAGGTTGTCTCCGAATCCTTGGAGATTTCCAGCACCAGCATCAAACTGAACTGGACCTGCAGGCTCCCTGATGCCTGCCAGCACATGCGGGCCAGGTGCCGCCTGGCTGCTCCTTCGTCTCCTCCCTGTGAGGCTGAGGAGGTGGAGGGAGAGGAGATGCTCCACGGCCAGGAGGGAACACTCACCTGTGCCCCTCTGCAGCCCTACACTGTCTACAGTGTCACCATCTCCCTGCCCCCCAGCATGATTCTTTTCTCATGGTTGATCAAGACAGAGGAAACAGGTATGAGTCCTCCTAAATGAAATGTAAAGGTGCCCTTTGCCCTTTGATCATCTGCTCCTTGCAGTGATTTTTCTGGGATCAGGACTCCTTCGATATTATGGGACACTGGGGAAGGGGCTGTGCAGGGCCCTGGGGCACAGCAGATCCCCTCCTCGCTCTTTCCCTGGGCCAGGAGCTGCCTGCACCCTGCTCTGGGCTCAAGTGCTCCTCGCTGGCCACATGTGTGACCCCATCCTCATTGTGCTTCCAGTGCCGGACAAACCAGAGAAGCTTTGGCTGGATCCCAACACAGAGTCCCTCTTATGGGAGCCACTGCCCTCCTGCAAAGGGGAGATCATCGGATACCAGGTACCAGAGGACCAGATTCCCCACGGTCTCCCTCACCTTGACAGGCTCCTCTGTGCCTGGAACTCTGTGCAGGCGGGCGAGGAGAGTGGATAAGAGCAAGCCATAATGACTTGTGTGAGAAAAGAGCAGTTCAGGGCACCTCTTATGAGGGATATCACCACAGCATCTGCGGTGTTGCAATACCATTCCAGTGACCTGGCCTTGGGCTCGTCACGTGTATACGTATGTCTCCAAAGGAACGGCCTCCATCTTGTCCTTAGCCCTTCACAGAGGCTTGGTCCTTTGCTCACAGAGGCAGCCACTCTGACATCTAGAGTGTTGCCTCCAAATTCCTCCTCTCCTCCTCTTGTCTGCTTTGAGGTCCACGCGTGGGGCCAAGGCTCCTGCTGGTTCCTCTCCGGGAGCTTCCCACTCCTGGGGCCGTCAGAGGGAAGAGGCGGGGGCTTTGCTGTGTGTCGGGGCGCTGCGGGCAGTCTCTGGAGGGCAGGTGGGAGCTGCTGCCCTCCAGCTCTGTCTCCTCTCCCCAGCTGAACATCACGACCAGGAGCGCGCAGGATGGCAGTTTCCTGGAGATGGAGCGGCTGCGGCTGAGCAGCTCCGTCACTGAGCACCCGCTGCCTCAGCACAGCCCCGGCAACAGCTACGTGGTGGCGATCCAGGGAGTCACGGCCGTCGGAGCCGGGGCTGCGTCGCTGTGGGAGTTTCAGACCAACAGCACAGGTAGGGCTCGCTGTGTCCCGTCGCTGCAGGGCGGCTAGGGCTTGCGCCCCAGCTGAGGCAGCTCCCTGTCCCCAGCCCGGTGGCCTCCTGGCCGGCGTGGAGGAGGCTGGGCGCAGAGGAGCTGTGCTCTGCAGCCTGCACTGCCCGGGGCTGCCCCTGCTCCCCACACAGCCCCTGCCGTGCTGCCCGCTTGGTGCTCATCCCTCTTCCCCTCTGGAATCTCTCTGCGTCTTCCCCTCCAGACACTCCGCACCCTCTCGACACCAGCTGCCGCAGCATCCATGTTATCTCCCCATCCCATGGGACAGCTGTGATCCCACTCCACCCCATCGCCCGTCCCCCCGAGGCGACGAGGTGAGTGCAGCCCCCGGCAGCTCTGCTGTCCGCACCCCCGGGATGAGTTTCCCGCAAGGCAGCGCTTGCCCACAGCCCCCTCTGTCCCGCTCTCCCCCATCCCCGTCTCCCCCGTCCCTCTCACCGCCCTGCCTTGCAGGGAGCACCAGCTCATCGTGGCCGTGGCCCACAACGGCACGGCGCTGGAAGGTGCCTGCCTGGGGGAGCCGCAGCCCTTCAACGCCAGCCAGCAGCCCGCCACTTACGTGGCCGCCGTGCTCAACCTCACCGGCCCCATGGACTTTGTGCTGGGCACCGGGACCCACGGGCAGGGCTACCACAACGCTGCCCTTCAGCCGGGCTGGGACTACATGGTCCTTCTGCGTCACGTCCACCGCTCACCACAGGTACCCGGCATGGGGGGCTGCTGCTCCCCAGGGACGTTGCCAGCCAGGGCCGGGACCCTCGGTGGGGTCTGGGCTGGCCACCGATGGTGAGCGGCAGTGCCACATGGGCTCTGCTCCCGGCCTCTGTGGTGACAGCCCCGGCACCTTGGCAGGACAGTCCTCGGCCACAGCTGGGGCATTCGGTGGCTGGGGGTGGGAAGCCTTTGCCGGCAGAGCGGGCAGTGGGGCAGGAGTGGCCTGAGCTCTCCCTCCTGTCTCCTCCAACAGGCAGAGAAGTTCACCTGCGTCTGCTACAGCTTGTCTGTTGGTAAGTGGGGTCCTCACTCCCTGTGCCCAAGGGTTTCTCCCACATGTTCCCTTTTCCCAGCCTGGCCGGTTCCCCTGGAGAGACCTGGCTGAGTGGGGTCTCATTGTCCTATTTCCATCAGTGTGGAAGTTCTCGCGATCTTGAGGCTATCCATGGTGGATGGGTTTTAGGCAACCTCAGGCTACCTGGGCAGGTGTGGCACTGATGGCAGCTGGACACCATGCACCATCCCTGCCATGATCGCGCGTTGCACCTCAGCCTTGGGTCTCCCCCAGTGCTTGTGCAATCCCAGAAATGCAATCACCTCAACCAGGCTGGGGGCAGTCAGGGAGAGAGGGACCATGCTGAAGCGAGCACCTCCTCCTTCTGCACTGGCTTAGCTATTCTCCAATGATAAGTCTGTGGTGGGAGATGCGGGAAGCTGCTTTTCACTCCATGCCCCTGTGGGATCTCCTGATGCCTGGTTCAGGCTATGTGGGAGCCTGAGTCTGGGCTGTGCTGGTTGCAGGGCAGGAGCCAGGGTCTCTGCCGGGCAGGATGCCCCTGGTTATGGCAGTAGCGCTCGTCATTGCACTCCTGGCACTGGGGATTTTGCTGCTCTTCATTCTCTTCAGGTTTGTATGTGCCTCACCTCTCCTGCTCTCTGTGAGGCACCCAGCATCTTGCACTGGCAGGGTTTGTCCAAGCGGACCCTGAGAGACAAAGCAAGGTGGGAGGCAGGGCTGTTCCACGGGCAACAGCCTCTCCTCTGTCTCTCTCTTCTGCTGCTCTATGGGCCTGACTTGATGTTTTGCAGGCGAAAGTACAATGGTTCAAAATCCTCGGAGAACAACAGCACTATCCCCCTGCGAAGATGTCGAGGAGGTGCAGTATGAGCAGAGGCCTTGCGTGCCTTGTTTGGACAGGCTGCCTGTTGGAAACACAAGCAGCATGCTTACAGGGACCAGAGCTGGTTGGCATGGGGAAAGGGACACCTCCCAGGAGAAAGGGATCTGCATGGGGAGGGACAATGTAGGGTTTGGTGGGGTCCTGACCACCATAATGCCAGCTCAGTCCCAGCTGCAGAGCTCCGGGGCCAGCCATCAGGTGCATGTTAAACTCCTGGACTCATGGTCTCCGTAGGTGTGTCCAAGCTGAACACAGAGATACCAGTGGAGGAACTGCTGGAGGCTCTGAAGAGGTTTAAGAGGGCAGAAATAGATGCAGAGCAGACAGAGGATGAATCAGTCGACAAGCATGGTGCTGGGCGCCTGAGAGAGTATCAGGTCTGGTTTAGCTGTGCTTTCCCGCCTGGCTGCACTGTCCTTCCAGCCCTCGCCCCTTGGGTGTGTGATGCAGCTGGCCTTGGCCAGCCCCAGAACACATGCCTATGCAGAGTCTTGTCTTCTTCCTCTGCAGCAACTGTCCTCCACTTTGCTGCATCCCTGCAATGCCGGGAGGGAGCTGTGTAATCAGAGTAAGAACCGCTACAACGGCATCGTCCCATGTAAGCAGAGCTCTCCAGGGGTTGGCACAGGCACTTGGGGGTGGCTGGGTGGTGCAGGGTGTTGGGGTGGTGTAGGTGCCCCTCCAGCTATCCAGCAAGGCTGAACTCCTCATCTCATCCTCTGTGGTCACTGAAACCCAGAGGGATCTTCCAAAATAGTCATTTTGGCCCTACTGGTTTATGTCCAGTAGGAGAACCCTGGTTCTGCTCCTCAAATCTTCCTGCAAGCTTGATCATTTGTCATTGTATTCCTGTTCCTGCTGTTAGTCGTTGCTGAACACTGCTGTGTCCCATCCAGAGGTGACTATTTGTGGGAAAGTGGAGGGAGTGACCAAATTTCTATGAAAACTTAAACCTCCTCTGGGGCCCTCATGGTGTGGACATTTGGCCATTGCATTAACAGCCTTCCTCAAAAGCATATTGCATTTTCTGCTGGGCCATGTCACGTTTTGTCTCATTAACTGTTCTTTACCTCTGAGCACGTCCTGGGGCCTGAAGTGCCTCTGAGGAGGGAGCAAACGGTCTCGGACTTTCTGAAATTGCGTCTCCCTCCTTAAACAGTCACGTCGTTGATGCCCCAAAAAGGCAGTCCACCGACTCCCACCCTCCTTCTCTTTCAGACGATCACTGCCGTGTGGTGCTGCAGCCCTCTGGCACGGGGAATGGCTACATCAATGCCAGCTACGTGGATGTAGGTAGCGAGGGATGCAGGGCCAAGGTGCCAGGGCAGGGCAGGAGAGGTGCCTGGCTGTGCTGGGTGAGGGCAGTCCTGCTTACACGGGCGGCCCCGAGGTCTGGCACTTGCCGCCCTCAAGTGCTGGCAGATCTTGGGATATCGCTTTCCTTGTGTCCTGTCTGAGACACCCGGAGTACTGTGGGTTTGCGTGCAGTTCTCATCTCTAACAAAAAGGGACCTGTGTGATGGGATAGGAGCCGAGATGCAGCCCCTGGGTACCCACTCCCCGTGCTGGTCAGGCGTGGTGCTGTGGGACACACTGTGCAGGGGGCTCTGGGCTCGGGTGCGTGTGGGGATGGGTCCTTTATTTCATTCCCTGTTAAATGTTTAACCCGTGTGATCAGACCTGTTTTGAACCTCTCCCCCACAGAGCTACCGGAGTCCACGTTTCTTCATCGCAGCTCAAGGTGAGTGTTCCCAGCCTTCATGCTCTGGAGATGCCTGTTTCTGCCCTGAGCACTTTGGGGAGCGGGGAACTGGGACAGCAGCCGAGGACCTGTTAATGGTTCCATCCAAGGCCCTGTGTGGTTACAGCTGCAGCAGGGTATGGAGAAGGCGTCAATGGCAGTTTGGCAGCAGCCAGCTAGAGCTGGTCCCTGCACTGGCCAGGCTGCAGACATGGTCCTCCCACCACAAGCCTGTTTTTTATCCTTTGACTGCTGGCAGACAGGGACAAACCTAAGAATGCCTGACACGTCTGCACTCAGTGCACTCGGAGACAGGCTCTTTCCAATGGTGCAAACCCGGAATGGGTTAGTCTGCTCTGTGCAGCATGTGGTGAGGAGGTCTCAGGCTCCTTGCAAAGCTGCAGGAATGTTCTTCAGGAAACAGGATCCTAAATGTGGGAGCAACTCATGGTCATCTTGAGGGTCTTGATGGGGAAGCTCCTGAAGTAGCAGTGAATTCCTGATGCCCCCCTGCAGGGCTCACCTGCCTTCCCTCTTCCTTGTCCCAGTTTCTAACATGGATGATGAAGCCAAGATGCCCAGCACACCCTGCCAGGTGCTGCTGTGCCAAGGCTGTGCAGTGTTAGTCCCTGGGCAGAGGGAAGCCCAGGGCTGCTCTGTAGCATGGGAATGCCTGTACTGTGCCTGGGAGCAGTTATAGCCCCATGGCTTGGACGCTGGCACAGGGCTCTCCTCTTCCTCCCCAAGGTCCCTTGCCTGAGACAGTGGTGGATTTCTGGCAGATGGTCTGGCAAGAGAAGATCTCAGTCATTGTGATGCTGACGGGCTTAGTGGAACAGAACAAGGTAGAGAGACCATCTCAGACCCTGCGCTCAGCTTGGGGCTCCACAGAGCCCAGGCTTCCTTGCCCGCTTTGCTTTGCTTTGCTCTCAGTGCAGCTGTCAATGAGAGCAGAGAGCAGCTCCACACCACTGCCAGCTTGCAACGCTTCCCTCAGGAGTTTGCTCGTGCCTAGTGGTCTCATTGCTGTTGACAGACAAAGTGCGAGCAGTACTGGCCAGAGCAGGAGCAGGTCTATGGGGATTTCACTGTGACACTCAACAACACCAGGACCACCACGGGCCTTGTCACACGCATCTTCTGCCTGCATAAGGTAGGCCTGGAGTGTAGCTGAGATGGGGATGCAGGATGATTTTGGGTTTTAGCAGCTGGTGGGAGCTGTTGGACAAGAGGCTCTGTGGGGAGCCCTGCCTGGTCTCCAGCACTGGCAGGTTCAGCATTGCTATCACTGGATGCCGTGCCAGGGCATCGTCCCCAGGTTTCTGTGCCAGGCAAAGGCAAAGGTGAGCTCCAGTGGTCACCCCAGCTGAGTCTGCACTGGTGATGCACATGGGCAGATCGTGCATCCTTGAAGGCTTGGATGAGGGGATCTCAAAGGGTGTAAAAGCAGTTAAAGGGTCTAAAACGACACCTCTGTACATCCAGGATGACAGGACAGGTGCCTGCCTGTCACCTTCACCTGGGCCAATCTGCAGAGGGTCCACATTGAAGCTCCATGGTCACTTACAGCTCCTAAACCTGAACAGATTGATCATTGTTTAAGATAACTTACATAATGACATTTCTCAAAACGGGTAATTCTGCCGAAATTATACCTAAGATAATAAGCAGGAACTGAAGGAGCTGCAAGGAGGGGGAAACAAGTACAATATAAAGAAATTGCAGTTATGCATATTCTTGTTTTTTCTTGTCGTGCCCAGAGCAAACCGTAGCTGAAAGTGAATCTGATGGTGGGACGTACCAGTTCATTAATTCAGGCCAAGTGAATGGATGTTTAGGGAAAAATACATGACGGTCTGTAAACAAAAGTGATTACATTCACATCAGTGCAGTACCAGCCTTAGGAAACACTTTATTTGGGGAAGCCAGGGCTTTTTGATGACTACGGAAACACTCTACGCTGTGATATTATTATTATTTTCTTCCTCTGGGGCACGAGCTGCATTTACTGCTCTGAATTCAGTGTTCGCAGCATGGGGAAGCAGAAAACAAAGTGAACGGTGTGGCAGTGAGCTGGCTGAACTTGCCCTTTGCTGTCTGATGAGCTATAGTGGAGCAGTCGTTGTGGTGGGCGTGGTGGGGGGAACACTGTGCTGGTGCCCCCCTGAAGTGATTTTACCTACTGCTCCCAAGTTGTTGGCATGCAATTACGTCACGCAAATTTCCAGGTTGGTTGCCGCTCCCTGCTCCCAGCCACGTCTCCTTCTTTGTAGGCAGGCTGTGCTCTCCCAAGAGTGGTGGAGCAGTTTCACTACCTGCTGTGGCCAGACCACGGGGTGCCCAGAAACCCTTCACAGCTCCTCTGCTTAGTGGAGGTGGTGAACAAGAGAGGGTTGGAAGCACCTGCCGGACCTGTGCTGGTGCACTGCAGGTACTGATCTGGGAGCGCTTGGGTGCTGGGCCAAGGCTGGCTTGGGCAGTGCAGACCCCCCAATTTTCTGTGTCTGCAGCGCAGGGATCGGGCGGACAGGTACCTTCATCGCCCTGGACTTCCTCCTGAAGATGGGGAAGGTGGAGGGGAAGGTGGATGTGTTTCACTGCGTGCAGAGGCTGCGGGAGCAGCGGGTCAGCATGGTGCAGACCAAGGTGAGGAGAGTTACCTGCTCCCTGCACACTGTCGGGCTGCAGATCTGCTTCCCACCCTTCCCAGGGATGTGGCATGCAAAGCCACACTGGGCATGGTCTAGCCACGGGGAGTGGAGCTGCCAGGTGGTGGAGACTGCAGGATCTTGTTTTCAATGCCATGTCCAAACCCAGCTGGGATCCATTTCCCCTGAGACCCTCTGAGGTGCCAGCAGCATTCATACACACCAGTCACCCTGGCATAGAAAGCCTGTCTTGTAGGCATGGAGCATGAACCAGAGTCCACATGTCCTTCAGCCTTTCAGGATGTCTGCCCTGAGGACATCTGGGCAGCAGTGTCCTGGCCGAGGGACTACATCCCCATGGTCTGCTCAGAGCTGGGACCCTTTGTAGGAAACTAGATTGGGCAGGACCATCCAGCTGCTTGTAGGAGGACTAACTAGTTCACTGATTTTCTGGGTTTCCTTCCCCAGAGCTGGGGTCTGGTCTGAGAGGGAACATTAAACCACAGGAAGATGGTCTTGCCTGGGTTGTTGCAGTTGCTGGCTGTTTCTGAGAGCAGGGCTGCCTGCACTGAGAGGTGTCTGTCTTCAGGGCCCCACAGCAGGAAAGTGAAGGATGGACCTGGCTCATTCCTGACACAGGTTGATGACAATGAGCTAGTGGTCTGGAGTCCCAGAACTGGATGAGGAGTCAGGTGCCAGGCTGGATGAGGCTTTGAGCAGCCTGGTCCAGTGGGAGGTGTCCCTGCCCAGGGCAGGGGGGTTGGAACTAGATGAGCTTTAAGGTCCCTTCCAACCCGAACCATTCTGTAATTCTGTGACTCCTCATGGAGCTGCTCCAGACTGTGCAGCTGACCCATGTCCTCATGCAGGAGCAGTACATCTTCTTGTACGAGGTGCTGCTCGAAGGCTTGCTCTGCGGCAGCACCGGGATCCCAGTGGAGAGCATCGCCAGCCATGTCCGCTGCCTTCGAGAAGCTGAGACCTCAAGGCACAACAATGTCCTTGAGAAGGAGTTCAAGGTACCACCAGGATCTGGTTCTGTGGGGGCTGGTATGTGGTGCCTTCCCGTACTGCTCCCTCCTTCCTAGCTATGGGTTAGAGATGGGGGAGCATTTCTCTGGGGCGGCTGAAGAAGGGGAGGGGCTGACAGGCAGGACTTGCTTGGTTGAATCATCCCTACAGACCCTGCAGAAGTTTTCCGAGTTGTTCCAGCTTCTGCCATGCAGAGAAGCGGAGAAACCCAGCAATCAGCCCAAGAACCGCAAGCCAGGGATCCTTCCAGGTACCTCTGGCAGGGCTGGGTAGCCACTTGCTCTGCGACCCAGTGCCTGAGAGCAGTGTGGGGGGATGATGCTGCCCTGCTGCTTCCCTCCCCAGCACCATGCCGCTGGCAGGTTCTGCCCAGGGTCTAACCCTCATTTTCTGGTTGGCAAAAAACATAGGTTAGACTGGTCCTTCCATGGAAACAAGACCCCATCCCTGCTTCCTTCTGGGCTTGCTGGAAGCACGTGTTCATGGGGTACACCTGCGATAAATATGTCTCCAGGTCTAATGTTTCCCAGTGGAGGAGCCCGGATGAGGCATCAAGGAGCCCTGAGGAGGGTGGACCTGCTGTACCTCTGCCTCTGTCCATGGGGTTTTGGACATCCCGTGTCAGGCAGCCCTGAACTGCCATGGCCATGGGGCTGGTGGAGCCTGTTCACCTGAGCGTCTCCAGCACTTGCCGCAGGGAGCCACACTGATGGCTGCACTGCTTGCAGGGAAAGCCCCATGACTCTGTGCACAGAGAGGATGGCTCATCCTTTCTCTCTCTGCCTCTTGCCTCCGCAGCTGATTCCTACCGGCCCATCCTGATGTCCTCACTGAATGCAGATGGCTCGCCAGGTTACATCAACGCCGTGTTTGCCAATGTAAGGCTCCAACCCCAGCGTGGGGTGGGAGCTGCTGAGAGCAGTGGAGACTCTCCTGGGGCACCATTTCTCAAGGCAGGGCTAGACCATGCCACGCTGGTCTGAGGTGTCCTAGCCCCACGGGCTTCTTCATAGTAACTAATTCCCAGCAGCTGGGGCCCTGCTGCCAGGAGATGGCCCCCGTGATCAGCATAAGCCCTGCCTGCACACCAGGCTGCCGCACGGAGGCTGGCATTTGCCTGCTGGGAGCAGAGGCTGGGTGTGATGAGCTGGGGGAGCAGCAGGGTACAAGCCTGCTCTGAGCAGGGCTGGGGTGTCCTGTGTCCCCTCGGGCTCTGCTCCAGGCCTGAAGAGCCCTGGTTGCAGGGAGGCAGGGAGCCCTTCCCGCTGTCGGAGGGGCTCTCTGGGGGTGGATTGTGTGACCTCTTCCCCCATCGCTCCGGTTGGCGTGTTTTGCAGACATACACCGAGGAGGACAGGCTCATCATCACCCAGCTGCCTTTCCTTGCCACGCTGGTGGATTTCTGGGCTCTGGTCTGGGATTACTCCTGCACGTCGGTGGTTGTGCTGAATCAGCTCGAGGAGCTGGACAAGGTCAGCAGCCCGCACTCATCCCTCCCCTCTCCAAGCTCCCCCCACGGCTCTTTCTGCCCTTGCCCGCACACAGCTGTTCTCATGAGAGCCTGGCTTGCTGCAGCAGCCTGCTGCAAGCTTGTGGGCTCCACCTGGGAGAGCCCTGAGGACAGTCCCAGCACCGTGGCACTACAGCGGTGGGGTGTCCCCAGTCTCACAGCATGGGAGCGTCCCTCAGGTTTTGCTTACCCCTGCCCAGGTGTGCTCTCTGCGGGAGTGTTATTTTTCTGGCTGCAGCACCATTGGGTTGGTCCCCAGCAAATGGGGAAGGAAGAGTAACCACATGCACGCTGTGGCTTATGGACTGGTGTCATCACACTCACGCAAAGTGCTGAGCTCTGCCACATGTAGGCTGGGGCTGTGTGTGATCACCCATGTGTGTGTGTCCCAGACATACGTGGAGTTCTGGCCCACCCAGGGCGAAGCTGCCTACGGCCGTTTCCATGTCCACCTGATCTCAGAGGATCCCGGAGACGACTTCACAGCCTGGACACTTGCCCTCACCAACAGGCAGCAGGTGGGCTCCTTGCACAGTGAGACAGAAGTCCTTTGAGATCAGCCTTTGGAAGAGCTGGGAGGACCAGATGGGCTCCAGCACAAACAGGCTTTGATTTGGGGTCAAAGTCACAGCTCGGGATGGCAGAGGCCACAACGGTCAGAGGGATCTGATGGGGTGCTGGAAGGGCACTGGCCAGAGCAGGGCTTTTTGCCTTCACAGAAAGGTTAGTCCCAAGAGGGTGAGGCTGCAGGTAGAGATAAAAGGCGGAGATACATTTGTGTGCCTTTCTAACTTGGAGGACAGCAGCCATGGATAGAGTTTGTGCATCTCAGTGGTGGTCCGTGGATGAGGACAGCTGTCACAGGTAGCTGGGCACTGGACTGGCATCAGTCTGAGCTGCACCTGGTGCTCAGCTGTTATTTTGTGCTCTGTCTGTTTGCCAGTCTCCGAGCATGGAGAAGGGCAAAATCTGGGACCGGGCCATCCCACTGTGGAGCTGCTCCCTTGATCCAGTATGCATGGCTGAGCTAGGAATGACACACGTTGTTCCTCCCTTCCCTCTGTGAAAACAATGAGTTTCTTTGCCCAGCCGACTGTCTTTCTTCCTCACTAGCCCAAGAAGTCTGCACTGGAAGTCCGGTTCTGGCAACTGAACAACTGGCCCATTCAGCAGCGTCTTCCCCCGCACCCTGCCACCATCATCAGCCTCCTAGGGAAGGTAGAGACACACCATAGGCAAAGCCAAGACGGACACATCCTTGTCACCTGCTGGTGAGTGACATCTCTTGGAGAAGCAGCCGTGGCACAGAGCTGGCTCAGATGTAGCTGCATCAGTGAGCTTGGGTCACAGCTCCATCTTAGGTGGACACAGGGACATGAATTCAGCTGTGTTCAGGGAGGAAGGCTTCCCTGTGGAGGCTGGCTGGGTGCAGGATCTGTGGACAAGACCATCCTGAGAGCTCAGCACTGCCAAGTGAACCTAGAGCAGGTGACTCTCCCCTTGCTCTCCTCCACAGGGATGGTGCCAGCCGGAGCGGAATCTTCTGTGCTGCAAGTTTCCTGTGTGAGCAGATCCAAAGCGAGGGGCTGGTGGATGTATCCCAGGCTGTGAGGACGCTGAAGAGGCGGCGTAGACAGCTGATTAAAGATGTGGTAGGTGCTGACTTCACACGCAGACAGGATGCCAACAGCAGAGCAGAAGCCATAGCCTGGACTGTCCCAGCAGGTGCCCTAGCACCTCTGTGCTCAGATCATCCTGGGGCCAGCAGGGTCTGAAGAAACCTCTGAAAACCCTGTTTTCTGCCACTGGGACATACCCACTCACTCAGGGGCAGGTTCTGCCAAAGCATGCTGCGGGATGAGTTGCCCCTTTCTGGTCCACCTGGCCCACTCAGTGGAGTGGGTCAACTGGTGGGTGCTCAGATGCCTGTCCTGCACATACCTCACCACCTGGTCTGGGTGCTAGAGGCCATCATAAGGCGAGCTCCCCAGCTGGGAGTGACTTGCAGCCACTTCTTGCTATGGATGCCAGCTCTCTTCCAGACACCAGATGGCTCCAGCATTGGGCTCCAGCTCTTAGCTACTGGAGCACATGCCCATTATTTCTCAGCAGGGGGAAGGTGGGCTCCCCCCTATAGGGTGAAGGAGAGTGGGCTGTACCTGCACCTGGCTTGCTCAGGAAGCTGTTGGCAACCAAGACTGGCCTTCCACTGCAGGTGTTGCTGTACCAGGTTCTCACGTACACCTTTCTGTCCACAGGAGCAGTATGGGCTCTGCTATGAACTAGCCCTCAGTTACTTGAATTCATTTGAAACCTATGGGAACTTCAAGTAGAGGCATGGCCACAGCCCATCTCTGGCCAAGACTTTGACTCTCTTGACAGCGCTCCATCAGTAACAGTGGAAACCAGAGGAAATGAGAGGGGTGTGAACAGCTCCAAGATGCTTAACTCCCCTGAAAAGCCACCCCAAGGGACCCCTGTGCCTGGAGATCACCGGCTGGACAGTCTTCAAATTGTGGTCAGGCTTTGAGGCAGGAAACTGACCCTGTGCCCAGAGTTTGCGCAGGAACTTACCTGCAATTACAGCCCGAGTATGCAGACCAGAGCAGAGGTACCAAGATTTGACCTGTCTGGGACAGGGTTGAAGAGAACTAGCTGTCCCATCCAGGCTCCCTTGTCCCTTCAGTCAGCCTCAGGGAAAGTGGAGTATCTCCACCAACACCCAAACTGTGTTTTGTCAGGGGTGCACCAAACCACTGTAAGATCCATGGGGCTTAGGAGCACAGGCTATCTGTCCTACTTTGGGAGAGGCATGAAGCCCAAAGCCCACAAGAGCCAAGGCAGGTACAATCCACAATCCCGTAGTGCTAGCCTGGTCCTTCCCACCCCACACAATCCCTTCCTGGAGTTCCATCTGCCTGATGCTGATACAGGTGCCACAGCCCTGCCAGCTCCAGAGAGGCTTCCTCAGCAGCCTGCCTGACGCCACCATGGCAATCCCTGGTTGTGGTGGCTCAACTCAGATACCCTGGATGTTGTTCCAGCAGGCTACTGCACAGAAGAGGCTCCTGCACCACGGAGACTGGTTCTGCCTTTGCTGCTCAAGGGCAAGGGGCCTCAGAGCAGGACTGACCCCATGGCTCTCTTCTGTGTCTCACCAATAAAGACTCCGTGCTGTCCATGGCGGTGGTGAACTCTTTACTTTTCTTCCACGTTTGACCTGGCACAGGGGCTCAGAGGAGCTGAGAGCACACAGGTCCCTCATCTCTGGCCACAGTATGGGCACAGAACACACTCCTGCCCAAGATACGCATTGAGAGACATCACCCTTCACTGATTCCCACCACAAACCCCATCCAAACTCATGTAAGAGCTGCCCAGCACAGCCGTGGGGGTCTGAAAGGCTGTCCACCACCACCTGGGGGACACGGGGTAAGAGCAGACCTGCTCATGGCCTCCCCTCAACAAGGTGCAGTTAGCTCCCTGCAGGGGAATGTGACCCCATGAGGCCAATGAGGGGACCAGACAGGAGCTGTAGTGGGGCAGGCAGCCCCCTACAAACCACAGGCCTTTATTAATTGTCCAGACAGAGCCAGCAGAGTCATGAAGGCAGCCCAGTCAGGCCAAGATCCAGCAGGGCCCTGGGTTTGGCTGAATATCAGCAGACAGATGGAGGAGAGAGGGTGGGAACCCAGCACATGGCAGGAGCATGAACCATCCCTCAGCCTGAGCCCATGTGAGCCAGGGACTGGGAAATCTGACATACAGTTCCTGCTTCCAGGAAAGCAAAACTTAAAGCAAAGCCTAAAAAAAAAGGAACTACTGAAAGTCACATTCAAGGGTCTTAAAACACCGGTAAGTGAAAGCTGGGAGTTGAAGAGGGTGAGGAAATAAAAAGCTCACAACCTCCCTTGGCCTCCTGTTTTCCTCTTGCTCTGCTGAATTGGATGAGACCCCAGTGGTGGTCACAGTCACAGGAGAGCCAGGGGGCCTGGCAGCCGTCAGCACTGAGACGGGGTCATGCTCCTCATCTTCTCCAGTCCCTCTGAATGTCTCCTGTGGTCCTGGACAAGGGCCGGAGTGACTGATCTCCAGCCTGGACATCTTTACCTGTGGAGACAAAGGGCACCCAGTGCAAAGGTTGCTGTGTCCTCTGGGCTGTGTGGGGAGCTCATGCCACCACAGCTGCCTGCACACAGGAGTGTTTGAGACAGGCTGGAGCACAGGGCAGTGCCTGAAACAGCTTGACCCCTTCATCCCAGCTGTGTCCAACCACAGGCCCACAGAGGTGCCCACCGGTGCCCAGGTGAGGGCAGCAGTCCTTCAGCCTGACCCTCCTGAGATCCCTCCCAGCAGATCTCTCCCTTGTGGGGGACAACACAGCCATGGGTCCCTCAAAGGGCTGAGCCATGAGCCACCCTTTGGGATGTCCATCTCTGCTCCCTCCTGTCCCTGCTCCAGGCTGGGAGCACTGCCTGAAGCTGTGCTCTGCTGCCGTGTGGGGCTTAGTGGGCAGAGCCATCCCAACTGTTCCCAGCACCACAGGGCTGGGGCAAATG
Organism: Larus michahellis; assembly: GCF_964199755.1. Classification (NCBI taxonomy): domain Eukaryota; kingdom Metazoa; phylum Chordata; class Aves; order Charadriiformes; family Laridae; genus Larus; species Larus michahellis. Next base: position 11,863,224 of record NC_133930.1, read on the forward strand.
GGGAGAACGTGTCAGTAAAGAGGATGAGCAGATGTTTCTCCTGAGGGTCAAGCTCTCCTGGGAGATCTCTGCTCTCCTCCCATCTGCCACTCAACCCTACAACCCTTTCTGTGATGGTGGTGGTCCAGGAGATTGCATTTTCCTACCTTTTTAATTATCCTCCTTAGCTGTGCTGGGCAAAGACTTCTTTTCCCTGGAAAGGCAAAAGGGATTCCTGAGTAAGAGACTGGCGGTGCCCGTGGCCCTGCTGAGCCTGTCCCTTTCCTACTCACCTGGAAAGCACAAACCACAGGATCCCTGCAGACAGGAGAAGGACTACCAGCAGCACAACCATCCCAATCACAGTCCCACGCCATGGGGACGGATGCAGCCCTGCAACTAACACACGGACAGGAGTGGGTGCCACAGCCTGGGCCACGTGCTGGCAATGGCCACAGCGATGGCAAAGGGTATGTGCATGCGTGTAGATACATGTCTTCGCTTAGGTTTCTTCTGGGTTGGAGGATTACCCCATGTATGGGAAAAAAAAGAATTCCTCTGCCATCCATGAGACCTGAAGCTCCAGCACTCAGCCAGGTCCTCTCCAGGGGAACCGGCCAGGCTGGGAAAAGGGAACATGTGGGAGAAACCCTTGGGCACAGGGAGTGAGGACCCCACTTACCAACAGAGAAGCTGTAGCAGATGCACGTGAACTTCTCTGCCTGTTGGAGGAGACAGGAGGGAGAGCTCAGGCCACTCCTGCCCCACTGCCCGCTCTGCCGGCAAAGGCTTCCCACCCACAGCCACCGAATGCCCCAGCTGTGGCCGAGGACCTGGGGACACTGTCCTGCCAAGGTGCCGGGGCTGTCACTACAGAGGCCGGGAGCAGAGCCCATGTGGCACTGCCGCTCACCATCGGTGGCCAGCCCAGACTCCACCGAGGGTCCTGGCCCTGGCTGGCAGCGTCCCCGGGGAGCAGCAGCCCCCCATGCCGGGTACCTGTGGTGAGCGGTGGACGTGGCGCAGAAGGACCATGTAGTCCCAGCCCGGCTGAAGGGCAGCGTTGTGGTAGCCCTGCCCGTGGGTCCCGGTGCCCAGCACAAAGTCCATGGGGCCGGTGAGGTTGAGCACGGCGGCCACGTAAGTGGCGGGCTGCTGGCTGGCGTTGAAGGGCTGCGGCTCCCCCAGGCAGGCACCTTCCAGCGCCGTGCCGTTGTGGGCCACGGCCACGATGAGCTGGTGCTCCCTGCAAGGCAGGGCGGTGAGAGGGACGGGGGAGACGGGGATGGGGGAGAGCGGGACAGAGGGGGCTGTGGGCAAGCGCTGCCTTGCGGGAAACTCATCCCGGGGGTGCGGACAGCAGAGCTGCCGGGGGCTGCACTCACCTCGTCGCCTTGGGGGGACGGGCGATGGGGTGGAGTGGGATCACAGCTGTCCCATGGGATGGGGAGATAACATGGATGCTGCGGCAGCTGGTGTCGAGAGGGTGCGGAGTGTCTGGAGGGGAAGATGCAGAGAGATTCCAGAGGGGAAGAGGGATGAGCACCAAGCGGGCAGCACGGCAGGGGCTGTGTGGGGAGCAGGGGCAGCCCCGGGCAGTGCAGGCTGCAGAGCACAGCTCCTCTGTGCCCAGCCTCCTCCACGCCGGCCAGGAGGCCACCGGGCTGGGGACAGGGAGCTGCCTCAGCTGGGGCGCAAGCCCTAGCCGCCCTGCAGCGACGGGACACAGCGAGCCCTACCTGTGCTGTTGGTCTGAAACTCCCACAGCGACGCAGCCCCGGCTCCGACGGCCGTGACTCCCTGGATCGCCACCACGTAGCTGTTGCCGGGGCTGTGCTGAGGCAGCGGGTGCTCAGTGACGGAGCTGCTCAGCCGCAGCCGCTCCATCTCCAGGAAACTGCCATCCTGCGCGCTCCTGGTCGTGATGTTCAGCTGGGGAGAGGAGACAGAGCTGGAGGGCAGCAGCTCCCACCTGCCCTCCAGAGACTGCCCGCAGCGCCCCGACACACAGCAAAGCCCCCGCCTCTTCCCTCTGACGGCCCCAGGAGTGGGAAGCTCCCGGAGAGGAACCAGCAGGAGCCTTGGCCCCACGCGTGGACCTCAAAGCAGACAAGAGGAGGAGAGGAGGAATTTGGAGGCAACACTCTAGATGTCAGAGTGGCTGCCTCTGTGAGCAAAGGACCAAGCCTCTGTGAAGGGCTAAGGGCAAGAGGGAGGCCATTCCTTTGGAGAGGTGTATATACATGTAATGAGGCCTCCACCAGGTCACTGGAATGGTATTGCAATGCCACAGGCACTGTGGCGACATACCCCACAACAGAAGCCCTAAACTGCTCTTTCCTCCTGTGGAAGCTTGGACACTGAAGGCTTTGTCTACATGAAACAGGGAAGACAGTGTTCCCACAAGGGATACAGGTGGAGGGTCCCCATTTCGTAATGCATCATCTGAATTTCTCCTGAGATCTCGGGCCATCCTTGCTGCTGTCAGAGTCTTTATGGTAATGGAATTTTAGTAATATGCAAAAGGAGCTAAGCGAAACCAGAAAAAAGGGGTCTTTTCACAAGCAGACACATCTGTGGGCAGGGAAGCAGCTCAAACAGACCCACAAGCAATGTTGTCAGGACCCCTGTTTGCCAGTTCTCCTGGAAAGAGTTAAGAGGTGCACAAAAAACCAGCATGCCTGGGTCCCTCTCACCCCACAGAGAGGTCTGTCCTCAGAGAGGGCATAGGGCACACTGGTAAAGGTTTCACCCCCCTCAGTGCCAGAAAGCAGGGCTGCACTGTGGAAAAAAGCCCCAAACCCACAGATGGAAGAGGTGCTTCTAGCCACGCACTGGGGAAAACTCAAAGGAAGAGTCCAATTCTCCAAGAAGAAGAGGGGTTGTCGGAAGATGAATCATAGAATCATAGAATCATAGAATGTGTTGGGTTGGAAGGGACCTTTAAAGGTCACCTAGTCCAACCCCCCTGCAGTAAGCAGGGACACCTTCAACCAGATCAGGTTGCTCAGAGCCTCATCCAGCCTGGCCTTGAATGTCTCCAGGGATGGGGCCTCCACCACCTCTCTGGGCAACCTGTGCCAGTGCCTCACCACCCTCATTGTAAAGAACTTCTGCCTAATGTCTAATCTAAACCCACCCTGCTCTAGTTTAAACCATTGCCCCCTCGTCCTATCGCTACATGCCCTTGCAAACAGTCCCTCCCCATCTCTCCTGTAGGCCCCCTTCAGGTACTGAAAGGGGCTGTAAGGTCTCCCCGGAGCCTTCTCTTCTCCAGGCTGAACAACCCCAACTCCTTCAGCCTGTCCTCATAGCAGAGGTGCTCCAGTCCTCGGATCATCTTCGTGGCCCTCCTCTGGACCCGCTCCAACAGGTCCATGTCCTTCTTGTGCTGAGGCCTTCAGAGCTGGACACAGCACTGCAGGTGGGGTCTCACCAGAGCAGAGCAGAGGGGCAGAATCACCTCTCTCGATCTGCTGGCCATGGTTCTTTTGATGCAGCCCAGGATGACTCAAACCACAGGGCTCCCTGTAGCAGGAACCAGAAGGAAGCACGCGAGAGGCACAGGAAACCCCGGCAGGCCACCCCAGCAAACACATCACCAAGAGATGTGCACCAAAAAACCACAAATTCTGCCAAGCCCCAGGCTGAGCAGACCCATGGAGGAAGCCCAAAGGGGAGGGCTTCCTCCCTCTCTGACTAACTCTCTACCTTTCTACCTCTAACCCACCACCTCTCTGACTAACTCCACAACACGAGGAAAGTCAAGGGTGAGAGAGAAAATATTTGTGCTCATTGTAGCCAGGTATTCCCCTGGACTGGCTGGGAACCGCAGGTCATCATGGCTTTCCCTTCCTTGCCTGCCTGCACAGAGTTCCAGGCATGGAGGTGCCTGGCAATGTGAGGGGGACTGTGGGGAGTCTGTGGACCCTTGGTACCTGGTATCCGATGATCTCCCCTTTGCAGGAGGGCAGTGGCTCCCATGACAGGGACCCTGTGTTGGGATCCAGCCAAAGCTTCTCTGGTTTGTCCGGCACTGGAAGCACAGGAGGACAGGGTCACGCATGGGGCCAGAAAGAAGGATGCAGGCAGCTCCTGGCCCAGGGGACAGGCTGCAAAGGCCCCCCCAGCCATGGTTTGTCCCCCACAAAGGCTGCATGTGCCACAGCACATGTGGTGTGGTGAGGAGGGGGAGAGGGAGGAGAGGACTTGCTGTGCACAGCCCCTTCCCCAGAGTCCCACAGGATCCAAGCAGCCCTGATCCCAGAACATCGCTGCAGGGAGCAGATGGTGAGGCTGAGCTGCCAGGTAAAGGGGACATTTATCCACCTCCCCTACCTGTGACATAGCCCAGGACTGTCCCTTCTCTCCAGTACTCGTGCACACATACCTGTTTCCTCTGTCCTAACCAACCATGAGAAAAGAATCGTGCTGGGGGGCAGGGAGATGGTGACACTGTATTCGGTGAAGGGCTGCAGAGGGGCACAGGTGAGTGTTCCCTCCTGGCCGTGGAGCATCTCCTCTCCCTCCACCTCCTCAGCCTCACAGGGAGGAGACGAAGGAGCAGCCAGGCGGCACCTGGCCCGCATGTGCTGGCAGGCATCAGGGAGCCTGCAGGTCCAGTTCAGTTTGATGCTGGTGCTGGAAATCTCCAAGGATTCGGAGACAACCTGGAGGAGCTCTGTGAAGGAAACATTGCAAGAGAGTTACTTCCTTCCCTTCCCCTGCCAGCCTCACGCGGGTGCTGCCGTCAGACAGCCCTGCTCCCCACCCAGCTCAGGGGGAGGGAAAGCGAGAGGCTGAAACTGCTGACTCCAGCTCTCTGGTAGGGGAGCACAAGCAGTCTGGATAGGAATGAATGTGGGTGAATATGTGGACTACAATTTTTCAAGATAATTTTTCCCACTGAATCAAAACTGACGTATCTGTGGGTCCCAGCATCTCTATGATCCAACACATGCAGCTCTTAGAAAAACCTAGCCTTTTCCTGCTCTACTTAGATGCCAGGAGAAAGGTTCATTTTCCCTGGCTGTACAGTGAGAGATGGAGCTCTAGGACACCATATAGAGTAGCCCTTCTACATTACATTCCCAGGAAGGGAATGAGAGGAAAAAGGGCTCTGCGCTGCTTCCCTCAGGCCTCCCAGGAAAGGCCAGGAGGAGCACGAGGTCAAGAGACTGGGGGACTCAAGAGGGGCTCATACTATGCACAAAGCTTGCACAGTGACTGATGGACCAGCATTTGACCCTGGCACCTTGTGGCATCATCTAAGAAGCCAGGGCTATTTCATCCCCTACGAACCTGCCACATGAAGCCAGCAAAGCACACAAGGGGACCAGGTGGGACACCCTGAAAGCTTGGGCCATGCATGGCACAGCCCGCCTTCCCCTGCTCAGGAAGGGCAGAGTGGGGCAGCCAGGAGACCTCCTGATGCTTTCCTTACCAAGGCACTCCACGTTGGACCGGATGCGGATCCAGTCACTTGTGCTGTTCCTTCCACGCCAGACTTCCCTGTTTACAGGTTTCCCATGACTGATGGACTGGACTTCGCTTGAACATTTGATGTGGGTGAAGGACGGCAGAAAACCTTCAGTGCAACTCAGCACCACTTCTTCGTTCTTCCTGTAATTCTCCTGGTCTGGTGCCAGCCGGAGTCTTGAGTCCCACCGGGGCCTTTGGCATGTTTCTGGCAGAGGTGAAAGTTTCTATTAGTTGGGGTAGGAGGTGATGAGGTGAGGCATGCATAGGTGGTGGGAAAGAAATCCCCAGCAAACCAGCCAGACCCTGAAGGGGGAGGAAAGGTGATATGTCCGTCTGCCAGGAGGTCACCAGCTGGCAAGGCTTCTTGGGAGAGGGCTGCTTTTCATGTTCACAAAGTGTGAAGGGTCACTCATCCATGAATCTCCCCCATCCACCCTTGTGTCCAGGGTGGATGGACACTATATTCCCTCCTCCACAGCCCACAGCAGGGACCTTCCCAAGACAATCACCCTTGCACAAGGAGACCCCTGCCAGCTACTCATTTGGACATGTCACCCACCCTAGCTCAGGCTTCCCTTGACGGGCCATGGCACCACCAGCCCTGCTGGGATTCATGTCCCTCCAGCCATGGCACTTCCCTCCCACAGGGATAAGAGGTGCCCCTGTTACACTTCTGGGCTCCCTGTGCTGGCTCAGTCAGTCCCTTGGCTACTCTCCTCCTGCCCCATACCACCATGCAGTGGGACATGGGGATGAGCAATGGCTTCTCCATTCACATCCCCTGCCCCTTTCCCCTGCCACAAGCCCTGTTCCCTCCTCCACATGCCCTCCTTACCACATTTGCCATCCTCTGGGCTGAGCAGGCACAGCCTGTCCCGGCAGTTTGCTGTGGGGCAAGGCTTAGTGGCAATGATTCCTACAGGCAAGATGCTGGCACCGGGGAAGGAGCACTTCCCTGTTCCAGCCTCTAAAAGGGGCTCTGTGAGTCCTCAAAGTGCTTAAAATACAATCTTCCTCCTCCCAAAGGGGCAGATAAGGGATCTCACAAGGTTCAGACCACCTCCCAAACAGCCCTGAAGAAGTACAGACATGCTGGTGAACAAGTCAGGCTTTGCTCTCCAACAGCCCTGATTGCAGAAGGCAAGAGGCGCCCAGATGAGCGCCGCATCCAGCAGCTGTGTCCCACTGACCCACAGCCACCACCTACCCCACGCACAGGCACCCAGCTGCTCCCCATGCCCAGGACCATCCAGCTGCAAAGCGGCAGCAAGTTCCCTTTTGCTCTGCTCTCAGCAGGCACAGTGTCCCCCAGGCACACCTGGGGACGGGATGCGTACAGAAAGTGGTAGCCCTGCCTCCTGAAGATCCTTCTTCTGATTCACAATGCATGAATTCATGCCTGATCCATGCCTGCAGCCTCTAGGGAATGACTGGCAAACCAGCTTGGTGCAGGACATGACCCATCCCTCACCATCCAACCCAATCCCATCCTTCCCACAGCACCCCTCAGTGCACCCACACCATAGCTCCTGGCCCCAGCGTCTCCCAGAGACAGCAGGCACCCCAGCTCATACAGCCTCAGGGGTCTGCTGGGCTCTAGCCCAGGGCTGCAGGCAGTAAAGATGCGTATCAAACTTGCAGGGGAAGGAGATGTAAAATCTTCTCCTGAGGGGAAAGAAGGGACCGTTTCTTACCTGTTACCCAGGGCACTCCTTGGACCTTGGGATCAGGTTCTTCCTGGCCCTGTGCTGCCAGCAGAGATACAAGGACCAGGAGAAACCTCAGAGCCAGCAACTGCAGGGCCATGCTACCATGAAGTCTCCAGGCAGGACTGAAATCCCAGCCCTACTTGCTGCCTCTGAGCCCAGGCATCCGTTACTGACTTCAGGACTTGCAACCACAGGAAATGTCATGAAACACAGGAGACTTCCTCTTTGTGGAGGGAACCTCCCATCGCTGTCAGTGCTGCAGCCTTTTGCTGCCTTTTTTCCCCAGGGGTACCCAGGCTCTGGTACTCAACAGAAGAACCCCTGTCACAAAGATCCCAGAGTTTCCCCCCAAAACCCTTCTTGTTATCGGTGTATATTCAAGAAGCACTGCTCCTACTTCCGAGGCAATATCCATGTGCTCCGCAATGCCACTGCATGGGTTGTAGAGTTTTGAAGAGTCTCTGCACTTCCTCTCAATGATCACAGGAGATGGAGAACTTCTGAGAAAGCACATAAAGAGCTGGCAAGAAGCTGGGATAGGAATGGGGATATGAAAGGCAAGGAGTACATCAAGGCCTGAAACAATCCTTGACCCTTCTGGAAGATAGCCCACACGTTCTCTCATCCTTCCCTGCTCCTCCATCCCCAGCTGCCTCCTCCTCCTTCACCTCAGCCTGGCAACACTCTCTTCCGTCCCCAGGTGTGCAGACCACCCTGCCCTCCAGTGCCAGCTGAGTACCTGAGGAAATGCTCAGAGCTACTAAACCATCCCCCTTACTCCTCAGCAGCTCCTGATTTTCTCTTCCTCCAGAACCTCCATGGGCCTACCTGGGATGTCTCAGATCCCAGAGGGCTGGGTGATCAGGCACGGGGTCTGCAGAGGAGCAAAGACCATGCTTGACCCTCAGCTTTGCCCATGGCAGATGCACAGGGCACACTCCTGCCCAGGATGAATAGGGGGGGAGGGAAACACCACTCACTGGTTCCCACTACACACCTCATCCAAACACACATCAGAGCTGCCCAGCACAGCACAGGAGTACAAACCAACACTCCGTTTCCCTATATCCCAACTCTGTGCATTCCCCTTTCTCAACCAGCAGCAGCCACATGGGGTTAAGCTGCCTCTTCCCCGCGCTGCCCAATACCCATCCACAGCAGCTCCTTCGGGCGTGCCGGTCACAACAACGAAAGTCCATCGGAAGCAGATGCTTTAGTCCCAGGGGCCAGTTGCAGGTACAACGGTAATTGTCAGACATTTCACATGAAGGACTATCAAAACATGTGTTTACTGGCACATGCAGGTCATCCCAGGGTTAAAAAAAAAAAAAAAGGCTGGAAAAGAGAGTAGTCGAACACACCTCTTCCAGCAGTGTGTTCCTCACCAAGGAGAACATTCGGGCTGCTGCTCAGCATCCAGGCTGCACCAGGCACCAGTATCCCAGAGAGCCAGAGAGGCAGTGGCTGCTGGAGGCTGCACTGGGGCAGCCGCAGCTGAGATTGAGCAGCTCCCAAAGGGCACAGGGTGGGGATTTCCCAAGAGGGCCAGGGCCAACCGTACCTCACAACAGGGGAAGTGAGCACCAAGACCAACAGAGCAGGTCACAAACCAACACAGAGGTCCAGCTAGACCTAGTTGAGACCATGCTACCTGTAGGATGGGGAGGAGGGAAAGCAGGAACACAAAACATTATGCTGGGAGCATGCAGTTTCTCAGATGTGCTTCCTCAGGGCTGCCAGGGGCAGGAGAAGCTGAGCCCAAGCTCCTCCACAGGGACAGGGCTTTCACATCCAAAACAGGGAGGAACCATGACAAGGTGGGAGCTTTTGTGGGGCAGGCAGCCCCTGCAAACCAGAACAATTTATTGGTTGTTGGGACACAGCAGCACAGCTACAAGGGCAGCACGGTTGGACCAAACTCAAGCAGAGGCCGGGGTCTACGTGGATATGTGGATACAGAGTGCGGAAAGAGGGACTGGGACCCAGCAACCTGCTTCGGTCTCAGAGGACACCTGCAGGCACCAGGATGAGGATGAGAGAACTTTGCCAGAACACTGGAGGACTGCCAGAACACATCCTTGCTGGCACAAGCGCGTCATCTCAGGCCTTGGGCTGCTCCTGATCTGTGACAGAAGATGCTTCATGAGGGAGGAAATTTGAGAGGGAGCAATAACCCAGCACAAGCTATATGAGGTCCTGCTTCCAGCCTGGGAAAACCAAGCCTGGAGAAGTGGCCATCAGCACTGAGCCGGGGACGCCAACCCCATCTTCTCCTCTCCCACACTGCTCTGAGAGTCTCCTGAGGACTCCAAGACAGCCAGGGTCTGAGGAAACGTCTCCCCAGCCTGGACACCTTTACCTGTGGACACCAACAGCACCCAGGGCAGAGGCTGCTGCATGCCCTCGGCAGCGTGGGGAGCTCACACCACCACAGCTGCCACTCTCCACCCTCTCCCTGCCATGTATGGGAACAGGCAGGGTACTCCGTGTCCTACCTGCATTTTCTCCTGTCAGAAGAGTGTCCTTGACCACACAGTAATTATCCAGATTCTCATAGGGCTGGAGCTCTGGTGGGATGACAGAAACAGCCTGAGAGCCCCGCGGTGATGGGAGAAGGAGCAGGACAGATGCAGGCAGGTGGCAGCCCTGGAGGCTGCAGGACATGCTGGGACACACACCAGCAGGACAGTGGGGCTCGGCAGAGGCACTGACTCCCCCAGGGATGGGCAAGCACAAGGGGCAGCTCCCAGCCCTCGCTGGAGACCCCAGCCAGAGCTGCTGGAAGAGCCAGCTGGAGGAGGTTCTCAACTGGGGATAATAAATGCAGGACATGCAGCTCTGGCAGGTCAGGCAGAGACAGCTGGACTGCCTGCAGCCACCACCGGATGGCAAGAGGACATGCAGATGTTCTTCCCGATGGCCAGGCTCTCCCAGCACAGACCTGCGCCTCTCACAGCTCTTACGCCAGCCCTACAGCTGTCTCTGTGATGGCAGCCATACCTGTGTAATGGTCCTCCTCGGCTTTGCTGGGCAAGGCCTTCCTTCTCCTGGGAAGGCAAAGGGCAGTCCTGAGTCAGGGGAGAGGACGAGGTGGCCCAGGGCTCTGCAGAACTCAGAGGCAGAGGCATGGAGAGCTCTGCACATCCTCCCTCTGCGCCTCTCACGAGCATCCCAGAGGGACAGCACTGGTGGCGGCAACAGCAACAAGAGATGGCGTCTCTGAGCATACATGGTCCCTGACCCAGCCCCAAGGTAGATGGTCATAAGCCCCAGCCGGCAGCCCTACAACTGAGACACAGTGAGACAGCCAGCTGTGTCCTTGGCACCCAGAGAAGGATGGGAGCAGCAAGGAGAATGCCCTTTCAACCCCCAGACACCCCAAAGCACAGCATGGCCTGAGGCTGAGCAGCGACCCCAAGACTACCACCTACTCACCTGGACAGCACAAACCACAGGATCCCTGCAGACAGGGCGACCAGCACCAACACCACCACCACCACCGGCACCACCATCCCTGGCCACAAGCCCAGATGCTGCCCTGCAACTAACACACAGCCAGGAGTGGGTGCCAGTCTGGACCACGTGCCAGCCATTGCCCCAAGCTTGGTGTTGGGGGCGTGCACATCTGTAGACACATGTGTCCAGGCTCTGCTGTGCTGGATGCTCCAGGGACAGGCAGTGAGGCACGGTCTTCCCTTGCCCTCACGTCTGCTGGGCAAGGAAGAGGGATGGAGGCTCTGGACCACAGGGAATTGCCCCGTCTCACATACACAACCAGAGGGTCAGAACACCTACTCAACCAGGCTGTGCACAGCAAGAGGAGACACAGACCCAGACTCAGCAGCTCTCGTGCTGACCTTGAGCCCCTCGTGCACCCGAATGCAGGGATGGGTATCATCATCTTCTTTAGTGGAAGAGTAGAGGGGCCAGCTCTGCTCTCACAGTCATAACCAGGGGCCGAAGCGATGCAGGTGCTCTGGGGACCAGGTGATGGACCCCCTGGAAGCAGGATTCACCCAGCCCCACAGCCCCCACCGTGGAGTCAGGCTCTCAAGGCTGCCCACGCTCCCTGCCCCTCTCTTGGTGGGTACCGGGTAGGTGCACACACAGCTCTGGAACCCGCTCCAGACTCAGTGCTCGCCACCTCAACCAGACCCAGGGCAAAACAACCATTACCTGAGACGTAGGTCTGAAATTCCAGGAGTGACGCAGACCCAGCACCAGCCACCGTGAGGCCCTGCACTGTCACCGTGTATTTGCTGCCAGGTGCCTGACGAGGCGGCGTGTACTGAGTGACAGACTGGTTCACCATCACCTGCTTGAATTCAAGGAAGCTGCCATCCTGCGCTCTCCTCGCCGTGATGTTCAGCTAGAGGAAGGACAGGGAGCTGGTGGGGAGCAGCACCCTCCTCCCGCTCCTGCACAGGGCAGCTCTGCAGAGTGGGGCTGCTACTGCTGGCTGGGGACAGCAGGGGACCTGACCCCACCAGAAACACCAGCAGTGTAGAGCTGGTGTGCCCTGGCCAAGGAGGGATCACACCTCTCCCCAGGCTGCCTGCACAGAGCTCCAGGCACGGAGGTGCCTGGCAACGTGAGGGGGACCGTGGGGAGTCCCTGGTCCTCTGGTACCTGGTATCCGATGATCTTCCCTTTGCATGAAGGCAGTGGCTCCCATGACAGGGACCCTGTGTTGGGATCCAGCCACAGTTTCTTCGGTTTGTCCGGCACTGGAAGCACAGGAGGATGGGGTCATGCATCGAGCCAGAAAGGAGGGTCTGTGCCCACAACAGGGTGCAGGCAGCTCCTGGCCCAGGGGACATGCTGCAAAGGGACGGCCCAAGTAGGGTTTGTCCCCCACAAAGGCTGCATGTTCCACAGCAACAGCAGCAATGGTGAGATGGGGAGGTGAATAGTGAGGAGGGGATGTGCTGTGCTCCAGACCCTTGCACAACCCCTTCCCCAGAGCCCCACAGGCTCTGAGTAGTCCCAATGCCAGGAACATCACTGCAGGGAGCAGATGCTTTGTTGGATGAAGGGCGCCTTTACCTGTCATGTGGGCAGACACATACCTGTTTCCTTTGTTGTGAAGAGCTGTGTGTACAGGACTGTGCTGGGGGCCAGGGAGATGGTGACACTGTAGACAGTGTAGGGCTGCAGAGGGGGACAGGTGAGTGTTCCCTCCTGGCCGTGGAGCATCTCCTCTCCCTTCACCTCCTCAGACTCACAGGGAGGGGACGAAGGCACGGCCAAACGGCATGTGGCCCGCATGTGCTGGCAGATTTCAGGAGCCCTGCAGGTCCAGTTCAGTTTGATGCTGGTGCTGGAAATCTCCAAGGTCCCAGGGACAACCTGGAAGTCCTCTGTGAAGGAAACATTGCAAGAAGGTCAATCCCCTCTATTCTCCTCCCTTGCAGCCAACCTTCATCATCCCCACCGTTCCCTCACCAGCCTGTCTGCATGAGGCTATCCTGCCTTCTCCCAGACAACACTCAGGCACTGCCTGCACCTTCTCTGGCCCTGAATCATTCCCAGGGGTACTCTGGGTGATGCAGTGACTCTGGAAGGGTAAGGGCAAGTACTTGAGGCCTCTCTGAAGCTGCGGCTAGTGACTGGTCTGGTGCTTGTCCCTTTTACACCAGCAGTGACTTAGCCAAAACACCCATCGGCCAGACCAGGACCCTGTCCTCCTTTTTCTGGACTCTCATGTTCTTCTCCAGGCAGACCCATCTGGCTGGGCTGGGCACACTGCCTGTGTGCAGCAGTGAGGACTTGAACCCCTCGGCGCTGTGCTGGCTGCCCCAGCTGACAACAGCGCGGACACAAACCTGGGATGCATCACCAGCATTTTTCTCTGGAGTGAATGTCCATGCCAAGGCCTGGCCACCCCGAGCACAGGGCACCAACTCTGTGAGACACATGTGGCACCGCTCTCCCTGCCTGGGGGGAACAGACTGTGAGCACTGGGGGGTGGCTGGTCCTCTCACTCACCCACACAGGTCAGGTTCCCCACCACAGGGTGCCAGCGGCCTGTGTGTTCCCTCACAATCCAGCCGCTGCGAGGAATCAGGGAGTCTTGATCTGGGTACAGCTTCACGCAGGCAATTTCCATAGCAGAAGACCAGTACCCTTCAGTGCATCTCATCTTCACCACTTCATTTGGGTTGTACAACACCCGATCTGGGTCAAAGAGAAACTTGGGGTCCCACTGGGGCTTCTGGCATTTCCCTGCACCAACAAGATGGGAAGGCATTAGCAGAACGGAGGGTGGCCTCACCGGGTATGTCAGAGGATGGAGCAGGGGATGCCCTCCCTGGCACAGCAGGCTGAGGGATGGAGCTCCAGGACACCACACAGAGCAGCCCTGCCACACCATGTCCCCAGGAAGGGGATGAGGGCAAGAAGGGCCCTGTGCTGCTTCCCCCAGGCCTCCCAGGAAAGTCTTGGAGGAGCCAGAGCTCCAGAGGCTCGGGCCACAGTGCCAGTGCTCAAACCTTGCACTGGGATGGAGTGCTTAATATTTGGCCTGGGACCTCACAGACCCATTGGTCTTCCCTGGCAACATGTGACAACAAGGGCTGGCAGAGGCTACAAGGGGACTGGGCAGGTCACCCTGAGAGCTTGGGCCATACATGGAGCTGCCCCATGGCCCCTGCTTAAGAATCCAGAGGAGGAGCATCCCCTTCCCCTCCCACCCGTGTCCCCATATTCCCCATGCTCGCAGCTGTCTGCAGGCAACCAGCCCTGAGTCCTCTCACTGTGGCCCAGCTTGAGGGCTCACAGGGCATGTGGTGAGTCCCATTCCTGACTTTCAGCATGTCGTCCCGGGCTTCAAAACCAGCACAAGCTGGCCCTGGCCTCCCTCATGGAGGACCACAACATCTTGAGGCTTTATGAGAAGGCAACACAGCCTGAGCCCAAAAGATGGCTGCTGCAGTGATGGCATGTAGCAGGGACCAGGAAGGGAGACCGGCACATGGGGACGAGGCCAGGCCTTTGCCCTGACTGCACGGGCTGAGAGCACACAGGGGACACGGACCTGTGATCCCCCGGACCCTGACATGAGGCTCTCGGCCACCTTTACCACACATGACTGTCTGACCTCCAGCACGGTGGCCCACCTCCCCTCGGCACGTGCTCTTGCCAGAAGCCCTCACAGAGCCCCAAGTCACCCATGTACCTACACCAGAAACCTCCCAATCCTTTGTGAACCACAGGCTGGAGCCCTGCATCCTCGCAGCTCTGTCTTGGCCTGGCATGGACAGCTCTGGCCACTGCCCCCACCCCAATCCCAAAGCCCCTTCCTACCGGGACCCTCAGGGACTGAGGCTGGCACCAGACACATCCCCACAGAGGGTCCCCCGCAGCCCCGGGGCAAGCACAGGGCAGGCTCAGGGGTTGACTTGACACAGCCCTCAGCAGCACCCACCATCTCCCTGGCCCAGCAGAGAGCCCAAAACCCGCTGTGCACACACAGCCTGCCTTCCCCTGCTCAGGAAGGGCAGAGCTGGGCAGCCAGGAGACCTCCTGATACTTTCCTTACCAAGGCACTCCACGGTGGACTGAATGCGGATCCAGGCACCGCTGCTGTCCCTTCCACGCCAGGCTTCCCTGTATACTGATTTCCCATGACCGATGGACTGGACTTCGCCTGAACATTTGATATGAGTGAAGGATGGCTGGAAATCCTTAGGGCAGCTCAGCATCACTTCTTCATTCTTCTTGTAATTCTCCCGGTCTGGTGTCAGCCAGAGTCTTGGATCCCACTGGGGTCTTTGGCACGTTTCTGGCAGAGGTGACAGTGGGTGTTAATTGGGGTGGGAGGTAACAAGGTAGGGCAGGGGTAGGTGGTGGCATATGAGCAATTGTTTGGTTTGTGGTAGAGCAGGGCAGCCACGAGAACTCCTGATGTCTTCCTTACCAACGCACTCCACGCCAGACTGAATGTGGATCCAGTCACCCCTGCTCCCCCTTCCCAGCCACGGGTCTCTGTATAACGGATTCCATTTGTTGGTGGCCTGGTCTTGCCCCAAACATTTTACGAGGGTGAAGGATGGCTGGAAATCCTTAGGGCAGCTCAGCACCACTTCTTCGTTATTCTTGTAATTCTCCTGGTCTGGTGCCAATTGGAGTCTGGGGTCCCACTTGGGCCTTTGGCACGTTTCTGGCAGAGGTGAAAGTGAGTGTTACCACAGCCGGCAGCAGGGAGTTTCCTACATTGTCTCTCCCTACTCACCACCCCTGAGCACTGGGCTACCTCCACACAGCCATCCCCACACTCAGCACAGCTCTGTGCCTGGCCGGGGCAGCCCACATTCCCATCACCTGAGGGAGGGCACTGCTCTTCCCCCAGGGGCATCTCCCACAGCCTCCAGCCCCAAATGCCAAGGGCTGACCCAGCCCCATGCACTCAGGGCTCCCTTCACTCCCCTCCACACCAGCTCCTGGGGCTGCAGAAGATGTCCCCAGGGTCCCTCACCTGCACCAGCAGGCAGGGGCACACATAGACCTGTGCAGTCCGAGGTGGCAGCTGGAGGTGCTGCAAGGACCATGGCACCTTCGTGGGCACCTCATTCCTGGCCCCAGATCCTACTCCAGGTCCTGGCGCCCATCAGCAGGGCCCCATGTTTGGCCTGCTCAGGAACCGCTGCAAGAGCTGATGGCTTGCCCACCTGGGCAACATCACAAACAGCTGTCAAGGGTGAAGGTAGAAAGGGGACATGGGAGAGCTGCTGCTGCCTCACTTACCAACACACTCTACGGCTGTCTCAATGTACATCCAAGCACCTGTGCTGTTCCTGCCCCACCAGGCCTCTCCATAGACTGGTTCTCCAGAACTCATTCCCGTAAATTTCCTTGAACATTTGACCTTGGGGACGGATGGCTGAAGATCTCCAGGGCAGGTCAGCATCAGTTCTTCATTCTCTTCATAACTGCTTTTATTTGGTACAAACTGGACTCTTTTATCCCACTGGGGTTTTGTGCACTTTCCTGTCAGGACAAAAGTGTGAGAGTCCTTCTCAGGGACCGGGGATGCCCATGCATTGGAAGACAGATTGAAGAGCTCTTTGCCAGATCTTCATTGCACCCATAAATTCTCTGCTCTGTGGGAAAGTGGAGCCTGTGTCTCACTGGGATGCTGGCAGAGGGGAGGCAGACATCAGCACACTGGGAAGGGGGCAACTGTGTGTCTGCTACTCAAAGGACATCACCCCAGAAGGCAGTGGCATGCTGGAGTTGAAGCTTACTTGTCTGTTTAGAGCCTTCCTATCCAACAGGCAACAGGAGAGGGACTGATTGGAGACTCTGAGTCAAGACTAGGAAAGAGAGTGACACTGTGGTGCAAGTGTGCGCACTTTCCCAGGTGAGAAAATGGACAATGTCTTTTTTAAACTACTCGGGGTCCGGCTTGGCTAAACAGGGAGCTGAGTTGCAGCACAAGAAGCAGTATATAGGAGGTGGAAGGTGAGGCTGCAAAGGAGCAAGAAAAGCACTGCCTCTGCCTGCAGAGTTGGTGCTAGGAAAGCCCCACCTCAGCTGGAGCTGACCCTTGTAAGGGATGTCGGGGAACTCTGTGGTCACCAGGCAGCACTGATGATGGCTCTTAGAAGGGGAGCACTTCCCCATCCCAGACTTTGCCAGGGTATTTGTGAGTCCCAAAACTGCTGAAAAGATGAGGTTTTCTATCCTGACACAACAGAGATACAAGGAGAGACTGAGCGAATATGGCTTATTTAGCTTGCAGAGAAGTAGGCTTGGCACTGCTCTCCCTCCTTGTGACTCTGAGCACTCACCCTGACACACACAAGAGTCCATCTGCTCCCACCCTGTGGCCAGGCACTGTTCAGGAGGACAGGCCTTATAATCATCCCTGTCTCCAGGACTCCCAAGCCTCCCCTGTGTCCCACCACCCATGGGATGCTTGAGACCCCATTCTCTTGGCCCCACTCGTGCCCAGGTGAGTAGTGCAGCAGTGATAGCCTCCCCAGCCAGAGCTCACCCAAACCCCAGAGAAGCTTCCTGAGGAAAAAAGCAGCACAAAGTGACAAAGCCTCAAGGTGAACACCTCCACCTACTCCTGCTCCTTCCAGTTCACAGCTGCAGCTCTCCATCTGGAGGCAGGAGACACTGGCAAAGAAGTTTTCCTGCCTTTGAACCTCTCCCCAGGATTACAGACCCCCAGCAGCTGCCTGCAATAAGGTGCTGAGACAAAAGATGCCCCAGCACTGCCAGGACATGGGGGAAAGCTGAGGCATCCAGGTCCCCCGTTTCTGGACTGTCGCCCCCATCTGCTGCAAGCTCAGGACCCAAGGGGTCAGGGGCTGCACGTACCCGTGCAGGTGGCAGTCCCATTCCACAAGGTCTGGGTCCCACTGGAAATGCATATGATGTAGGGAACTAATGGCACATAATCCCCAGCACAGCTTAGCTGCACCAAATCAGTCGGGGCACAGCTGCTCTGGTTCAAGGTAAACAGGGAGAGCCCTGACTGTCACCAGGCTCTGGCATCATCCTTGGGGATGAAGAGGCCCCGTCCAGGGGGCTGCTGGTCTCACTCACTTCAGAGGGCTGGCAGAGATGAGCACCTGTCAGGATGAGGCCCCACACCCCAGGTGCATTAACCCTCCTTGCGCCTTCAGGTGCAGCACAGAAGGGTTATCTGCAGGCTGTCCTGCCCACTGTCGTGCTGCAGAGGGATCCCAGCCAGCAGGATCCAGCAGCTCGGTGGTTGCTGCTCTCTCCTGCTCTCTCTTCCACAAAGACAGAGGCTGTGGGAGTGCATCAGACCCAGTGGGCATCTGCTGCCATTCCACACACTCACAACGTGGCCCCTCGAGGCATCTTCCAGCACCAACAGCCTGCCCTCAGACCCCCACAGCTATGTTGACAGCACAGGACACAAAGCTCACATCCCACGCTGCACACACAGCCTTTTCTCTGCACTTCACCCAAAACAAGCCTGCCTTCTCCTGCTCTGGTAGACGTGTCACCCAGACTTCCTCACCCACTGCAAACCAAGCCTGTGAGAAGACACAGTGGTAGCAGGTGGCCTCCACTAAATTAGCATGAAACACCCCTCTTCAGCCACACGCATCTCCACAACTGACCGCTTCCTGCCAGCCGGCACTCATGGGGCTGCAAGCCTTTACACTGGAACAGGGGCAGTGCCACACTTCCCTTATCTGCTAGCAGGTTTTCATGCCATCATCTCAACCCTCCACCCTGGACCTCCACCACAAAGGACAGTGGCCGCCAGCCCCATCCTTTGCGATCGTGTGTGTTCTCCACATAGGAAACTTCCCCTGCACATGCGTCCCTTCCAGCACCCTCACATCACACACTTCACTGCAACAGCGAAAAGCCTTGACAGATCTGAAAGCCTTGACTCATTCCGAGCCCAAATAGACATCCACAACACGCACCTTCCCTCCTCCCATGATTAATCTCCCTAAAGCAGTCCACATATCCTCATGTTCCTGCCCCAGCGTGACGTCCAGGATCCTTCCCACCCCAGCAGAGGTTGGATGACCTGCCCAGCATCAAGAGTTTGACCAGGGACACCAGCTATCGGGGAGGAAAACCCTCAGCAGCAGGAAAACGAAACATGCTTCAAAAAGCAGATTTCCACCTGTGGGGAGGAACAGGTTTTTCCTGTTGGTTCTTGCCAGGAAATAGGTCCCAAAGGCTGGATGTCCCTGAGGTGCTCTACAATCTGAAAGGCGAGGCAGAAACACCCTTAGACAGAAGGACGATGGGGGATGCAGCAAGAGCACAGCCTGCCTCGGTCAGGAGGCTGATGATGACCTGCAATGCAAGAGGAGACAGGGACAGGCAGGTTGCTCTCCTATGGGGGTGGAAATCAACAAGAAGAGTCACGGGCACTGTCAGCAAATAACATGAGCCTTTGCTGTCTAGTTCTGGTCTACAAAATACATGTGGGTCATTCAGATGTTGGTGGCTATCACTGAACTGCAAGGATACAGGAGAAAAGAGCAAGTGAAAAAAGGACACGTCTATGGCAGACATGATTCCTCAATGACACTTGAAGAGAAATGACTGCAGTAAAACCATTGCAGGGGGCTCTGCTAGGTTCCAGAGCTTTCCTCGTGGTTCAGGTGAAGGCAAAGGCAAGCTCTGCCCTTGTCTGCAGCTCTGCTGTGCTACCCATAATTCAAATACCAATGTCCTCCTTTGGTGCTGCAGATACCAGTGACACAGCAGAGGATAACAGCCAGAACTTCAATTTGGTGTCCCACACATCTTCTACGGACGCAGATCCAAGACATCTCCCCCAGCCGCTCAGAGACAATGCCTCTACCGAGCCCATCACAGCCTCCCCCAGCTGGGACGCCTCAGGCCAAGGAGGGCAGAGCTGTGACTGTTGACAGGCCTTCTCAGGGATCAGCTGTAGGGAACAGGAGAAAGGGCCAGGAGCTGCCGCTGGGATCACAGGAACAGGCTCCATCCTGCCCTGGACAGCTGAGGGTACTGCTGGAAGGGGAGCATCCCTCCAGCCACTAGTGACGGGTAACATGACTCATGACCCCTCCAATGTCTTGGTACGCCACTTCTGCTCCCATTTCCCTCCAGAGGGAATGACTCACACCTCAGGACCCCCACACCTTGCTGCAAAGAGCAACTGCTCCTGCTGTGCCCCATGGGGACCTCAACAGGTACTGGTAACCCTCGCACACAGCACACGGTCTCCATGGGAAAGACCACCGTCTCCATAGGAAGAGCCCAGCAGAGACCCAAGAGGTGCCCCTAAGCCCTCCTGGCAGGCAGAAGCAACAGAACAACACTGCTGAAGAACAATCCCACTGAACTACAGCTCACTGACCATGGGGACTATGGGAGAGAGCAGCATCCCAGCTAACACAGGGATTCATCTCACAGCTCCCCGTGCCTTTGCTGAGCATCTCCACCACCTTCCCCTGTGAACGGGATGCTGCTCTGATTGCCCCGGCAAGGCCACGTACCCCGGCTTTGTCTTTCGTCTGTGCAACAAGAACAGGCCACCTCCTGCTCCCAGGGACACTGCCCACTCCTCAAAGGGACATTGCAGCTCCCATGACCACAGGGGTTTTCCCAGCGCACCAAGGCTTCACCCCACCACAACCCAATGGATGCCCAGGTGTTTCAGGACCAGCTTCAGCCCTCCCCAGCACAGACGCTGTGGGCTGAAGGGGGTAAAGCTGCGTAGCAAACGTGCGGGGAGAGCAGCAGCAAAATGTTGCCTGTAAGAGAGAGGCACAACGCACCCTTACCTGCTTCCTTGGCTTCCCCCTGGTTCCTGGGGCCAGGGTCCTTCTGTATCCCTGCAGGCAGCCGAGGGGCAAGGACCAGGAGAAAGGCCAGAGCCAGCCCTCGCAGGGCCATGCTGCCACAAAGTCCCCGGGCAGGACTCAGTCTGAGCTACTTGGGAGAGGCATCCGTGTAACCCAGCGCAGGAGAGGTGCAGACACAGAAATGAAACAGCCACGTAGGGAAATCACATGTGGTGCAAAGAAAGCTTCCTCTTTGGAAAGAGAGTGTCCTGCTGGCCACAGGGCTTCTTCTCGCCCATCTGCCCGCAAGCAGTAACAGGTCCAGCCTTGATGCGGTCTCCTGGGTACCTCGGTCCAGCCTTTTGGCTGGCTGCCTCAGGCCCCTGTAGCCCTGCTCCCACAAACACCTCCAAAACCTTCTCAGCTCTGCCTCACTCCTCTCTCACAGAATCACACAGAATCACAGAATGATAGGGGTTGGAAGGGACCTCTGGAGATCATCTAGTCCAACCCCCTGCAAGAGCAGGGTCACCTAGAGCAGGTTGCAAAGCAACATGTCCAGGTGGGTTTTGAATGTCTCCGCAGATAGAGACTCCACCACCTCTCTGGGCAGCCTGTTCCAGGGCTCTGCCACCCTCAAAGGAAAGAAGTTCCTCCTCATGTTGAGATGGAACTTCCTATGTTCGCGTGTGCGCCTGTTACCCGTGTGTCCTGTCACTGGGCACCACTGAAAAGAGCCTGGCCCCATCCTCCTCACACCCACCCTTTAAGTATTTATAAGTGTTGATAAGACGCCCCCTCAGCCGTTTTTTTTTCCAGACTGAAGAGACCCAAGTCCCTCAGCCTTTCTTCATAAGAGAGGTGTTCCAGTCCCCTAATCCTCTTCGTGGCTCTTTGCTGTACCCTCTCCAGCAGTTCCCTGTCCTTCTTGAACCGGGGAGCCCAGAACTGGACACAGTACTCCAGGTGTGGCCTCACCAAGGCACAGTAGAGGGGGAGGATGACCTCCCTTGACCTGCTGGCCACACTCTTCTTGATGCACCCCAGGATGCCATGGGCCTTCTTGGCCACAAGGGCACATTGCTGGCTCATGGCCATCCTGTTGTCCACCAGGACTCCCAGGTCTCTTTCCACAGAGCTGCTCTCCAGCAGGTCAGCCCCCAACCTCTACTGGTGCAGGGGGTTATTCCTCCTCAGCTGCAGCACCCTACAATTGCCCTTATTGAATTTCATAAGGTTTCTCTCCGCCCAACTCTCCAGCCTGTCCAGGTCTCGCTGAATGGCGGCACAGCCTTCTGGTGTGTCAGCCACCCCTCCAAGGTTTCTGTCATCAACAAATTTGCTGAGGGTGCACTCTATCCCTTCACCCAGGTCATTAATGAATATATTGAACAGGACTGGACCCAGTACTGACCCCTGCAGAACACCACTTGTCACTGACCTCCAACTAGACTCTGTCTCCCTAGTCACGACCCTCTGAGCTCTATCTTTCAAACAGTTTGCAATCCACCCCACTGTCCATTCATCTAACCCACACTTCCTAAGCTTCCCTATGAGGATGCTGTGGGAGACTGTGTCAAAAGCCTTGCTGAAGTCAAGGTAGACAATACCTACTGCCCTCCCCTCATCTATCCATCCAGTCATGCCATCATAGAAGGCTATCGGATCAGTCAGACGTGATTTCCCCTTGGTGAATCCGTGTTGACTACTTCCGATACCTTTCTTCTCCTCCACATGCCTTTAGATGATGCCCAGAACAAGCTGTTCCATCATCTTTACAGGGATGGAGGTGAGGCTGACCGGCCTGTGGTTCCCTGGGTCCTCCTTCTTGCCCTTTTTGAAGACTGGAGTGACATCGGCTTTCCTCCAATCCTCAGGCACCTCGCCTGTTCTCCAGGACCTTTCGAAGATGATGGAGAGTGGCCCAGCAATGACTTCTGTCAGCTCCCTCAGCACTCTTGGGTGCCTTCCATTGGACTTGTGAATATCCAGTTTAATTAATTGTAATTAATTAATTGTAATTACTCTCCCTCCAGATCCAGTGGTGGATGTTGACAAAAGAACCCCTGGGTCACCTGCCCAAGCCCACACCAGGGGGCTCTCACCACAGCTGCGAGTGAGCCACCCCGATGCCACATCAGACCTTGCAGTGGTGAGGTAGGAAATCACTGCTCGTTATTCAGAGTGAAGGGTGAGCTCAAACCTCATCGCTCGTGTCCTGGTGTCCCCACGGCAAGGCTGCCATTCCAGCTGCGCTGGCCCCAGACAGACCCTAGGCAGAGCTCCCACAAAAACATGCAGCCATCCATGTCTCAGGCTGCAGGGCGTGCCAGGGCCTTTCACTGAGAGCGGTAGTGAGAATACCTGTGTACGGTGTGACCAAGTAGATGATCTGCTCAGCTTGGTGGCCCATCTTTGAGAGGAAGTGGACAGGTTAAGGACCATCAGGGAGTCTAAGAAATAGATAGAACTGGTGGAGCTAGGCTCTGCCCTTTCTGAGACAGAAACAGGAACATCAACCAGAAGGAGACTGCACCCGAAGCTTGAAGTGCCCTTGCAGAACTGCTTCACAGCTCTGCAGCATGAAGAGGAAAGACCCTTTGCATGAGAAGAGGTGCTGGAGCAGAGTAAGGCAACCCGATCTGCTCCCTGTATAACAATCAACGCAATTAAGAAAGGACCTCGTGTGTTAGATCTCTCTTCTCAGAGGTACAGAGGCTGGATGCAGCGTCTAGGGAGGTGTGCTTCTTACCAGCGGCTCGTATTAGGGATGTCACTGAGAGACTACCAAGCCTTGTACAGTCCTCTGTCTATTATCTGCTGCTATTGTTTCACATGGGCACCAGTGATACAGCCAGAAGCAGTCTGAGGAATATCAAGAAGGACTACAGAGCCCTTGGAGTGGCGGTCAGGGACTCTGGGGTGCAGATAGTGTTTTCATCAATCCTCCTGGTCAAACGGAAGGGCGTTTGAACAGGTCAGTCAAATATGGCAAATCAACAAATGGCTGCAGGACTGGTGTCACAGCCAGGGGTTTGGCTCTATAGACCGTGGGACTCACTTTAAGAAAGCTGGTTTACTTTGGCCTGATGGGGTCTACTTGTCAGACAAGGAGAAGAGCACCTTTGGTCAGAGGCTTAGCAAGGTCATGAAGAGGGCTTTAAACTAGAGTTGCCAGGGGAGGGGAACCTCAATCCATCCCACTCCTACCAGTATAATGCCAATGACAGTAACAGATGCCCAGAAGCTGGAGAAGGGTTGCAGGTCAGCAGGAGAGCACCTGGAGTGCAGCACAAAGGAACACCAGTCAATGCAGCCAGTAAATCAACTTCATCGGGGCATAACTTCAATGTCTCTGTGCAAACACAGGTAGCATGGGTAATAAACAGGAAGAGTTAAAGACGTGCGCAGACCTGTAGGGCTATGAACTTCTCATCATCATGGGACCTAGTTGAGACCACGCTACCTGTAGGATGGGGAGGAGGGAACGCAGGAACACAAAACATTATGCTGGGAGCATGCAGTTTCTCAGATGTGCTTCCTCAGGGCTGCCAGGGGCAGGAGAAGCTGAGCCCAAGCTCCTCCACAGGGACAGGGCTTTCACATCCAAAACAGGGAGGAACCATGACAAGGTGGGAGCTTTTGTGGGGCAGGCAGCCCCTGCAAACCAGAACAATTTATTGGTTGTTGGGACACAGCAGCACAGCTACGAGGGCAGCACGGTTGGACCAAACTCAAGCAGAGGCCAGGGTCTACGTGGATATGTGGATACAGAGTGCGGAAAGAGGGACTGGGACCCAGCGAGCTGCTTCGGTCTCAGAGGACACCTGCAGGCACCAGGATGAGGATGAGAGAACTTTGCCAGAACACTGGAGGACTGCCAGAACACATCCTTGCTGGCACAAGCGCGTCATCTCAGGCCTTGGGCTGCTCCTGATCTGTGACAGAAGATGCTTCATGAGGGAGGAAATTTGAGAGGGAGCAATAACCCAGCACAAGCTATATGAGGTCCTGCTTCCAGCCTGGGAAAACCAAGCCTGGAGAAGTGGCCATCAGCACTGAGCCGGGGACGCCAACCCCATCTTCTCCTCTCCCACACTGCTCTGAGAGTCTCCTGAGGACTCCAAGACAGCCAGGGTCTGAGGAAACGTCTCCCCAGCCTGGACACCTTTACCTGTGGACACCAACAGCACCCAGGGCAGAGGCTGCTGCATGCCCTCGGCAGCGTGGGGAGCTCACACCACCACAGCTGCCACTCTCCACCCTCTCCCTGCCATGTATGGGAACAGGCAGGGTACTCCGTGTCCTACCTGCATTTTCTCCTGTCAGAAGAGTGTCCTTGACCACACAGTAATTATCCAGATTCTCATAGGGCTGGAGCTCTGGTGGGATGACAGAAACAGACATGGCACACGCCGCTTTGGCAGGTCAGCCAGAGACAGCTGGACTGCCTGCAGCCACCACCGGATAGAAACATGCCCTCCTGCAACAGACCGCTCCCCTCCCAGCTCCCACCACACCTCTACAGCCCTTTCTGTGATGGGAACCCTACCTGTGTAGTGGTCCTCCTCAGCTTTGCTGGGCAAGGCCTTCCTTCTCCTGGGAAGGCAAAGGGCACTCCTGAGTCAGGGGAGAGGACGAGGTGGCCCAGGGCTCTGCAGAACTCAGAGGCAGAGGCATGGAGAGCTCTGCACATCCTCCCTCTGCGCCTCTCACGAGCATCCCAGAGGGACAGCACTGGTGGCAGCAACAGCAACAAGGGATGGCGTCTCTGAGCATACATGGTCCCTGACCCAGCCCCAAGGTAGATGGTCATGAGCCCCAGCCGGCAGCCCTACAACTGAGACACAGTGAGACAGCCAGCTGTGTCCTTGGCACCCAGAGAAGGATGGGAGCAGCAAGGAGAATGCCCTTTCAATCCCCAGACACCCCAAAGCACAGCATGGCCTGAGGCTGAGCAGCGACCCCAAGACTACCACCTGCTCACCTGGACAGCACAAACCACAGGATCCCTGCAGACAGGGCGACCAGCACCAACACCACCACCACCACCGGCACCACCATCCCTGGCCACAAGCCCAGATGCTGCCCTGCAACTAACACACAGCCAGGAGTGGGTGCCAGTCTGGACCACGTGCCAGCCATTGCCCCAAGCTTGGTGTTGGGGGCGTGCACATCTGTAGACACATGTGTCCAGGCTCTGCTGTGCTGGATGCTCCAGGGACAGGCAGTGAGGCACGGTCTTCCCTTGCCCTCACGTCTGCTGGGCAAGGAAGAGGGACGGAGGCTCTGGACCACAGGGAATTGCCCCGTCTCACATACACAACCAGAGGGTCAGAACCCCTACTCAACCAGGCTGTGCACAGCAAGAGGAGACACAGACCCAGACTCAGCAGCTCTCGTGCTGACCTTGAGCCCCTCATGCACCCGAATGCAGGGATGGGTATCATCATCTTCTTTAGTGGAAGAGTAGAGGGGCCAGCTCTGCTCTCACAGTCATAACCAGGGGCCGAAGCGATGCAGGTGCTCTGGGGACCAGGTGATGGACCCCCTGGAAGCAGGATTCACCCAGCCCCACAGCCCCCACCGTGGAGTCAGGCTCTCAAGGCTGCCCACGCTCCCTGCCCCTCTCTTGGTGGGTACAGGGTAGGTGCACACACAGCTCTGGAACCCGCTCCAGACTCAGTGCTCGCCACCTCAACCAGACCCAGGGCAAAACAACCATTACCTGAGACGTAGGTCTGAAATTCCAGGAGTGACGCAGACCCAGCACCAGCCACCGTAAGGCCCTGCACTGTCACCGTGTATTTGCTGCCAGGTGCCTGACGAGGCGGCGTGTACTGAGTGACAGACTGGTTCACCATCACCTGCTTGAATTCAAGGAAGCTGCCATCCTGCGCTCTCCTCGCCGTGATGTTCAGCTAGAGGAAGGACAGGGAGCTGGTGGGGAGCAGCACCCTCCTCCCGCTCCTGCACAGGGCAGCTCTGCAGAGTGGGGCTGCTACTGCTGGCTGGGGACAGCAGGGGACCTGACCCCACCAGAAACACCAGCAGTGTAGAGCTGGTGTGCCCTGGCCAAGGAGGGATCACACCTCTCCCCAGGCTGCCTGCACAGAGCTCCAGGCACGGAGGTGCCTGGCAACGTGAGGGGGACCGTGGGGAGTCCCTGGTCCTCCGGTACCTGGTATCCGATGATCTTCCCTTTGCATGAAGGCAGTGGCTCCCATGAGAGGGACCCTGTGTTGGGATCCAGCCACAGTTTCTTCGGTTTGTCCGGCACTGGAAGCACAGGAGGATGGGGTCATGCATCGAACCAGAAAGGAGGGTCTGTGCCCACAACAGGGTGCAGGCAGCTCCTGGCCCAGGGGACATGCTGCAAAGGGACGGCCCAAGTAGGGTTTGTCCCCCACAAAGGCTGCATGTTCCACAGCAACAGCAGCAATGGTGAGATGGGGAGGTGAATAGTGAGGAGGGGATGTGCTGTGCTCCAGACCCTTGCACAACCCCTTCCCCAGAGCCCCACAGGCTCTGAGTAGTCCCAATGCCAGGAACATCACTGCAGGGAGCAGATGCTTTGTTGGATGAAGGGCGCCTTTACCTGTCATGTGGGCAGACACATACCTGTTTCCTTTGTTGTGAAGAGCTGTGTGTACAGGACTGTGCTGGGGGCCAGGGAGATGGTGACACTGTAGACAGTGTAGGGCTGCAGAGGGGGACAGGTGAGTGTTCCCTCCTGGCCGTGGAGCATCTCCTCTCCCTTCACCTCCTCAGACTCACAGGGAGGGGACGAAGGCACGGCCAAACGGCATGTGGCCCGCATGTGCTGGCAGATTTCAGGAGCCCTGCAGGTCCAGTTCAGTTTGATGCTGGTGCTGGAAATCTCCAAGGTCCCAGGGACAACCTGGAAGTCCTCTGTGAAGGAAACATTGCAAGAAGGTCAATCCCCTCTCTTCTCCTCCCAGCCTTGCAGCCAACCTTCATCATCCCCACCGTTCCCTCACCAGCCTGTCTGCATGAGGCTACCCTGCCTTCTCCCAGACAACACTCAGGCACTGCCTGCACCTTCTCTGGCCCTGAATCATTCCCAGGGGTACTCTGGGTGATGCAGTGACTCTGGAAGGGTAAGGGCAAGTACTTGAGGCCTCTCTGAAGCTGCGGCTAGTGACTGGTCTGGTGCTTGTCCCTTTTACACCAGCAGTGACTTAGCCAAAACACCCATCGGCCAGACCAGGACCCTGTCCTCCTTTTTCTGGACTCTCATGTTCTTCTCCAGGCAGACCCATCTGGCTGGGCTGGGCACACTGCCTGTGTGCAGCAGTGAGGACTTGAACCCCTCGGCGCTGTGCTGGCTGCCCCAGCTGACAACAGCGCAGACACAAACCTGGGATGCATCACCAGCATTTTTCTCTGGAGTGAATGTCCATGCCAAGGCCTGGCCACCCTGAGCACAGGGCACCAACTCTGTGAGACACATGTGGCACCGCTCTCCCTGCCTGGGGGGAACAGACTGTGAGCACTGTGGGGTGGATGGTCCTCTCACTCACCCACACAGGTCAGGTTCCCCACCACAGGGTGCCAGCGGCCTGTGTGCTCCCTCACAATCCAGCCGCTGCGAGGAATCAGGGAGTCTTGATCTGGGTACAGCTTCACGCAGGCAATTTCCATAGCAGAAGACCAGTACCCTTCAGTGCATCTCATCTTCACCACTTCATTTGGGTTGTACAACACCCGATCTGGGTCAAAGAGAAACTTGGGGTCCCACTGGGGCTTCTGGCATTTCCCTGCACCAACAAGATGGGAAGGCATTAGCAGAACGGAGGGTGGCCTCACCGGGTATGTCAGAGGATGGAGCAGGGGATGCCCTCCCTGGCACAGCAGGCTGAGGGATGGAGCTCCAGGACACCACACAGAGCAGCCCTGCCACACCATGTCCCCAGGAAGGGGATGAGGGCAAGAAGGGCCCTGTGCTGCTTCCCCCAGGCCTCCCAGGAAAGTCTTGGAGGAGCCAGAGCTCCAGAGGCTTGGGCCACAGTGCCAGTGCTCAAACCTTGCACTGGGATGGAGTGCTTAATATTTGGCCTGGGACCTCACAGACCCATTGGTCTTCCCTGGCAACATGTGACAACAAGGGCTGGCAGAGGCTACAAGGGGACTGGGCAGGTCACCCTGAGAGCTTGGGCCATACATGGAGCTGCCCCATGGCCCCTGCTTAAGAATCCAGAGGAGGAGCATCCCCTTCCCCTCCCACCCGTGTCCCCATATTCCCCATGCTCGCAGCTGTCTGCAGGCAACCAGCCCTGAGTCCTCTCACTGTGGCCCAGCTTGAGGGCTCACAGGGCATGTGGTGAGTCCCATTCCTGACTTTCAGCATGTCGTCCCGGGCTTCAAAACCAGCACAAGCTGGCCCTGGCCTCCCTCATGGAGGACCACAACATCTTGAGGCTTTATGAGAAGGCAACACAGCCTGAGCCCAAAAGATGGCTGCTGCAGTGATGGCATGTAGCAGGGACCAGGAAGGGAGACCGGCACATGGGGACGAGGCCAGGCCTTTGCCCTGACTGCACGGGCTGAGAGCACACAGGGGACACGGACCTGTGATCCCCCGGACCCTGACATGAGGCTCTCGGCCACCTTTACCACACATGACTGTCTGACCTCCAGCACGGTGGCCCACCTCCCCTCGGCACGTGCCCTTGCCAGAAGCCCTCACAGAGCCCCAAGTCACCCATGTACCTACACCAGAAACCTCCCAATCCTTTGTGAACCACAGGCTGGAGCCCTGCATCCTCGCAGCTCTGTCTTGGCCTGGCATGGACAGCTCTGGCCACTGCCCCCACCCCAATCCCAAAGCCCCTTCCTACCGGGACCCTCAGGGACTGAGGCTGGCACCAGACACATCCCCACAGAGGGTCCCCCGCAGCCCCGGGGCAAGCACAGGGCAGGCTCAGGGGTTGACTTGACACAGCCCTCAGCAGCACCCACCATCTCCCTGGGCCGGCAGAGAGCCCAAAACCCGCTGTGCACACACAGCCTGCCTTCCCCTGCTCAGGAAGGGCAGAGCTGGGCAGCCAGGAGACCTCCTGATACTTTCCTTACCAAGGCACTCCACGGTGGACTGAATGCGGATCCAGGCACCGCTGCTGTCCCTTCCACGCCAGGCTTCCCTGTATACTGATTTCCCATGACCGATGGACTGGACTTCGCCTGAACATTTGATATGAGTGAAGGATGGCTGGAAATCCTTAGGGCAGCTCAGCATCACTTCTTCATTCTTCTTGTAATTCTCCCGGTCTGGTGTCAGCCAGAGTCTTGGATCCCACTGGGGTCTTTGGCACGTTTCTGGCAGAGGTGACAGTGGGTGTTAATTGGGGTGGGAGGTAACAAGGTAGGGCAGGGGTAGGTGGTGGCATATGAGCAATTGTTTGGTTTGTGGTAGAGCAGGGCAGCCACGAGAACTCCTGATGTCTTCCTTACCAACGCACTCCACGCCAGACTGAATGTGGATCCAGTCACCCCTGCTCCCCCTTCCCAGCCACGGGTCTCTGTATAACGGATTCCATTTGTTGGTGGCCTGGTCTTGCCCCAAACATTTTACGAGGGTGAAGGATGGCTGGAAATCCTTAGGGCAGCTCAGCACCACTTCTTCGTTATTCTTGTAATTCTCCTGGTCTGGTGCCAATTGGAGTCTGGGGTCCCACTTGGGCCTTTGGCACGTTTCTGGCAGAGGTGAAAGTGAGTGTTACCACAGCCGGCAGCAGGGAGTTTCCTACATTGTCTCTCCCTACTCACCACCCCTGAGCACTGGGCTACCTCCACACAGCCATCCCCACACTCAGCACAGCTCTGTGCCTGGCCGGGGCAGCCCACATTCCCATCACCTGAGGGAGGGCACTGCTCTTCCCCCAGGGGCATCTCCCACAGCCTCCAGCCCCAAATGCCAAGGGCTGACCCAGCCCCATGCACTCAGGGCTCCCTTCACTCCCCTCCACACCAGCTCCTGGGGCTGCAGAAGATGTCCCCAGGGTCCCTCACCTGCACCAGCAGGCAGGGGCACACATAGACCTGTGCAGTCCGAGGTGGCAGCTGGAGGTGCTGCAAGGACCATGGCACCTTCGTGGGCACCTCATTCCTGGCCCCAGATCCTACTCCAGGTCCTGGCGCCCATCAGCAGGGCCCCATGTTTGGCCTGCTCAGGAACCGCTGCAAGAGCTGATGGCTTGCCCACCTGGGCAACATCACAAACAGCTGTCAAGGGTGAAGGTAGAAAGGGGACATGGGAGAGCTGCTGCTGCCTCACTTACCAACACACTCTACGGCTGTCTCAATGTACATCCAAGCACCTGTGCTGTTCCTGCCCCACCAGGCCTCTCCATAGACTGGTTCTCCAGAACTCATTCCCGTAAATTTCCTTGAACATTTGACCTTGGGGACGGATGGCTGAAGATCTCCAGGGCAGGTCAGCATCAGTTCTTCATTCTCTTCATAACTGCTTTTATTTGGTACAAACTGGACTCTTTTATCCCACTGGGGTTTTGTGCACTTTCCTGTCAGGACAAAAGTGTGAGAGTCCTTCTCAGGGACCGGGGATGCCCATGCATTGGAAGACAGATTGAAGAGCTCTTTGCCAGATCTTCATTGCACCCATAAATTCTCTGCTCTGTGGGAAAGTGGAGCCTGTGTCTCACTGGGATGCTGGCAGAGGGGAGGCAGACATCAGCACACTGGGAAGGGGGCAACTGTGTGTCTGCTACTCAAAGGACATCACCCCAGAAGGCAGTGGCATGCTGGAGTTGAAGCTTACTTGTCTGTTTAGAGCCTTCCTATCCAACAGGCAACAGGAGAGGGACTGATTGGAGACTCTGAGTCAAGACTAGGAAAGAGAGTGACACTGTGGTGCAAGTGTGCGCACTTTCCCAGGTGAGAAAATGGACAATGTCTTTTTTAAACTACTCGGGGTCCGGCTTGGCTAAACAGGGAGCTGAGTTGCAGCACAAGAAGCAGTATATAGGAGGTGGAAGGTGAGGCTGCAAAGGAGCAAGAAAAGCACTGCCTCTGCCTGCAGAGTTGGTGCTAGGAAAGCCCCACCTCAGCTGGAGCTGACCCTTGTAAGGGATGTCGGGGAACTCTGTGGTCACCAGGCAGCACTGATGATGGCTCTTAGAAGGGGAGCACTTCCCCATCCCAGACTTTGCCAGGGTATTTGTGAGTCCCAAAACTGCTGAAAAGATGAGGTTTTCTATCCTGACACAACAGAGATACAAGGAGAGACTGAGCGAATATGGCTTATTTAGCTTGCAGAGAAGTAGGCTTGGCACTGCTCTCCCTCCTTGTGACTCTGAGCACTCACCCTGACACACACAAGAGTCCATCTGCTCCCACCCTGTGGCCAGGCACTGTTCAGGAGGACAGGCCTTATAATCATCCCTGTCTCCAGGACTCCCAAGCCTCCCCTGTGTCCCACCACCCATGGGATGCTTGAGACCCCATTCTCTTGGCCCCACTCGTGCCCAGGTGAGTAGTGCAGCAGTGATAGCCTCCCCAGCCAGAGCTCACCCAAACCCCAGAGAAGCTTCCTGAGGAAAAAAGCAGCACAAAGTGACAAAGCCTCAAGGTGAACACCTCCACCTACTCCTGCTCCTTCCAGTTCACAGCTGCAGCTCTCCATCTGGAGGCAGGAGACACTGGCAAAGAAGTTTTCCTGCCTTTGAACCTCTCCCCAGGATTACAGACCCCCAGCAGCTGCCTGCAATAAGGTGCTGAGACAAAAGATGCCCCAGCACTGCCAGGACATGGGGGAAAGCTGAGGCATCCAGGTCCCCCGTTTCTGGACTGTCGCCCCCATCTGCTGCAAGCTCAGGACCCAAGGGGTCAGGGGCTGCACGTACCCGTGCAGGTGGCAGTCCCATTCCACAAGGTCTGGGTCCCACTGGAAATGCATATGATGTAGGGAACTAATGGCACATAATCCCCAGCACAGCTTAGCTGCACCAAATCAGTCGGGGCACAGCTGCTCTGGTTCAAGGTAAACAGGGAGAGCCCTGACTGTCACCAGGCTCTGGCATCATCCTTGGGGATGAAGAGGCCCCGTCCAGGGGGCTGCTGGTCTCACTCACTTCAGAGGGCTGGCAGAGATGAGCACCTGTCAGGATGAGGCCCCACACCCCAGGTGCATTAACCCTCCTTGCGCCTTCAGGTGCAGCACAGAAGGGTTATCTGCAGGCTGTCCTGCCCACTGTCGTGCTGCAGAGGGATCCCAGCCAGCAGGATCCAGCAGCTCGGTGGTTGCTGCTCTCTCCTGCTCTCTCTTCCACAAAGACAGAGGCTGTGGGAGTGCATCAGACCCAGTGG
Source organism: Larus michahellis (assembly GCF_964199755.1). Lineage (NCBI taxonomy): Eukaryota > Metazoa > Chordata > Aves > Charadriiformes > Laridae > Larus > Larus michahellis. The sequence continues at coordinate 11,896,006 of NC_133930.1, forward strand.
GCATCTGCTGCCATTCCACACACTCACAACGTGGCCCCTCGAGGCATCTTCCAGCACCAACAGCCTGCCCTCAGACCCCCACAGCTACGTTGACAGCACAGGACACAAAGCTCACATCCCACGCTGCACACACAGCCTTTTCTCTGCACTTCACCCAAAACAAGCCTGCCTTCTCCTGCTCTGGTAGACGTGTCACCCAGACTTCCTCACCCACTGCAAACCAAGTCTGTGAGAAGACACAGTGGTAGCAGGTGGCCTCCACTAAATTAGCATGAAACACCCCTCTTCAGCCACACGCATCTCCACAACTGACCGCTTCCTGCCAGCCGGCACTCATGGGGCTGCAAGCCTTTACACTGGAACAGGGGCAGTGCCACACTTCCCTTATCTGCTAGCAGGTTTTCATGCCATCATCTCAACCCTGCACCCTGGACCTCCACCACAAAGGACAGTGGCCGCCAGCCCCATCCTTTGCGATCGTGTGTGTTCTCCACATAGGAAACTTCCCCTGCACATGCGTCCCTTCCAGCACCCTCACATCACACACTTCACTGCAACAGCGAAAAGCCTTGACAGATCTAGATCTGAAAGCCTTGACTCATTCCGAGCCCAAATAGACATCCACAACACGCACCTTCCCTCCTCCCATGATTAATCTCCCTAAAGCAGTCCACATATCCTCATGTTCCTGCCCCAGCGTGACGTCCAGGATCCTTCCCACCCCAGCAGAGGTTGGGTGACCTGCCCAGCATCAAGAGTTTGACCAGGGACACCAGCTATCGGGGAGGAAAACCCTCAGCAGCAGGAAAACGAAACATGCTTCAAAAAGCAGATTTCCACCTGTGGGGAGGAACAGGTTTTTCCTGTTGGTTCTTGCCAGGAAATAGGTCCCAAAGGCTGGATGTCCCTGAGGTGCTCTACAATCTGAAAGGCGAGGCAGAAACACCCTTAGACAGAAGGACGATGGGGGATGCAGCAAGAGCACAGCCTGCCTCGGTCAGGAGGCTGATGATGACCTGCAATGCAAGAGGAGACAGGGACAGGCAGGTTGCTCTCCTAAGGGGGTGGAAATCAACAAGAAGAGCCACGGGCACTGTCAGCAAATAACATGAGCCTTTGCTGTCTAGTTCTGGTCTACAAAATACATGTGGGTCATTCAGATGTTGGTGGCTATCACTGAACTGCAAGGATACAGGAGAAAAGAGCAAGTGAAAAAAGGACACGTCTATGGCAGACATGATTCCTCAATGACACTTGAAGAGAAATGACTGCAGTAAAACCATTGCAGGGGGCTCTGCTAGGTTCCAGAGCTTTCCTCGTGGTTCAGGTGAAGGCAAAGGCAAGCTCTGCCCTTGTCTGCAGCTCTGCTGTGCTACCCATAATTCAAATACCAATGTCCTCCTTTGGTGCTGCAGATACCAGTGACACAGCAGAGGATAACAGCCAGAACTTCAATTTGGTGTCCCACACATCTTCTACAGACGCAGATCCAAGACATCTCCCCCAGCCGCTCAGAGACAATGCAGCCGCTCAGAGACTGAGCCCATCACAGCCTCCCCCAGCTGGGACGCCTCAGGCCAAGGAGGGCAGAGCTGTGACTGTTGACAGGCCTTCTCAGGGATCAGCTGTAGGGAACAGGAGAAAGGGCCAGGAGCTGCCGCTGGGATCACAGGAACAGGCTCCATCCTGCCCTGGACAGCTGAGGGTACTGCTGGAAGGGGAGCATCCCTCCAGCCACTAGTGACGGGTAACATGACTCATGACCCCTCCAATGTCTTGGTACGCCACTTCTGCTCCCATTTCCCTCCAGAGGGAATGACTCACACCTCAGGACCCCCACACCTTGCTGCAAAGAGCAACTGCTCCTGCTGGGCCCCATGGGGACCTCAACAGGTACCGGTAACCCTCGCACACAGCACACGGTCTCCACGGGAAAGACCACCGTCTCCATAGGAAGAGCCCAGCAGAGACCCAAGAGGTGCCCCTAAGCCCTCCTGGCAGGCAGAAGCAACAGAACAACACTGCTGAAGAACAATCCCACTGAACTACAGCTCACTGACCATGGGGACTATGGGAGAGAGCAGCATCCCAGCTAACACAGGGATTCATCTCACAGCTCCCCGTGCCTTTGCTGAGCATCTCCACCACCTTCCCCTGTGAACGGGATGCTGCTCTGATTGCCCCGGCAAGGCCACGTACCCCGGCTTTGTCTTTCGTCTGTGCAACAAGAACAGGCCACCTCCTGCTCCCAGGGACACTGCCCACTCCTCAAAGGGACATTGCAGCTCCCATGACCACAGGGGCTTTCCCAGCGCACCAAGGCTTCACCCCACCACAACCCAATGGATGCCCAGGTGTCTCAGGACCAGCTTCAGCCCTCCCCAGCACAGACGCTGTGGGCTGAAGCGGGTAAAGCTGCGTAGCAAACGTGCGGGGAGAGCAGCAGCAAAATGTTGCCTGTAAGAGAGAGGCACAACGCACCCTTACCTGCTTCCTTGGCTTCCCCCTGGTTCCTGGGGCCAGGGTCCTTCTGTATCCCTGCAGGCAGCCGAGGGGCAAGGACCAGGAGAAAGGCCAGAGCCAGCCCTCGCAGGGCCATGCTGCCACAAAGTCCCCGGGCAGGACTCAGTCTGAGCTACTTGGGAGAGGCATCCGTGTAACCCAGCGCAGGAGAGGTGCAGACACAGAAATGAAACAGCCACGTAGGGAAATCACATGTGGTGCAAAGAAAGCTTCCTCTTTGGAAAGAGAGTGTCCTGCTGGCCACAGGGCTTCTTCTCGCCCATCTGCCCGCAAGCAGTAACAGGTCCAGCCTTGATGGGTTCTCCTGGGTGCCTCGGTCCAGCCTTTTGGCTGGCTGCCTCAGGCCCCTGTAGCCCTGCTCCCACAAACACCTCCAAAACCTTCTCAGCTCTGCCTCACTCCTCTCTCACAGAATCACACAGAATCACAGAATGATAGGGGTTGGAAGGGACCTCTGGAGATCATCTAGTCCAACCCCCTGCAAGAGCAGGGTCACCTAGAGCAGGTTGCAAAGCAACATGCCCAGGTGGGTTTTGAATGTCTCCGCAGATAGAGACTCCACCACCTCTCTGGGCAGCCTGTTCCAGGGCTCTGCCACCCTCAAAGTAAAGTTCCTCCTCATGTTGAGATGGAACTTCCTATGTTCGCGTGTGCGCCCGTTACCCGTGTGTCCTGTCACTGGGCACCACTGAAAAGAGCCTGGCCCCATCCTCCTGACACCACCCTTTAAGTATTTATAAGTGTTGATAAGACGCCCCCTCAGCCGTTTTTTTTTCCAGACTGGAGAGACCCAAGTCCCTCAGCCTTTCTTCATAAGAGAGGTGTTCCAGTCACCTAATCCTCTTCGTGGCTCTTTGCTGCACCCTCTCCAGCAGTTCCCTGTCCTTCTTGAACCGGGGAGCCCAGAACTGGACGCAGTACTCCAGGTGCGGCCTCACCAAGGCACAGTAGAGGGGGAGGATGACCTCCCTCGACCTGATGGCCACACTCTTCTTGATGCACCCCAGGATGCCATGGGCCTTCTTGGCCACAAGGGCACATTGCTGGCTCATGGCCATCCTGTTGTCCACCAGGACTCCCAGGTCTCTTTCCACAGAGCTGCTCTCCAGCAGGTCAGCCCCCAACTTCTACTGGTGCAGGGGGTTATTCCTCCTCAGCTGCAGCACCCTACACTTGCCCTTATTGAATTTCATAAGGTTTCTCTCCGCCCAACTCTCCAGCCTGTCCAGGTCTCGCTGAATGGCGGCACAGCCTTCTGGTGTGTCAGCCACCCCTCCAAGGTTTCTGTCATCAACAAATTTGCTGAGGGTGCACTCTATCCCTTCACCCAGGTCATTAATGAATATATTGAACAGGACTGGACCCAGTACTGACCCCTGCAGAACACCACTTGTCACTGACCTCCAACTAGACTCTGTCTCCCTAGTCACGACCCTCTGAGCTCTATCTTTCAAACAGTTTGCAATCCACCCCACTGTCCATTCATCTAACCCACACTTCCTAAGCTTCCCTATGAGGATGCTGTGGGAGACTGTGTCAAAAGCCTTGCTGAAGTCAAGGTAGACAATACCTACTGCCCTCCCCTCATCTATCCATCCAGTCATGCCATCATAGAAGGCTATCGGATCAGTCAGACGTGATTTCCCCTTGGTGAATCCGTGTTGACTACTTCCGATACCTTTCTTCTCCTCCACATGCCTTTAGATGATGCCCAGAACAAGCTGTTCCATCATCTTTACAGGGATGGAGGTGAGGCTGACCGGCCTGTGGTTCCCTGGGTCCTCCTTCTTGCCCTTTTTGAAGACTGGAGTGACATCGGCTTTCCTCCAGTCCTCAGGCACCTCGCCTGTTCTCCAGGACCTTTCGAAGATGATGGAGAGTGGCCCAGCAATGACTTCTGTCAGCTCCCTCAGCACTCTTGGGTGCCTTCCATTGGACTTGTGAATATCCAGTTTAATTAATTGTAATTAATTAATTGTAATTACTCTCCCTCCAGATCCAGTGGTGGATGTTGACAAAAGAACCCCTGGGTCACCTGCCCAAGCCCACACCAGGGGGCTCTCACCACAGCTGCGAGTGAGCCACCCCGATGCCACATCAGACCTTGCAGTGGTGAGGTAGGAAATCACTGCTCGTTATTCAGAGTGAAGGGTGAGCTCAAACCTCATCGCTCGTGTCCTGGTGTCCCCACGGCAAGGCTGCCATTCCAGCTGCGCTGGCCCCAGACAGACCCTAGGCAGAGCTCCCACAAAAACATGCAGCCATCCATGTCTCAGGCTGCAGGGCGTGCCAGGGCCTTTCACTGAGAGCGGTAGTGAGAATACCTGTGTACGGTGTGACCAAGTAGATGATCTGCTCAGCTTGGTGGCCCATCTTTGAGAGGAAGTGGACAGGTTAAGGACCATCAGGGAGTCTAAGAAATAGATAGAACTGGTGGAGCTAGGCTCTGCCCTTTCTGAGACAGAAACAGGAACATCAACCAGAAGGAGACTGCACCCGAAGCTTGAAGTGCCCTTGCAGAACTGCTTCACAGCTCTGCAGCATGAAGAGGAAAGACCCTTTGCATGAGAAGAGGTGCTGGAGCAGAGTAAGGCAACCCGATCTGCTCCCTGTATAACAATCAACGCAATTAAGAAAGGACCTCGTGTGTTAGATCTCTCTTCTCAGAGGTACAGAGGCTGGATGCAGCGTCTAGGGAGGTGTGCTTCTTACCAGCGGCTCGTATTAGGGATGTCACTGAGAGACTACCAAGCCTTGTACAGTCCTCTGTCTATTATCTGCTGCTATTGTTTCACATGGGCACCAGTGATACAGCCAGAAGCAGTCTGAGGAATATCAAGAAGGACTACAGAGCCCTTGGAGTGGCGGTCAGGGACTCTGGGGTGCAGATAGTGTTTTCATCAATCCTCCTGGTCAAACGGAAGGGCGTTTGAACAGGTCAGTCAAATATGGCAAATCAACAAATGGCTGCAGGACTGGTGTCACAGCCAGGGGTTTGGCTCTATAGACCGTGGGACTCACTTTAAGAAAGCTGGTTTACTTTGGCCTGATGGGGTCTACTTGTCAGACAAGGAGAAGAGCACCTTTGGTCAGAGGCTTAGCAAGGTCATGAAGAGGGCTTTAAACTAGAGTTGCCAGGGGAGGGGAACCTCAATCCATCCCACTCCTACCAGTATAATGCCAATGACAGTAACAGATGCCCAGAAGCTGGAGAAGGGTTGCAGGTCAGCAGGAGAGCACCTGGAGTGCAGCACAAAGGAACACCAGTCAATGCAGCCAGTAAATCAACTTCATCGGGGCATAACTTCAATGTCTCTGTGCAAACACAGGTAGCATGGGTAATAAACAGGAAGAGTTAAAGACGTGCGCAGACCTGTAGGGCTATGAACTTCTCATCATCATGGGACCTAGTTGAGACCATGCTACCTGTAGGATGGGGAGGAGGGAAAGCAGGAACACAAAACATTATGCTGGGAGCATGCAGTTTCTCAGATGTGCTTCCTCAGGGCTGCCAGGGGCAGGAGAAGCTGAGCCCAAGCTCCTCCACAGGGACAGGGCTTTCACATCCAAAACAGGGAGGAACCATGACAAGGTGGGAGCTTTTGTGGGGCAGGCAGCCCCTGCAAACCAGAACAATTTATTGGTTGTTGGGACACAGCAGCACAGCTACAAGGGCAGCACGGTTGGACCAAACTCAAGCAGAGGCCGGGGTCTACGTGGATATGTGGATACAGAGTGCGGAAAGAGGGACTGGGACCCAGCAACCTGCTTCGGTCTCAGAGGACACCTGCAGGCACCAGGATGAGGATGAGAGAACTTTGCCAGAACACTGGAGGACTGCCAGAACACATCCTTGCTGGCACAAGCGCGTCATCTCAGGCCTTGGGCTGCTCCTGATCTGTGACAGAAGATGCTTCATGAGGGAGGAAATTTGAGAGGGAGCAATAACCCAGCACAAGCTATATGAGGTCCTGCTTCCAGCCTGGGAAAACCAAGCCTGGAGAAGTGGCCATCAGCACTGAGCCGGGGACGCCAACCCCATCTTCTCCTCTCCCACACTGCTCTGAGAGTCTCCTGAGGACTCCAAGACAGCCAGGGTCTGAGGAAACGTCTCCCCAGCCTGGACACCTTTACCTGTGGACACCAACAGCACCCAGGGCAGAGGCTGCTGCATGCCCTCGGCAGCGTGGGGAGCTCACACCACCACAGCTGCCACTCTCCACCCTCTCCCTGCCATGTATGGGAACAGGCAGGGTACTCCGTGTCCTACCTGCATTTTCTCCTGTCAGAAGAGTGTCCTTGACCACACAGTAATTATCCAGATTCTCATAGGGCTGGAGCTCTGGTGGGATGACAGAAACAGACATGGCACACGCCGCTTTGGCAGGTCAGCCAGAGACAGCTGGACTGCCTGCAGCCACCACCGGATAGAAACATGCCCTCCTGCAACAGACCGCTCCCCTCCCAGCTCCCACCACACCTCTACAGCCCTTTCTGTGATGGGAACCCTACCTGTGTAGTGGTCCTCCTCAGCTTTGCTGGGCAAGGCCTTCCTTCTCCTGGGAAGGCAAAGGGCAGTCCTGAGTCAGGGGAGAGGACGAGGTGGCCCAGAGCTCTGCAGAACTCAGAGGCAGAGGCATGGAGAGCTCTGCACATCCTCCCTCTGCGCCTCTCACGAGCATCCCAGAGGGACAGCACTGGTGGCAGCAACAGCAACAAGGGATGGCGTCTCTGAGCATACATGGTCCCTGACCCAGCCCCAAGGTAGATGGTCATGAGCCCCAGCCGGCAGCCCTACAACTGAGACACAGTGAGACAGCCAGCTGTGTCCTTGGCACCCAGAGAAGGATGGGAGCAGCAAGGAGAATGCCCTTTCAATCCCCAGACACCCCAAAGCACAGCATGGCCTGAGGCTGAGCAGCGACCCCAAGACTACCACCTACTCACCTGGACAGCACAAACCACAGGATCCCTGCAGACAGGGCGACCAGCACCAACACCACCACCACCACCGGCACCACCATCCCTGGCCACAAGCCCAGATGCTGCCCTGCAACTAACACACAGCCAGGAGTGGGTGCCAGTCTGGACCACGTGCCAGCCATTGCCCCAAGCTTGGTGTTGGGGGCGTGCACATCTGTAGACACATGTGTCCAGGCTCTGCTGTGCTGGATGCTCCAGGGACAGGCAGTGAGGCACGGTCTTCCCTTGCCCTCACGTCTGCTGGGCAAGGAAGAGGGATGGAGGCTCTGGACCACAGGGAATTGCCCCGTCTCACATACACAACCAGAGGGTCAGAACACCTACTCAACCAGGCTGTGCACAGCAAGAGGAGACACAGACCCAGACTCAGCAGCTCTCGTGCTGACCTTGAGCCCCTCGTGCACCCGAATGCAGGGATGGGTATCATCATCTTCTTTAGTGGAAGAGTAGAGGGGCCAGCTCTGCTCTCACAGTCATAACCAGGGGCCGAAGCGATGCAGGTGCTCTGGGGACCAGGTGATGGACCCCCTGGAAGCAGGATTCACCCAGCCCCACAGCCCCCACCGTGGAGTCAGGCTCTCAAGGCTGCCCACGCTCCCTGCCCCTCTCTTGGTGGGTACCGGGTAGGTGCACACACAGCTCTGGAACCCGCTCCAGACTCAGTGCTCGCCACCTCAACCAGACCCAGGGCAAAACAACCATTACCTGAGACGTAGGTCTGAAATTCCAGGAGTGACGCAGACCCAGCACCAGCCACCGTGAGGCCCTGCACTGTCACCGTGTATTTGCTGCCAGGTGCCTGACGAGGCGGCGTGTACTGAGTGACAGACTGGTTCACCATCACCTGCTTGAATTCAAGGAAGCTGCCATCCTGCGCTCTCCTCGCCGTGATGTTCAGCTAGAGGAAGGACAGGGAGCTGGTGGGGAGCAGCACCCTCCTCCCGCTCCTGCACAGGGCAGCTCTGCAGAGTGGGGCTGCTACTGCTGGCTGGGGACAGCAGGGGACCTGACCCCACCAGAAACACCAGCAGTGTAGAGCTGGTGTGCCCTGGCCAAGGAGGGATCACACCTCTCCCCAGGCTGCCTGCACAGAGCTCCAGGCACGGAGGTGCCTGGCAACGTGAGGGGGACCGTGGGGAGTCCCTGGTCCTCCGGTACCTGGTATCCGATGATCTTCCCTTTGCATGAAGGCAGTGGCTCCCATGAGAGGGACCCTGTGTTGGGATCCAGCCACAGTTTCTTCGGTTTGTCCGGCACTGGAAGCACAGGAGGATGGGGTCATGCATCGAGCCAGCGAGCGTTTGTCCCCCACAAAGGCTGCATGTGCCACAGCAGAAGCAATGGTGTGCTGAGGACAGGGAGAGCAAGGAGGGGACATGATGTGCCTCACAGCCTTGCACAGTTCCTTCCCCATTCACTTACATGCTCCATACAGCCCAATCTCAGGATCATCACTGCAGGGAGCAGATGATCACACTGAGCTGTTGGGGAAAGGGCACCTTTACGTTTACATTTATAAGGACACATACCTGTTTCCTTTGTTGTGAGGAGCCGTGTGTACAGCATCGTGCTGGGGGCCAGGGAGATGGTGACACTGTAGACAGTGTAGGGCTGCAGAGGGGGACAGGTGAGTGTTCCCTCCTGGCCGTGGAGCATCTCCTCTCCCTTCACCTCCTCAGACTCACAGGGAGGGGAGGAATGTGCTTCCAGACGGCACCTGGCCCGAATATGCTCACAGGCATCAGGGAGCCTGCAGGTCCAGTTCAGTTTGATGCTGGTGCTGGAAATCTCCAAGGATTCAGAGACAACCTGGAGGACATCTGGGAAAGAAACATTGCAAAAGGGACACTTCCTTCTCTTCTCCTCCCAGCCTTGCGGCCAACCTCCACCATCCCCACCGTTCCCTCACCAGCCTGTCTGCATGAGGCTATCCTGCCTTCTCCCAGACAACGCTCAGGCACCGCCTGCACCTTCTCTGGCCCTGAATCATTCCCAGGGGTACTCTGGGTGATGCAGTGACTCTGGAAGGGTAAGGGCAAGTACTTGAGGCTTCTTGTGCCCTTCTCCAGGCAGACCCATCTGGCTGGGCTGGGCACACTGCCTGTGTGCAGCAGTGAGGACTTGAACCCCTCGGCGCTGTGCTGGCTGCCCCAGCTGACAACAGCGCGGACACAAACCTGGGATGCATCACCAGCATTTTTCTCTGGAGTGAATGTCCATGCCAAGGCCTGGCCACCCCGAGCACAGGGCACCAACTCTGTGAGACACATGTGGCACCGCTCTCCCTGCCTGGGGGAACAGACTGTGAGCACTGGGGGGTGGATGGTCCTCTCACTCACCCACACAGGTCAGGTTCCCCACCACAGGGTGCCAGTGGCCTGTGCCGTTCTTCACAGTCCAGCCACTGGGAGGAATCAGGGAGCCTTGCCTTGGGTTCAGTTTCTTGCATTTGATCTCCATGGGAGGAGGCCAGTGCCCCTCAGGGCACCTCGCCATCACCACTTCATTTGGGTTGTACAACACCCGATCTGGGTCAAAGAGAAACTTGGGGTCCCACTGGGGCTTCTGGCATTTCCCTGCACCAACAAGATGGGAAGGCATTAGCAGAACGGAGGGTGGCCTCACCGGGCATGTCAGAGGATGGAGCAGGGGATGCCCTCCCTGGCACAGCAGGCTGAGGGATGGAGCTCCAGGACACCACACAGAGCAGCCCTCCCACACCATGTCCCCAGGAAGGGGATGAGGGCAAGAAGGGCCCTGTGCTGCTTCCCCCAGGCCTCCCAGGAAAGTCTTGGAGGAGCCAGAACACAGGGGACACAGGGCAACCACAAGAGGCTTGTTCAATGCACAAAGCTTACACAGAGACTGGTGGACCCTTTGGGTACCACAACACCTTGAGGCTTCATGAGAAGGCAACACAGCCTGAGCCCAAAAGATGGCTGCTGCAGTGATGGCATGTAGCAGGGACCAGGAAGGGAGACCGGCACATGGGGACGAGGCCAGGCCTTTGCCCTGACTGCACGGGCTGAGAGCACACAGGGGACACGGACCTGTGATCCCCCGGACCCTGACATGAGGCTCTCGGCCACCTTTACCACACATGACTGTCTGACCTCCAGCACGGTGGCCCACCTCCCCTCGGCACGTGCCCTTGCCAGAAGCCCTCACAGAGCCCCAAGTCACCCATGTACCTACACCAGAAACCTCCCAATCCTTTGTGAACCACAGGCTGGAGCCCTGCATCCTCGCAGCTCTGTCTTGGCCTGGCATGGACAGCTCTGGCCACTGCCCCCACCCCAATCCCAAAGCCCCTTCCTACCAGGACCCTCAGGGACTGAGGCTGGCACCAGACACATCCCCACAGAGGGTCCCCCGCAGCCCCGGGGCAAGCACAGGGCAGGCTCAGGGGTTGACTTGACACAGCCCTCAGCAGCACCCACCATCTCCCTGGCCCGGCAGAGAGCCCAAAACCCGCTGTGCACACACAGCCTGCCTTCCCCTGCTCAGGAAGGGCAGAGCTGGGCAGCCAGGAGACCTCCTGATACTTTCCTTACCAAGGCACTCCACGGTGGACTGAATGCGGATCCAGGCACCGCTGCTGTCCCTTCCACGCCAGGCTTCCCTGTATACTGATTTCCCATGACCGATGGACTGGACTTCGCCTGAACATTTGATATGAGTGAAGGATGGCTGGAAATCCTTAGGGCAGCTCAGCATCACTTCTTCATTCTTCTTGTAATTCTCCCGGTCTGGTGTCAGCCGGAGTCTTGGATCCCACTGGGGTCTTTGGCACGTTTCTGGCAGAGGTGACAGTAGGTGTTAATCGTGGTGGGAGATGCCAAGGAGGTGGGGCAGGGGTAGGTGGTGCTATATCAGCAATCCCCAGCAACCTCTACAGTGATTGAAGGGAGAGGGAAGGTGACACGTCTGTCTGACAGTAAGTGGCCCCTCCGCAAAACTTGTTGGGATGGGGCTCTCCTTGTGAGAGTCAGCTTGGCCTGGGGTCTGCCCGGTCAGGGGATGGATGAGCCTGTGCCAGAATTCACTGGGGGAGTGGTCTCAGGGAGATCTGAGTGGCCCTGATCAGGCTTCGGAAGTGCATCCTCTCCAGCTACTCCCTCCAGTTCACAGCTGCAGCTCTCCACCTGGAGCCAAAAGACAATGGGCTGCTCTCTCCTGCACTATCTCCCACAAAGACAGAGGCTGTGGGAGTGCACCAGACCCAGTGGGCATCTGCTGCCATTCCACACACTCACAACGTGGCCCCTCAAGGCATCTTCCAGCACCAACAGCCTGCCCTCAGACCCCCACAGCTACGTTGACAGCACAGGACACAAAGCTCACATCCCACGCTGCACACACAGCCCTTTCTCTGCACTTCACCCAAAGCGAGCCTGCCTTCTCCTGCTCTGGTAGACGTGTCACCCAGACTTCCTCACCCACTGCAAACCAAGTCTGTGAGAAGACACAGTGGTAGCAGGTGGCCTCCACTAAATTAGCATGAAACACCCCTCTTCAGCCACACGCATCTCCACAACTGACCGCTTCCTGCCAGCCGGCACTCATGGGGCTGCAAGCCTTTACACTGGAACAGGGGCAGTGCCACACTTCCCTTATCTGCTAGCAGGTTTTCATGCCATCATCTCAACCCTGCACCCTGGACCTCCACCACAAAGGACAGCGGCCGCCAGCCCCATCCTTTGCGATCGTGTGTGTTCTCCACATAGGAAACTTCCCCTGCACATGCATCCCTTCCAGCACCCTCACATCACACACTTCACTGCAACAGCAAAAAGCCTTGACAGATCTGAAAGCCTTGACTCAGCCTGAGCCCAATTAGGCTTCCCCAGAGTTTGACCCAGGACACCAGCCATCAGGAAAGAAATCCCTCTGACACGGGAAAATGAAACATGCTTCAAAAAGCAAATTTCCACCTGTGGGGAGGAACGTTTTTTTCCTGTTGGTACTTGTCTTGAAACAGGTCCCAGATGCTGGATGTCCCTGAGGTGCTCTACAATCTGAAAGGCGAGGCAGAAACACCCTTAGACAGAAGGACGATGGGGGATGCAGCAAGAGCACAGCCTGCCTCGGTCAGGAGGCTGATGATGACCTGCAATGCAGGAGGAGACAGGGACAGGCAGGTTGCTCTCCTAAGGGGGTGGAAATCAACAAGAAGAGCCAGTGAGGAAACAGCTGGCAAGGCCAAGGCACAAAAAGGGACATAGCAAGTGGGGGCAATGGAAGCACAAGGTTGTCTCGTGCAGACCTCAGTGGGCAGAGGAAGGTGAGCAGAACTGGGCCATAGGCACCGTCAGCAACTGACATGAGCCTTTGCTGTCTAGTTCTGGTCTACAAAATACATGTGGGTCATTCAGATGTTGGTGGCTATCACTGAACTGCAAGGATACAGGAGAAAAGAGCAAGTGAAAAAAGGACACGTCTATGGCAGACATGATTCCTCAATGACACTTGAAGAGAAATGACTGCAGTAAAACCATTGCAGGGGGCACTGCTAGGTTCCAGAGCTTTCCTCGTGGTTCAGGTGAAGGCAAAGGCAAGCTCTGCCCTTGTCTGCAGCTCTGCTGTGCTACCCATAATTCAAATACCAATGTCCTCCTTTGGTGCTGCAGATACCAGTGACACAGCAGAGGATAACAGCCAGAACTTCAATTTGGTGTCCCACACATCTTCTACAGACGCAGATCCAAGACATCTCCCCCAGCCGCTCAGAGACAATGCCTCTACCGAGCCCATCACAGCCTCCCCCAGCTGGGACGCCTCAGGCCAAGGAGGGCAGAGCTGTGACTGTTGACGGGCCTTCTCAGGGATCAGCTGTAGGGAACAGGAGAAAGGGCCAGGAGCTGCTGCTGGGATCACAGGAACAGGCTCCATCCTGCCCTGGACAGCTGAGGGTACTGCTGGAAGGGGAGCATCCCTCCAGCCACTAGTGACGGGTAACATGACTCATGACCCCTCCAATGTCTTGGTACGCCACTTCTGCTCCCATTTCCCTCCAGAGGGAATGACTCACACCTCAGGACCCCCACACCTTGCTGCAAAGAGCAACTGCTCCTGCTGGGCCCCATGGGGACCTCAACAGGTACCGGTAACCCTCGCACACAGCACACGGTCTCCATGGGAAAGACCACCGTCTCCACAGGAAGAGCCCAGCAGAGACCCAAGAGGTGCCCCTAAGCCCTCCTGGCAGGCAGAAGCAACAGAACAACACTGCTGAAGAACAATCCCACTGAACTACAGCTCACTGACCATGGGGACTATGGGAGAGAGCAGCATCCCAGCTAACACAGGGATTCATCTCACAGCTCCCCGTGCCTTTGCTGAGCATCTCCACCACCTTCCCCTGTGAACGGGATGCTGCTCTGATTGCCCCGGCAAGGCCACGTACCCCGGCTTTGTCTTTCGTCTGTGCAACAAGAACAGGCCACCTCCTGCTCCCAGGGACACTGCCCACTCCTCAAAGGGACATTGCAGCTCCCATGACCACAGGGGCTTTCCCAGCGCACCAAGGCTTCACCCCACCACAACCCAATGGATGCCCAGGTGTCTCAGGACCAGCTTCAGCCCTCCCCAGCACAGACGCTGTGGGCTGAAGGGGGTAAAGCTGCGTAGCAAACGTGCGGGGAGAGCAGCAGCAAAATGTTGCCTGTAAGAGAGAGGCACAACGCACCCTTACCTGCTTCCTTGGCTTCCCCCTGGTTCCTGGGGCCAGGGTCCTTCTGTATCCCTGCAGGCAGCCGAGGGGCAAGGACCAGGAGAAAGGCCAGAGCCAGCCCTCGCAGGGCCATGCTGCCACAAAGTCCCCGGGCAGGACTCAGTCTGAGCTACTTGGGAGAGGCATCCGTGTAACCCAGCGCAGGAGAGGTGCAGACACAGAAATGAAACAGCCACGTAGGGAAATCACATGTGGTGCAAAGAAAGCTTCCTCTTTGGAAAGAGAGTGTCCTGCTGGCCACAGGGCTTCTTCTCGCCCATCTGCCCGCAAGCAGTAACAGGTCCAGCCTTGATGGGTTCTCCTGGGTGCCTCGGTCCAGCCTTTTGGCTGGCTGCCTCAGGCCCCTGTAGCCCTGCTCCCACAAACACCTCCAAAACCTTCTCAGTTCTGCCTCATTCCTCTCTCCCTTCAGATACTGTGGTGGATGTTGAGGAAAACCCCCCTGGTTCACCTGCCCAAGTCCACACCAGGGTGCTTACATCATGCATCACTTTTAGCTTGAACTCACTCTACTTATTAGCTTGAACTGACCCATCCTCAACAATCCGGCTGTTGATCACCAGTGATAGACCTCGCAGATATGACAAGCTCCTGAACCAGCCAGCTGTGGGGTTTTTTCCCATCTCCTCCAAACCTTTCCTGCTACTCTGCTCTAAGATCCACTTTCTTAGTGCCTTCTAGGGTGCAAAGTGCCTTGAGATGGACAGTGCACACAGCACTGTGGCTAAGAGGGTCTTCCTGGAGTTGGATGGAGAAGATTTATTCCTGTCCCTGGCTAGGTCAGGTGATGTCTTTGGATATGGCAGTGAATTCCCTGGGTGCTCCTCGTTTTGGGCGATAACCCCAAGGATGGCTCACTCACACTCCCCCAGTCTCCTGTCCCTGAAGATATCACCACCAAGCTCTTCTCTGAGCCCCTTTCCAGCTCACACACTGTTGCATGGTCTCAAGCTTCCATGAGTCCTGGCTCGCTGTGCTTTTGTAGCTCTCTTTGGCAGCCCCTCTTTCAACTCTGTGGTTTCCCTGGACAGAGGAGCATGATTGCTCCATGGTTCAACACAATCAGTGTTCTGGGAATGGGTGCGGTCACCCAGGCTGCTCTTCACCACTTGGATGGAACTGGTTGACCCAGAGCTCCGTGGCAGACCCTTTCCCAGGAACCACCATCCTCAGCACCGCAGGACAGTGCTTGGTGTACCTGTCTACGTTATCTCAGTAGAGCAGCAACACCGAGGGGTTTCTGGAAGCTAGGTCTCTCCTAAGAACCATTCAGGAACATCAGTACAGTGATGGGACAGTCCATCTGTCTCACATACAGCTGTTGTGAGATTAATGGCGTAGAGTCTTCTAGCACACTTGCAGCACAAGAAAAATCTGCACTGAGTCATGTCCTCCCTGTTTCCTTGGCAGTCCTCTGGGCTTTGGGAACCAAGATTTTCCTGTCCCTGTGAAGCCAGCAAAGGTGCAAGGACCCAGGAGAAGGGCCACAGCCAGCACTCACTGGGTCATTTCCTCATAAAATCCCAGCACTAGATGTAGACAACCCCACTACCTCTCTTTGCCATATGAAAGAAGCAAAAACAGTGAAAGAAAACAGTCAAGCTGCAAAAATGCACTTGGTGCAAGAGGCTTCTTGTTGCAGCTGATGTATTTATTTTCTTTTCCCCTATTCTGAAATGCACCGCAACCTAGCAATCTGTGTTTGGCCTCTTCCTCCTTAGAAAGTTGTCATTTTTTGAGATTTGTTGTCTTAGTGTATGGCATGCACTAGAAAAAGGCTGAAAACCAAAAGCCAGCACACTCAGTCATACACCTAGCTCTTACACAGTCTAACATTAGAGCTGCCGATTCAATTGATGCCTCACTTCACGGGGAACCACACAGCAGAGTTCAAATAAGAGAAGGTTTCCAAGGGACTGTCAAGTCACACAGCAACTCATGAATCCAAACTTGGCATGTAATGACCAATGGGAGGTGATGAGCTCCAGCTGCGTGAGACCACTCACTGCGCTTCCAAGAGCACATCACGTGTGGGCTGCACATACCCTGAGTACACCACTCTAGTCCTTGCAGCAGGACTAAGTCTCACACAGCCATCTCAACACATCTTAGATACTTTCTAATACAGATTTCCTGCTATAATGTACAGCAGATGTGTACATTTTTGCCCATAATCAAGCCAGCAAGCCAGACACCTTCCTCTCAGTTGGGCAGTTGATTTGACCATCGTAAACATGATTGATGGGCTGTTTCCTGAAGATCTGGTTCAATCCTCAATGAACTAACAGGACTCAGACCTTCGGACCGAAGAGAGAAAAACCCAAACCACCTACAATTTACAATCAGTTTTGCTTCTGATAGGAAAGAACAATGAGGGCTCAAAACCATCCACAAAACCACAAGGAAATGAGAAGGAGATGTGGTTTTTGAGGATGAGGCTTTGTGGAAAGCACTGCTAGCGTTTCCACCATGTTCCCCTACAGTAAAGTCTATTCCTGTGTCAGACCTCACAAATAACAGAAATATATTTAAGGCTTATCTTCATCCCTATCCCTGTCCTCAAGGGAGCCCGGCATGGGGCGTACCTGTAGATCATCAGACATGGCCATGGTCATGGAGGTGGGCTGAGGCCAGGCTGGGATGTCATCCCACAGGTGCTGGATCAGGATCATGCCTGGGGAGGGTAACCCAGTCAGATCCAGCCCTGAGATGGCCAGGCAGAGGTCTGCTCCCTGCACAGAATCAGTGCGTGACCCCCTGTGATCTGCTCATTCCTGCTCCCATCCCCAGGGCCATCTTCAGTACATCCCACCCTGGTGCTTGGACAGGGAACCTGGCTGAGCCCAGGAGGTGGGAATTTTAAGATGTGGAGCAGCATCTCAGGCAAGACTAGCTCCCCCCCAAACTCTGCTGCCTGAAGGTGCTGCTTTCGGGGCAGGATCTCTGCACCAAGGTCAGTACTTCTGACCTGCTCTTTCTGCCTCCCTGTTTCATACCCATCTGCCCCCATCTGCCCCCATCTGCCCAGGGGTGGAATATTGTGCCTGTGGTCTCTCTCGCTGCCTGAGTGGGGCAGCTCTCTGTCTCCTAGACAAAACTGTTGCCCTGCACCTCCTTTATTGCACCAGCCTCTCTACACTGCTCCCATTCAAATGCTCCACCCAACCCCATGTGCTGGCCCCACGCGTCACAGCTCTCTTTCATAGGCAGCTGATGGAGTGCATGTGTTTGGTGGAGTCATGAGTCTTTCCTTCCATACACGGGTCTTAAGTAAAGGGCTTGGCATTTCCCCTTTTCAGTTCTCGGCCTGTACAGTTTCCAGAGGAAAGCAAGTCCTGAGGAAACGCCTATGCCACCCAGGGTAGCCAGGAACAGAGAAGTGCCCAAAATATCCTGAGCCCGGAAAGAACCAGATGAATAGGGAAGAAAAAGCCAAGCAGCTGTTTCCCAATGAAATGGAGCCAGTGGTCTGGTGGAGGAGGGAAGGTGGCACAGCTGGTGGTGTTTGCTGGTCTTCTGGGGGCTGCACAGCCCCATTGTCCTGCCTGGTGCTGCACCAACAATGCCTTGGAGGAGGCATCGCTGCTGCTGGGGGGACCCTGAGCTGCCACAGCTCCCACCTGACCCATCCCAGGATGTCTGTCCTTGTCCTGGCCGTGCGGTTGACAGCAGCAGAGCTGATCAGCTGTGCCTCCCCAAAGCAGCATCCCTCATACATGGGGCATCAGAAAGCCAAGGTCTGGGCCCCTGCTCAAACTTTCCTCAGTGTGTGGCCCTGTAGAACCCCCTGGAAGCCTGATGGCTTCTCCCAGCCTTCAGCCTCTGACCAAGGCTTGCTGTGGAATGACACTGTTTCCCATAAAGGCTGGGCGGGTGGAGGAGAAGGAGGTAAGTCAGTGCGAGTGGTGGGGATGGCACAGTGCCCAGAGAGCAGCTGTCCTTTGTTGTACAAATACATGCGTTAAGTCACGTGCATCTCCAGCCCAGGATCAAGCCAAGGGCAAGATCCTTAGCAGACCTACAGTAGTGCCACAGCTGACCTGGGGGCAGAGGGAAGGTCCCATCACAGGCAACCACCTCCCATGGGGAACTCCCACTTAGCCTGGCCCAGTTCCCCTTGGCCAGCCGAAATCCCGCAGAGCCCAGGGCCATGAGACAAGCAGGCTGGGGAGGAGGTTTCCAGGTGGGAGGCAGTGGGGAGTGAGGGTGGATGCTGCTTCACCCCAGCCATGGAGGAAGTCAAGTCTCTAGAAGGCACTGGGAGGAGGACATCAGCATCCCTCTGGGAAGCCTGTCGAGACGATGCCTGTGATGGTCCTTCTTCATGAGAGTCCAGGCTACAGGGAATCCACATGAATGCTCCTGAATGTCCCATGTGAAAGGACTCGCCGTGCATCATGGTGTGACTTACATGCTGAACTGGTGGTGACACACTTGGCTCACCCACAGCCTGCAGCACCAGGTCGCTCCTGGCTTTAATTACCCCAGGAGACCAGTTTGTCCAGTGCTGGTGCAATCAGCCACTGCAGAACAAGGCCTCAGCAGGGTGGGGTGACCAGCCACCCATGACACAAGTGGACAGAAATTAGGCCACAGCAATCAAAGGTATTAATGTGTTGTGGTGCCATGCAGGTGCTGCCTGGGAACAGGGCTCCAGCATGCAGGGCACAGCAGGATCAAAGCCCTGCCCCATTCATCTCAGCTCTACCTTTCACTGGAGCCGGCAGAGATCCCAGGTCAAGGCAGCACTGCCACCACTTGTCCTGGCTCAAGTATCATTTGCATTTGCTGCTGCTGCCCTGGGAGCATCAGGCTCTAACATAGGCATCTTTGCCACTAACATAGTTGTGTAGCACCCACTCCTCCTCATTTTTTACCCACCCCCCTCATGTTTTACCCACCATGGGGTACAAGGCTGCTGTGAGTGGACAGCCCTGCTCCCTGGCTCTTTTGTGTTGTAGAGATGTCCCCATGTAGAACAACACACACCTCCTTTCCTTGCCTTTGTCTTTGTGGCAGATGCTGGCACACTTTGTGACAGACCCATCCACGTACACCAGGTTTTTCTGCCCAGGCCCCATGGAGCATACTGATGCACCTCCTTGGAGGTCAGGGTGCCTCGACTCATGGGAGAAGGCGGGAGATGAGAACGGCTGGCAGCGCTGCTCACAGAGCTTGCTAAACCTAACGAGATTTTCAGCAGCCGGGAGAAGAGCTGTGATTGAATCGGCTGCAAGCAGCGGTGTGACAGCGACTTCCACACCGAACACAGCACAGCTGCCTTCCCTCCCCACACCGGGCCATGCTCCAGTCTATGCTGCCTCAGCCTGCTCTGCATGGAGAGGGGGTGGCCGGGGCACGAGGATGAGGGAAAGGGACATGAACTGACCCCCATCACAGAGAGCTCCCGACCTTGCTGGTGCACTGGGAGCTGAGGCTCTTCCTTCCAGACCCACCCCCCCAACACCTGGACAGAACATCACTGTCCACACGTGGCATCGGTGACCTCCAGGTTGCCATGGACATCTGGAGCCCAGCACTGTCACCCTGCTCGTCTGTGCCCCAAAACAGAGAGGGGAAGTTGAAGAAGAAGGCAGCAGCCTCAGGAGGCCAAGCACGTGGCTCAATGCTCCTCTCTGCCCGGAGGTGGCTGCGTCCATGTTTCCTCCTAGGAATGTCCCTGGCCCATGAACTCTTTTGAACCTGCCCTATTTAGTGCAGGCTAAAACTGTGTCAGGGAACCAGCCTAGTGGCATGGACAGTTATAGGGTATCGTGTTTTCTGTTGATATCGTGCTATGTTTTGGATTTGGGATAGGAATAGTGTGATAGCGCACTGGTGGTTTTGGTTGTCGCTTGGCAGTCAAGGTCTTTTCTGCTTCTGACACTGTCCCACCAGCGAGCAGGCAGAGCGGACACAAGAAACTGTGAGGGGACACAGCCGGGACAGCTGAGCCCAACTGACCAAAGGGATGTTCTATACCATATGACATCATGCTCAGTAAGAAAAGCTGGGGGAAGAAGAAGGATGGGGGGAGCTTTTGGAGTGATGGCGTTTGTCTTCCCAAGTCACCATTACGGGTGATGGAGCCCTACTTTTTTGGAGATGGCTGAACACTTGCCTGCCGATGGGAAGGAATGGATAAATTCCTTGTTTTGCTTTGCTTGTGTGTGTGGCTTTTGCTTTGCCTATTAAACTGTCCGTACCTCAACCCACGAGTTCTTTCTCACTTTTACTCTTCCGAATCTCTCCCCTATCCGAACCAGGGCGCAGGGAGAGTGTGAGTGAGCGGCTGTGTGGTTCTACCTGCTGGCCAGGGTTAAAGCACAACACAGGCCCATGCGCACACTGAGGAGTTACTCAGAGAGGTGGGTGACTGCTGGCTCCAGGGTGGGGAGCCCCTTGCAGCACTTACCTCTTGCTCAGGCACATGGGAGAATAAGCAGCGCTCCACAGTCTCTACTTGGGGGCAGGAGAGCAAAAAGGGCTGGGAGCATCTCTCTTAACCCATGCTGCTGTGGCCAGGGTGGGATGCGCCTTTTCCGAACAGAAGCTCAGAGCTCATGCGGGAATGGTTCTCCAGTCTGACGCATTGCTTTCCTCCAGAAGGGTTCGCTTTGTCAACTCTGGGATGGGAAACCAAGCCAGGGCAAGGCTGAGGATGTTGGTTTGTTAATGTAGGGTCTCTGGGGCAGACTGTGCACGTGGGTTTGTTCTGTGGGGTCTCTGGCAGGCACTGTGCTGAGCTGTGCGTGCCCTCACTGGCCTTTCTCTCCACATTGCTGTGCTGTTTCTGAGTTCCTCCCTGCAGCAACGTCAAGCCGTGCAGATCAAAGAGCAGCAATGAACCACAGGTGGAGGCTCTTCCACAAAGCCATAGGCCAAGACCCGCTGAGCACTCCCAGCGCTGCTCCCTGCCCTGCTCTCCTGCAGCTGGTGCCGTGGGTCACAGGGCTGCTCCCACCAGTTCAGCCAGGGACAGTCCTGGACCTGCTCTGATGTGGTCCCACTCAGCCCACCACTGCAACCAGACCAGGTTCTGGGCGTCTCTTACGTCTGGCAGAACCACAAGCACTTCAGGGACGCTGTGCTGTGGCTGGGGAGTATTATTAATAGCCTGGCATGGGGCAGGACATGCAGCAAGGCTGGCACAACCTCCTGGGATGAATGTGGAGCTGCTGAGAGGCCCATCGCCCAGGGCGAGGTCAAGAGGGCAAGGAGCAGCCCTGTTACCTGCTGGTCAGCCTCGTAAGATGACCATGGCAGGTATTGGGAGATAAGCTGTTCAGGCTGGGTCAGGAGCAGGGTGGGGGATGCTGGAGGTGGTAGCATTGCCCCTACCTGTTTGGCACAAGGAGAGCAGCTCCTGGTGACCAGTGAAGCTCTCTGCAGTGTGGTTCACATGTGGCAGCTCACATGGCTGCATGTCAAGAGCTGCCTGTCCCTCCATTTCAGAGGTGGTAGGTTTTTTTAATATCAGTGTTCTCCGTGTTTCCAAACTCACCACCCGCCGGGCATCCAGCAGCTTGGTACTCAGCTGCCTTCAGGCATCGGCTGCTCAGTCCCCTGCCACCCTGTTGTGGACCCTGACAGGGGCACTGGGGCTCGTTTGGGGAAAAGCAGAGCAGGGAGCTGAAATCACTGCCCACCAGTAAGAGGCAGGGATGGGATGCAGATGCTGCCTCCACAGGTGTCACGGTCCTGGCACCCTGGCGTGGGAAGCATTAATAGGAAATAATAGGAAGCAGTAAGCAAATGCTGCCAGGTGCTGTGCTGACTCTGCTCATAGAAAATCAATGACACAACAAATATTTGCAGCCCTCCCACTACATACAGGCCTGCATTGGCCTTCCGCCTGGAGTGCTGCGAAGGGAACAGGGAGGGCAGCAATGTGTCTGAACAGCGGGGACCTCATCAGTCCCTGCTCGCCGCTGGAGGTGGGCTGCTGCAGCTTGCAGCCATGCTGCTGGGAGTGGAGTGCGCACGGCTCCGCAACACACAGCGCGCTGGGAAATGTAGTCCTGCTGCATCCCCTGCAATGTGTGCTGTTGGGCATAACCAGACTGCCCATGAACTACTGAGGCTGGGACCTTCTCCCCTACAGTTCCTCGCACTGACCAGGCCTCCTGGCAGGTTGCAACAGACCTTGCTGTGTCCCCATCTCCTGCTTCCAACGGGGCAGAAGAAGGAGGTGTTTTCCAGGGACCAGACGCCTCATAAGCGGGGAGCTGGGGAACATGCAGGACGCAGGCAAGTGTGAAGATCTGATGGGTGATGTGTGGAAAAGAGCAGAGGTTGTCAGGGGACAGGGCTGAGAGGACACCTGGGACCAAGAGACTGCACCCACGTTCTGGGAGAAAGAACCAAAGGGTGTAAGTCATTTGAGTTAGTCGGTGCTCCTTGTCCTGCTCAGCTCTGGGTTTGCACAGCCCCTCCAGGCTGGAAAACCCTCCTGAAACAAAGCCTTGTGCGGGCCCTGGCACAGCTTCATATACTCACTGCCTGCAACTGTTCCTGGATCCCCTGCAAAAGCAGCCATTGACTTTCCCGAGTGTTTGCAGAGAAGAAGCCTCAGTTATGGATGGGGTCTCGCACATGGGTGCAGAGGATGGGACTGCTCCAGTCCTGGGGCTCTGAGGAGGGCAAGCCTTTGGTCGGGGTGTGTTACTGTTGACTGATCTCTGTGCTGCAAGGACCCGGTGCCACAGCTGCTGGTGGGCAATAGAGGTGGGGGTGCAGTGAGCACCAGGCTTTCTGCGTGGAATCCCCCCTGCATCCCTTACTGCCCTGCACGCAGCCTGGCCACCCCACGGCCATGGGGTGCCCCAAGCCTTACAAGACACCCCCAGACCCTGCACCTCTCCGGCACCAGCTTCCCTGGGCTGTTTGAAGGCTCTTGCCCTTGCTCTGCCTGGGTGATGTATCATCCCAGCAGGCAGGGAGAAGGTGTTTGTTAATCCCTGAGCCTTCTCCCCGTGAGAGGGGGAGGGTGCAGACGGAGAAGGGCAAAGAGGACAAAGCCCCCCTCCTCTCCCCGCTGCAGCTCCACAGAAGCAAAGCAGAGCCAGGCAGATCTTCCTGCTCTTCCTCACCAGGGCTTGAGGAGCTTAATTCAGGGTTTGCTGCAGGCTCATCCCAGCCTGGCTCTGTACCCAGCTGCCCAGAGTGTACCTGCCCACACCACAGGAGGGATTTGGGGCACCTTTACCTATATCTCAGCTCAACATGTCTGTGCCAGGCAGGAACAGACCATGGTGGAAATAGCACAGTAGAGCTACCAGCGCTGATGAGAGAAGGAATGGTAAATCCTGCAGCAGCAATTTCCACTGTCAGGGCCGTCTCCAGGGCTTTAATTTATCCGTTACAACTTAATTGGATGTAAACCCAGTCACTTTTAAGCGGTAGGAGCCCTGAACTGAGCTTCTCTCTGCAAGATGCCTCGCCAGGACTCCCTATCTCTGCTGCGGTGCCTTGACTCTCAGGGGACCACTACTCATGTCCACTCAAGGGAAAGAGAGAGGCAACACGTGCTCTCCTTCTGGCCCCAGCTGGGCTGGTTTGCTCCTCTGAGCGGCTCCCCACACCACTGAGGAGCCAGTCACTGGGCTGTGGGTGCAGCAGGGTGCTCAGATTTTGTGTACCAGGGCTGAGCCTGGGCAGGCAGAGAAGGCACCACTGCCATCCCTGCAGCTGCAGCTGGCCATCGTGGTAGAAGGGCAGAGCCTGCAGCCTCACGTCCCCACACGCAGACGCTGGTCTCTCTGCCTATCTCTCTGTGCCTATCACAGGAGTCCCTTGAAGCTGCTCCTGTCATTCTGGTGGGCTGTTGTCAGCGGGACAGGCACGTGAGGCCTGGGACACCCAGGAATGCGGACTATTGGACAGAGCGGTTCCCCACAGCTGCAGCAGCCTCCCTGGCACATGCCATCAGTCACCCTGGCAGGAGGAGGCACCAGGCAGGAGCAGTACTGGTGAGGAAAGGGATGGCTCGGACCCCACCAGGTAGGGACTGGGGACAGGGCTCTGCCTCTCCACAGATATGAAACTTGCTCTGCACAGACCCACTCCCTTCTGTGAAAGGGCAGAAATACCATGATTTTTTCTAGAGGGGGGTTGCAGGGGGCTGCTCCCACTATAAAGAATCCAGAGGCTCAGTTTGCCAGCTCTAGCCCACAGAGTTATTCTCCCTCCAGGGCACAAGGAAGAAAACCCAGGGCTCATGGTCCGTGGTGTTTACTCTGTGTTTGGTGGCACCTGGAGCCAGGCACTGGCCAAAAAAATGCCATACCAGGACACACTCCATGCAGTTTCTTTTCCCAGCAGGTGACGTAGAGCCAGCATTACTGCACAGGGAAACCGCTGGAGCAAAGCAGCAGGGCAGCAGAGGAGGGCTGTGGCAGCAGTCAGGGAGGTGGCTGGGGCAGGGCTGGGTCCAGCACAGGCAGGTGGAATGGAGCAAGGGCAGATCCAGCTGCAGGGAGTCCATGGGCAGGAAGGACAGGACAGATAAGCAGCGGAGCAGGGAAAAGTCCAGGGGGGAGTGTCACATCCCACTTTCAGGAAAGAGATGAAGAGAGATTCGCAAATTCCCAACGGCACGGACTAAGGTGAGATAAATCTCAAGGTCCATGTAGAAACACTTATTAGCTTCCCAAAATGATTAGTATAGGTCTTAACAAGTCCACGATAATCGGTTAGGTATATGACAAATGATGGCAGATGGTGAGGTATGCATTGTGTTACTTAACAACAGGTATAGGACAACTTATGGCAAGTGGTACTTAAGGTCATACTTAAGGTTGTTACTTAACAACTCTAACCATCACTTAACAACTCCAAGAGAAAAGAGAAAGCCAGGATAGAGAAAGGCAAAGACAGAGAAAGGCAAAGACAGAGAAACAGACATAGATAAAGAGACCACCGGTCCTGGTTCTAGCGTCTTTTTCAGGGAATCTTCCCAGGCATAATCTTCTTCTTTCTTGGAAAAATCTTCCCAGGTATGGTCTTTCTTGGGAAGAATCTTCCCAGGCACTATCTTCTTCTTTTGTTTCTTCTTTGTTCCCCCCCCAGGGACACTTATCTTCCCCTTTTATGTTTGCTGAATTAGCATGGTCCACCCGCCCTGCCGAGGACAGCCTCGTCTCAGGTGTCTCCCTTCTCCCAGGTGACATGTAGCATGATTTGGGTGGACAGACGAGTACCATGGTCATATATGTTTAGCATGATGTTTCTAATCTTCATTAGCATATGCAGGGTATGTGCTTTCATATGCATTTCTCACATAATGAAGCAAAGGTCACTCAGCAGACACAGTGGCCTCAGCAACTGAGAACTAGCAAGCTCACCACACGAGTGGCAGAACTATCCTGTCTTCACAAGACAGTTCTTCCGCAATTTCAGGCACCAGAAGTGTTGGCCTTAGCAGCCCTTTGAAGGCCAGGCCTGCATTATTTGTTCCCTTGCGAGTGTTTGAGGCATTCCATTGAAGGCTTGGAGGGCCTTCTGCCCCTCATCAGGGAATTTACGGTCTGTATCTTACAGGGAACAGAAGGAAGGAGGAAACCAGGGAGAAGTGGAAGAACTCAGGAAAATGAGAAGTGGTGCAACAGGCACTGTGCATACTGTCACAGGGAGGCTGCATTTCTCTGCGTCTTGGAGGACAGACCCCTGGGGTCCAGGCAGCGGTGGGTGCACGGGGACAATCAGAGCCCCACACCCACAGCATCCATCCAGCCTAGTGACGGCTGAGAGGAGAAATCCAAGCCTCTACCTGTGGGGCCCATGCTGGCAGCGGCTGCTTGTATGGGGGGAATTGGACCCACAACATTATATGGTGTGGGGCTGGATATATGGGGAGATCAGATCTCCACACCCTTGGCCCATCCACTCCAGGACTGGGTGCTATGAGGAGAACGAGAGTCCCACATCTACGAGAAGTATCCAGGCAGGGTCCAGGGAAGAAAGAGAGTCCTGCATCTACAAGGAGCACCCAGGTGGGACCCAGGAGAGAAGAAGAGTCCTTCCCATCTACATGGAGCATACAGGCAGGGTCCAGGGGAGAACGAGAGTCCTTCCCATCTACAAGGAGCATACAGGCAGGGTCCAGGGGAGAACGAGAGTCCTGCATCTACAAAGAGCATCCATTTGGGACCCAGGGGAGAAGGAGAGTCCTTCCCATCTACAAGGAGCATACAGGCAGGGTCCAGGGGAGAGAGAGAGTCCTGCATCTACAAAGAGCATCCATTTGCGACCCAGGGGAGAAGGAGAGTCCTTCCCATCTACAAGGAGCATACAGGCAGGGTCCAGGGGAGAACGAGAGTCCTTCCCATCTACAAGGAGCATACAGGCAGGGTCCAGGGGAGAACGAGAGTCCTGCATCTACAAAGAGCATCCATTTGGGACCCAGGGGAGAAGGAGAGTCCTTCCCATCTACAAGGAGCATCCAGGCAGGGCCCAGGGGAGAACGAGAGCTCTTCTCATCTACAAGGAGCATCCAGGCAGGGCGCAGGCTGGGGGCAGATCAGAGCTCTGTGTCCATGGGGTCTGTCCAAGCCGTGCTCCGGGAGCTCATGTCCCCATCGCCCATGCAGACGCATACAGAGATGCCCCGGACCCCGCAGGCTCCGGGGCTGGTGCACGGCGGACACCGGGGCGTGCGGTCACCCCGCCGGCGGGACGGGGGCGGGGTGGGAGGGGGTAGGTGACACGGTCAGGTCTCGGCGGCGGCGGTTCCCAAGGAGTTAAGGGCTGCCCCCGCCCCGTCCCCGCCCCGCCGGTGCCAGCGCTCGGGGCGGCGGAGGCGCAGCGCCGGGCCGCGGCGGGGGTCGGGGCTGCCGGGACATGAGCGCCGTGCTCCCCGCCGCGCCGCCTGCCCCGCGCCGCCGCCGCCGCCGCCGCCGCTAGCATCGCCCCGGGGAAACCGGGGAGGGTGGGGGGGGTGGGGGGGGGGACGCGGGGAGGCGTCGCGGCGGGGAGGGGGTAGGGGGCTTGCGAGAGGCCCGGCCCGGGGATGTGAATGGCGCTGGGTGTGCTCGGCGGGACCGACATGGAGTGGGAGAAGCTGCCGCGGCGGCCCGGGGAAGGCGAAGGGGAGGCGGCCGGGCCCTGGCCGGGCTGCGGGCGGCTGCGGCCCTCCTCGTACCGGGCGCTGCGCAGCGCCGTCTCCACCCTGGCCCGCATCGACGACTTCTACTGCGAGAAGATAGGGGCCGGCTTCTTCTCCGAGGTTTTCAAGGTGTGTGGCGGGGGGGGAGCGGGGATGGCGGGCCCCCCCCCGAGGCATCCCGACGGTTTTTGGGCATCCCCCGAGGAGCGCGGCTCCCACGCAGGCAGGAGGTGCGGGGCATCCGGAGCCCCCCATCCCCGGCAGCAGGGCGAGGTCCGGGGGGTTGGTGTATGGGGGTGTGGGGGGGGAGGATGCCGGTGAAGTTGGGGGGGACCTGGGGTGCCGGGGAGCCGCGTCCCCGCCGGGGATGTTGTTCCTCCATCCCTCCGTGCAGGGGGAGGGGAGCGCCGGCTGTGTTTACAGCTCCGGGAAGGCTGAGCGCTCCCGGGTGACAGCGGGGCCGCGGGGCGGGGGGGTGTCTGAGCACGGGTTGGGTGGTGGGCAGACCAGCCCCGGGGACCCCTGTCACAAGCCTGGAGCCCCGACCCCCGCCGGGCCCGGGGTGTGCCTGTGGGCAGGGGATGCCGGCAACGCTTGCAGCCGGTCCGGGGTGATTTCCAGTGTTGCTGGGCCTGCTCCATCCTGCGCTGGGCAGGTAGATGTGCCGGGTGCCCCACGGGAGCCTCCCGAAGGTGACCGGGTGTGGGAGAGGGGTGTGATGCTGCAGAGCAGCTCTGGGGAAGGTCCCCAGCTGGGAGCCCGGAGCTACCTTTGTCCCCCGTCCTCTCTGGGACTGCGAGCGCAGGAGCGCCCCGTGTGTGGCCCGCACCCTGGTTAGGGGTGCATGGGTGCTGGTGGGGAGCTCAAGGTCCCAACAGTGTGACAGAGGTGCCAGTGTGACAGTACCTTGCCAGCGCACACAGTACTGTGCTCTGCCCTGCTGCCACTGGCCACCTCTCCACGTTCGAGGGGAGGTGTGTGTGCATGTTGTTTTTGTTCTCAGCGTCACTCAAGGTGCCACAAGCCATTGGGCAAGGACCGCCTTTAAGCCAAGCTTCTAGTGGCTTTGCCCCCTTCGAAGAGCAGCTTTGGTTTGGGCTGGACCCTCACCACCTCCCACAATGGTCGCTGGGGTCCCGGGCAGCGCTGTGCTGTGTCCCCTGTGCGGGACCACGCTCCCATGTGCAGCACAATTGGACATCCACATTGCAGCAGGACCCTGGGGTCCCTCTCTGGCCCTGGTGCCATTCCCCCCTCAGCAGGGAGACCCCAGGCCCTGGCTCCTCTTCAGCCACATTAGAGGCGTCCTGTGAGGGGCTGTGGCAGGCATGCAGAGCCTCCTCTGTGCTCCCTCCTGCTCCTGCGGAGCCATGACCTCTCCACTGGCCAGGTTCCTGCTATTGATCTCTGGCTTGGAGCGCGCAGCAGCACCTTGGAGCAGAGGGAGGCATTTAATAATGTCAGGCGTGGATACGGCTCTTTAATAACGGATGCTCCCATGTCTTGGCCAGGCCACAGTCTCCTTGCCTCGCTGTTTCTGTTTCCCCGGGCCCTGTGGGAGCCACAGAATGCTCCTTCTCCCACCCATTGTTCATGTTTTTGCGGGGACATCCATGTAGGATGTGGGGGAGCAGTGGAGGTTGGGGAGTGGGAGCAGGATTAGGCAGTAGGAGCCGACGCGTGTGGATGCCGGAGAGGAGGCAGAGGCAGGAGGGGGCCAGATGGGGCTTTGTGCTCGTGCAGTGGGTTGCGTCCAAGATCTCGGTAGGATGGTGGGGCAGGCCTGGGATCTGAGCTGGGGTTTGGCTGCCTGAGCTCATGAGGAGGATGGAGCTTGGCAGGGCAGCACAGGACCCGTTTTCCTCCCACCTCTCTTGTTCCTGCTGTTGCTTTGCATGGCCGTGGGCACTCGCGACTCCCTCCTCCATGTGGCTGCTGGGTCCTGCCTCATTCCAGCCTTGGTGGGCGTGGGGGACAGGGAGGGGACCTGGACATCTCTGCCCCTACGCAGGTGGCTCAGCCGTGGTGTGCAGCCAAGCCAGGGCCAGGCAGGGTGCTGGGGCTCGGGCGTCTGACGCTGCTCTCAGCATTAAAGCCAAAGTGCTCAGCGTGTCTGAGCCCTGGTGTCCCAAGCTCGCCCCTCAGTTGAACCTTATCCCGCTCCAGACACTTCTCTTGGAAAAGCCGTCCAGAGCAAACAGGAGACACTGGCAATGGAAAGCTGCCTTTTTCACTGGGGGTTGTTCCCTGCCAATCCCCCACTGTGCTGCAGACTCGTACCATTTCCCTCTGAACAGCTGGTTCCCATTGCCTTTCCCTGTGCGATTTCAGAGGCACCAGGCCCACCCATTTTCTCGGGTACACGGACATAGCAGCGAGCAATACCCATCTTCAATAGACTGAGCAGATTGAGCTGGGTGTGTTTGTGACAGACATTTTCTCCAGCCCTGAAACCACTGTTGCATCTCTTCTCCGTATCCCTCTCTTACTTTCCCATGTGTGGTCTGCAGCAGATGCAGGGGCTCCGGGCAGCATCCTGGCTTCACTCTGCTGGGGGCTGTATCCAGAGGTCTCTGCTCATCCAACTCCGCACCTTATGCCCTGCTGTCACGCATCAGCAGCTCTTCTATATGCTTGGCCCAGCACCCCATTTCCATGGTGCTAGGGGGAGATTTAGTGGATCACAGCACAGACAGAGCTCGGGAGAGGGGTTCTAATGCCACTGCCAGCCACCAAAGTTTGAGATTTTTTATTTACTCCCAGTTTACCAGTGCGACTAATGACACAACTGCCTCCCTCTTATCTGCTGCCCTTCATCAGTGGACCTTGCCTTGTTTTACAAAGGAGGGTGGAGTGGCATGACACAGATGGGGAAACTAAGGCAGGCGGGGAGGAAGTGAATTTGCCGAGGTCAGCCAGCTGCGGCAATGCCGGGAGCAGCCCTGGCCCCGCTGTCGCCGCTCGGGAGCCCTGGGCGCTGGAAATGCGTTGTGCTGACTAGCCAGGGACCTGCCAGCACCTCTCTTGCACTGTCACGGGGTGTACTCTGGGCTTTACCGGCGACAGCTGGCAATGCCACGCCACTGGGTTGCAACGCTGGCGCTGCCCTGGCTCCTGGTGTGCCCATGGTGCCGCTCCTGGGAGTGCGGGAGGTGAGACTGCTGATGCTCAGGTGTAGATCGGGAGCAGGTGCTGCATGTCCTGCTCCTTTCGCTTGCCCGGAGGAAGTCTGTCTTGACCGATTCTGCCTTTTCCATGCGATGAGCAGGTTTTCCAGTCCCACCCAGTAAAGGACCTGTTGTGCGACTGGGATTCCCGTGAGCTCAGGCGCAGCTGCTGCGGGCGGCTGTGGGATTACCAGCAGCGTTGGTACCTCCCTTACCTGCCCTCCCATCTTTCCCCGCTGGGCTCTCCGGGGCGAGGGGTGCAGGATGATGTCCCTGCGTGACTGTGACTTGCCTGTGCCATGCTGGGGCAAGGGGACGTGCACAGTGTGGGGCCATGTGCAAGCCTGTCCTGAGGACAGGGGGAGAGGCTGCTGAGACCCCCCAGGTTTGGGGGTGGCGGGGAGGCTTTGCCCCGTGTCTAGACGGGAGCGCCGGCTGCGGGGAGGGAGCAGGCCGTCTGCTCTCTCTGATTAGCATGCTCTTTAAATAAGACTCTAATTTCCGCTGTTAAGAGAGCTCAGATCCCTTGTGCCCAGGCTGGGGCCGCAGCCAGCCCCGTCCCATCCCCCCAGCCCTGTGTGCTGGCAACAGATGGGTTGGGGACCGACACGCCACCGCACCCCGCATCAGCCACGGGACCCCCATGACGCACCCAACCGAGGGGCCGTGTGGGGTGCTGGCGGGCATCATCAAGGGGCGAGGGCTTGCCTGGCTCCTGGGTGGAGGCCGGTGGCTTATGTTCCCCGCCGGCACCCCGGCATGGCTGCCTGGCTGAGCTCAGCTCCGGGGAATGCGCTGGGATTCCTGGGCGCCATGCCAGAGCGTGGAGAGGCAAGGGGGGACGCCAGTCCTGCCCGGGGAGGTTCTCCCGCCTGCTGCCTTCCCTGGATGGCGGCAGGGAAAGAAACCCCCTTAGCGAGCGGCTGCGTTCGGCCTGGGGTCATGGCTTGCTCCCTCCTCTGCTACGCCTGCTTCTGGGGTGCTGGGCTGGTCCTAGCACCTGACTGGACTGGGTAAACTGGTGAATGCATGTGGGAGGCCGTTGGGAAGCCCAAGGAACTGTAACCCCTTCCTTGCCAGCCCGGGCAGGGGCTGTCCTGGAGCCACGGAACATGGAGGGGAGACAGCAAGCAAGCTCAGGGCGCTGGATGCCCTTGAGAAGGTTGTGTCCCACGTGCATGGGGCTGGGGCTGTCCTGGGAGCCCCTGGAGCCCTCCCTGCACCGGGGACGGAGTCCTGGAGCAGAGCACTAGCACAGAGCCATGCTGGCTGGGGGCTCCTGGGGTCCCTGGGAGAAATCCCAGGGAAGGGGCTTTCACTGGACCTTCCCTCCCCCAGGCTGCCTCTCCCGCAGGATTAAGGCGTTAGACGCTGTGCGGCTGCACTCGGACCTGACCCAGCCTATTGCGATGGTAGGAGGCTGATTAACAAGGAATTAAGCCACGGGCACATCCCGGCTATTTGGGGCTGAGCCAGCACCCGATGGGGGCTGCTCCCTGATGCAGGGATGCTGCTGCTGAGGGTGACCTGGCCAGCCCTACCGTGTGTGGCCACCGAGTGCCAGCACTGTGCGTGCCACCCAGCGTTCCCGTCGTGGGCACGTGGCACCGGGGCCCAGCCGCCTGCAGCCATCCCGGCGGCACCCAGCCTGCCCGCGCCGTTGAGCCGACTCCTGGCGCCTGGCAGCTGCCGGTGCCAGCCAAACCGACCCAGCCAGTCCTGCCAGCCCCACACCCGGTGGGAAAGGAAGACAGCGCTGCTGCCGGGCGAGCTGGATTGGGAACACTGGGCTTTGCTGGGCAGCACCCAGCGCCGGGGGTTTGGCGAGGCTGGGGGGTCCTGCTGGCCTTGTCCGTGCTCTGGATCCCTTGGCCGTTGGCTCTGCAAGGAGCTGGAGGGGCAAAGGGAGACCTGGTCCACCCTGCTTTGGCCAGGGAGGTCCCCTCCTTAAAGCCTACACAGCCACCAATGCCAGGCTGGGAGCCCCGTTTCTGTGTCTGGTGCTGCCTCCAGCTGCCCCCCAGACGGGGATGGGGTGGAGGGGAGGCAGCGATGGTGGGGATGGGGTGGGGGTGCCCCTTGCCCTGCCCGCTGGTTCAGGTGTGGGTAGGGAGTCCCTGGGCACCGGGACTGGCAGCAGTGCTGGGCGCTGCAGGTGACAGGCTGGAGTGAGCAGGGTGGTGGGCACATAGAGGACCTGGGGTGCCATTAGATGGGGCGTCCTGGGTGCACCCAGGGCTGGAGGAGCTGGAGGAGGTTTGTCCAGTGCTCAGTGAGGAGGAGGCATGGAGAAACCCATCCTCCCTTCTCCCCAGGATGGGGACCCACGGCGGCAGGTGTCTGGGTTGTCCCCTCCTCGCTCCTCCAGGGTCCATCCTGATGTCTGCTGCCACATGGCCTCCGCCTGCGGGCCAGGGCTGCCGGCTGGCTGGCTGGAGGTGACGCAGGTGTAACCAGAGCGGGTAGCTCACGGGCAGGTGGCTGCTGAATTATTCAGAGCTTCTCCCTGAACTCAACGAGCTGGTGGTGGCACAGCAGGGTCGGGTCACGTTGTTGCCCCTCACTTCCACTCTGCCTGGGACTGGTTTGGCCTTGGTGCACCAAAATACGTAGAAGGATCTTTAGAAAGCACTAATTTCCCCCCAGACCCTTTGGTGGGGAGGAGCTGCTGCCCATCCCCTGGGTAACTGGGTACTAGATGGGCCCCTATCTCAGCATGCACCCCAGGAAAACTGCTTCCCAAAGCAATGCCAGCTGTGGAGTGGGAAGAGAGCCCCGGAGGGCCCAGCATGCCAGCCTTCCCCTGTTGTAATAGGGACAGGGACCAAGCTGCCAGCAGTATGGGGGTGCACTGAGGACCCTGCCTCCTGCCAGCCCCCCATGTTTTGCCCGGGGAGGCGATCCCCGAGGCGAGGGGGGGTGTGGGGCGGGCCAGGGGCTGGCACCGGCACAGCAGTTTCAACCAGCATCGACTAAAAAGGAGAAGAGCGGGGAGCTGACGGCAGCGCCGAGGAATGCCTGCGCCTCCGTGCACAGCTCGGTGTTTGCCGGGGGGCAGCTGGGATCCGCCGGGTTGTCCCCGCCACTGTCTGCTGCTCCGGGGGGGGTCCCATCCCACCCCCAGCACCTCCTCAGAAAGGGACCCCCAGCACTGGTTCGGCTCCCCCCACCAGCACGGTGCTGGGGCAGGGGATCCCGTGCTTGTCCCTCACCCTGCATGCACCAGGGGGGGCTGCAGAAGGACGGGGGTGTCCGTGCTTGGCCATGCTCCCAGCTGCTGTTCCTGGCAGGGGACCAGACCCCCAGCTTGCATGACAGCGTCAGGCTGGGGCCAGCTAAATATACAACCTCATCCCAGCGCTGTGCCCCACCAGGCTGGGGTTGTGCACCAGGCCAGCATTGGCCACTCCAGGGCTGATCTGGGGGGCAATGTGCCCCCTCTATCCTCCATCCTATACTGGTAGGGTCTGGCCTGGGTTGTACTGACCCGAAAAAGCCCTCCCTGGTGCACCCCAGTCCTGCACAAGCCTTGGGGTTGCAGCTTGGAGGAGCTGCTGTTGCCTGTGCAGCACAGCATGGTGGGGGGGACCACAACAAGTGAGGTGCCTTGGGGACAGTGGGGACGTGCATCGTCTGGACTGGGGGTCCTTGGGGTGCTGCTGTGCCGGGAGAGCCCTCCCAAAGCCCTAGCAGCCCCATACCTCGGGTGTGTGGGGTGCTCAGCTCCTACCTCTTGGGCTGGGGTGGGTGCTGGGTGCAGGCTGATGTGCGGGGGGGCTGCAGGGACACGTGTGGCTCAGTCTCCCTTGCACCCCTCCCCTCCAGGTGCGGCACCGCCAGTCAGGGCAGATCATGGTGCTGAAAATGAACAAGCTGACCAGCAACCGGGGCAACATGCTGCGGGAGGTGCAGCTGATGAACCGCCTCTCGCATCCCAACATCCTCAGGTAGGGCCTGCTCCCCAGCTGCCATCGCCATTGCGCCCTTTTTTCCCCAGCCTGGGGAGTTTGGGCTACCGCTGGTGCTGGATGAGCTCCTGGGGCTGGTCCCCGCCGCGGTGACCCTCAGGTCCCCTCTGTCTTGCAGGTTCATGGGGGTATGTGTGCACCAGGGACAGCTGCATGCGCTGACAGAGGTGAGAGCGGGGCAACGGTCCTGAGTCCTGGGGTTCCTGCAGGCCTGGGGAGGGAACGGCGATACCTGTGGTGACACCTTCTCAGCCTATGGCATGCATGCAGAGCAAGGTCTGCTGAGGGCCTGTGCTGTGGGGTGTTTGGAGGATGTGCTGGGATGAGAGAGAAGGCATCCAGCATTATGGTGGGGAGAGGGGAGGTGTGCAGTGATGCGATAGCACAGCTTTTCCCATCAGTACATCAATGGTGGGAACCTGGAGCAGCTGCTGGACAGCCCTGTGCCTCTCTCCTGGTCCATGCGTGTCAAGCTGGCCCTCGACATCGCCCGTGGCCTGCGCTACCTGCACTCCAAGGGCATCTTCCACCGCGACCTCACCTCCAAGGTATGGGATGCTCCAAGGCATCCCATTGCCCTCGTTGTCCCATACCCACGTTGCTGTCCCAGGCATGGCCGGCTGGGCAGTAGGAGGGAGGCTGTGCTGCGCCAGGGCATCCTGGTAGTGATGGCTGGTGAGGCAGGGTTGGTGTGGTCGGTGTGACAGGGGTCCTCTTGTGCCCCCAGAACTGCCTGGTGCGCTGCGAGGCCATCGGCTACACAGCTGTAGTAGGTGACTTTGGCTTGGCGGAGAAGATCCCCACCTACAGGTGCGTGGGCACTGTCCATCCCCATCCCTGGAGTGGGGGTTTCCAGCCCACTTGGAGCAGGAGATGGGGAGGGATGGATATTTAGGGTGCAGCTAGAAGGGCAGGGATGGGGGGCAGCGGGGGCGGTCCGCAGTGGTGGGGTCTCGGGGGCGGATGGACATATTTGGGGCTGGCTAGGAGGGGATGGAGACGGGGGTGGCGTGGGTGGGGAGAGATGAGGTTGTGGGATGCAAGGAGGAGGCTTAGCCCAGGAAGGGAGTTGGAGATGGTGATTCGGGAGGATGGGAGGTGGGAAAGGGGCAGGGGGCTGTGGGCAGCCCCTGATGTCCCACCATGTTCCCCAGCGAGGGCAGCGAGAAGGAGCCACTGGCCGTGGTGGGCTCCCCATACTGGATGGCGCCCGAGGTGCTGCGAGGGGAGATCTACAATGAGAAGGTGAGGCCCCATGGCTGCCATATGTGGGGCTTTATCCGAGCTTGTGATGCTGGCAGCTTGCAGGATTTGTGGCCCCAGGGGCGGTGGGGCACACCAAGGGAAGGATCTGGGCATCCCTCAGGTGGCAAGGTGGCAGGGCCACCGGTGTGGCTCTGTGGGATGGAGGATGGCTGTGGGTTCACAGGAGGGTGGGCATGTTGCCTTGGGGCTGCGGGCTTCCCCCAAGTGACTCCCTGCTCTCTGCAGGCTGATGTGTTCGCGTATGGCATCATCCTGTGCGAGATCATCGCTCGCATCCCTGCTGACCCCGACTACCTGCCCCGCACTGAGGTGACTCCCTGGGATGAGGATGGGGACGGGGACGGGGAGGGAGGGCAGCAGCACCATGTCTGAGACTGCTTCCCCAAATGAGGGGGACCATCCTCCCATGCTGGGCAGAGCCCCGTGTGCAGGAGCTGCCCCACATCTCGGGACAGGGGTGCTGTGTCCCAAATGTCTCCTGGTAGCAAGAGCGGCTCCACAGGGAGGAATGCGCTCTACCTGTCCTTGGAGCCCAGAGGCAGCCTGGGTGGGAGAAGGGGATGGTAGCATTCAGGCAGAGAGAAGGAGGGGTTTGCGTCCCAACTTGGGGTGACCCCAGGGTCCCCTCTTGCTGTGCCCCAGCCGGGGTACTGCCAGGTCTGCAGCCCTGAGTGTCACGCCGTCAGTGCGGGGAGGGGGGGGACAGGCCGCCCCAGATCCCCCAGGGCATATGGTGCCCCAGTGCGCCCAGCCTCACTTCTCCTCCTTTTCCTGGCACAGGATTTTGGCCTGGACATTGCCACTTTCCGCACCATGGTGGAAATTGACTGCCCGACAACCTTCCTCCAGCT
This sequence comes from Larus michahellis, assembly GCF_964199755.1. Taxonomy (NCBI): domain Eukaryota; kingdom Metazoa; phylum Chordata; class Aves; order Charadriiformes; family Laridae; genus Larus; species Larus michahellis. Next base: position 11,932,602 of record NC_133930.1, read on the forward strand.
CGCTTTCCACTGCTGCAGTGTGAGCATCCCCATCTCAGCCGGGGGGAGGGGGCGGGCAGCCCTGCCTGCGCTGGGGGAGAGGCGGGCAGCTGCCTTTGCTGGGCAAGGCTCTCTGGGGTGCTGGGGGGGACACAGAGCTCACCGATAACCCCTCCTGCCCGCAGATGGAGCCCACCTCCCGCCCCTCGTTCCTGGAAATCACGCAGTGCCTGGAGGGTGTCCTGCAGCACCATCCGGGTCCTGAGGGGACTGGGGCCATCCTCTTCGGCGTCGGGGAGAACCTGCCCACGCCTGGGACAGCGGCCACGCTCAACGGTACGTGAGCACCCTGGGGACAGGCCACAGGAGGGATGCAAGGAGTGGGGGATGCGGAGTGTCCCATCCTACCCCGGTATCCGTAGGGGAAGGAGACGGGGGTTTGCATGAGGTCTGCAGGATGGGGCCAGTCACTGTCACTCCCCTGGGGTGTACCCCTGGCTTGATGGGTGGCCGGCACCCCCTGGCACCCCGCACCCAGAGCTGTGGGTGGCTGGTGACGCACTCTTGTGCCCGTGCCCAGGGGTAGCCGGGAGGGCGACTGGCCGCGCTGAGCAGTCGCCCCTGCGCGAGTTGGGGACCCAGCACCTGCAGCCGGACCAGCGCCTGTCCCGCAGCCAGTCCGACATGTTCCCCCCTAAATCGCCCGCCCTGCTGCGGCCACCAGAGCCTCATGGCGGAGCCAGGACCAAGGAGGCCTCCCCCCGCGTCAACCCCTTCTCCCAGCGCGAGGACCTGAAGGGGGGCAAGATCAAGCTGTTTGACACGCCGAGCAAGTCAGTCATCTCGCTCACCTTCGACCTGCCGCCCCCCGCCCCCCTCCAGCTCAGCACCCCCGTGACACCCGAGCCCACCGTGGAGGTGCAGTGTGACTTCTCGGCCCCCACAGCCACACCCCGCAAGTGCCACTCGCTGCCCGCCTCCCCCGAGCTGCCCCACCGGGGGGGCCTGGCGCTGGGTGTGGGGTCCCCCCATCCCGAAGACGACCCGCAGCCCCCTGCCCTCCTCCCGCCCCCGGTTTGGGGGCGAGCCTCCCCTCCCAGCCCCAGGGCAGAGGAGCAGATGGACTGCGTCCTCGACAGCCCCGAGCCGCTACAGCCCCCACCACCACCCCCCAACAGCAACTTCATCCGCACGGCATCGTCTGGTGCCCGACCCTGGCAGCCGGAGCCCCGAGCCCCCAACGGGCTCCTCTTCAACAACAACCATGTGGTGGTCAGCAAACCCCTGTCTTGGGACAGCGGGCTGGAGCACAGCTTCTCCGAGCTAAGCATCCCCTGTGAGATGGCGCTGGAGCGGACGGAGCGCACAGCCATGCTGCCCGGGCACAGCTCCGTCACTGTGCTGGAGCAGGACGAGGTGCTGCCCTGCCCCAGCTGCTGCCTGGGTCCCTTCAGCTTCACCTCCCTCTGCCGCCGGCCGGCACCCAGCCCGCCCCGCTACCAGAACCTCAACTGTGAGGCCAAGAGCTTCTGCCACGACCGCGGCGACCACCAGAAAGCCTTGGGGCCGGTGCTGGCGGAGCCCAGCCTGAAGCTGCCGGAGGCGCAGTCCTAGTGCCGGGGATCCCTGGGGAGCAGGGCTGCGTCCGGCCGCCTCTCGGACCCCCTGCCCACAGAAGCAGGAGCCCGGTACATCCCTGTGGTCTGTCCTCACTCCGGTGGCTGCAGTGGCTGCCATGGCACTGCCCAGGCACCTGAGTGCTCATCCCACTGGGATTGGCCTCAAGGGGTCTGTGGGGAGCCCCCAGGGTGGGCTGGGTCCCTGCTGGGGACTGAAGTGCAATAACACCCCTGCCCTGCGCACGCTCCAGCGCTGCGCCAAGCGGCAGGGCTGCTCCCCCGTGGGACCCCCTGGGCTCAAACCTTGGGTGCAGGACCCCCCTTTGCGGGCTCTCACAGGGGGGGGTGCAATGACCCTGCTCCCCCAGGAGAACTGGGAGCCCCCCCGTGGCCCCCCAGGCCGGGGGATGAGCAGGTTTGGGCTGGGGGCAGAGGGGTCAGTGTGTCTATGTGTGTTTTGGGGATACTGTGGGGCTGGTGGGTGTCCCTGTGCTTCCTCACAAGCTTGGGGAGCGGAGTCGGTCCCTCCCTGGGCTGGGAGAGGGGCGATGCCCATGGGGAAGTGCACAAGAGAGGATTGATTAGCCAGCGCTGGGGTTGCCCTTGCCCACCCGCTGCCAAGGGCTGGTTGCTGAGCTGGCACGGCGCCTTGCGTCCCCCCGGCACACAGGGGCAGGAGCAGGGTGCCATTCTGGCACCGACGGCGGGTGAAGGGGCTAATGGGGATTGTGGCCAGGCTGCCTGGCCTCTGGCAAGGGTGGGAGCCGGCTTTCCTCCCTCCCGCACAATGCACTGGTGAATGCCGAACTCTTGTGTTTTTTATTATTAATAATAATTGCTAGTAATATATACCCAGCTTATTTAAAGTGTTCAATAAAATTTGAATGTCTTAGCGACTCAGGCTGCCACTTCTGTTTCTTGGATGCAGGTCGGACGCGGAGGGGACCCCCGGCCCCAAAAGGTTGCACAGTCTTGCCTGGGGCTTCTGGGGAGCCCCTCAAGGACCACAAGCCAGACTGGCTCAGCCCAAGATCTCGATGCCCCCAAAGTGGCCATCTCAGTTGAAATGGCTTCAGTTAAATTCCCATTTATTATTTAGGTTCTTTGGGTTCGTGCTCTTGGGTCTGTGTTTGCAGTGGTACGCAAGGAAGCAAAGAGCAGACAAGTTGTGTCTCTTTATTGCTACAAAGTGGGTTCAGACAGCAGATGGGAGAGAGGAGTGACATGTGCCACCTCCAAAAAGCCTGCCTTTAACACCCTTTAGCTCTTCAAGCAAGCTAATTCACATAGCAATTAATCAACTATATATGGCACACACGACCTCGTAATAAACTGAGAGCGTCTTTGCCTGGTTGAACATGACTTCCTCTGCTCTTTGTCTGGTTGCAGTGTTACATCAGGGCTATTTTGCTTAATCTTTGCATGCGCCACGTGTGTGGTAACTATTTAAAATCCTGATGACTTGTCTCGCAAAGCGTCAGTCCACTGCACGTGCCAGAGTTGCTTTTGCTTTTGAAAGGCGCCATCGCATCATACAATCCTAAGGGTCATTGCTCTTCTTTCTAATTAGCACCAAAAAAAACAAAAACCCAACCGCGAGCACAGGTGCTGGCAGGTTCAGGCACAGCTTCCTCCTTGGGTGCTGAGGCAGTTTCTTGCTGGGTTGCCTGAAAGCCGAGGCCAAGCTGCTCCTGGGATGGGGCCAGGCAGAAGGTCCCTGCGGTGGGGAGGGGACCTGGCCAGCTGTGGGGCTGTGGCGTCCCCAGCTCCCACGTCCTCGCCTCCCAGCAGCGCAGTTGGCTCCGTGCTGGGGATTGTTGCATGGCTGAAGGGCTTGCTCTGCTCTGCGTCCGGGTCCGGGCATCCCCAGGTGGACCCAGCGGACCCTGTGCAGGTGTGGGGCTGGGATGTGGGACCCGTACTGCTCTGCTGAAGCGCATCAGCTGGGGGGGAAAACGGCCACTGCCGCCTCCCACAGTTTGCGCGATGCCTGAGCATCGCTGGGAAGGACCTGGGCAGCCTGAGGGCAGGGGTCTGAGAGAGGGAAGTGTTTCACTTGCGTGGATAGGACATGCCGGGCAGGGGTGCAGGAGGCGGTGCAGGGTGCAGGTGCTGCAAGGGAAGGCGGGGGATGAGAGTGAGGTGCTGCCCAGCCTCCACTGCACGCAGCGGGGCTGGGAAGGCAGCTTGCAAAGGGGTTTCCCCCATCTTGCCCCTTTGCTGCACCGCACCTTGGGGGTGTCTCTTGAGCTACTGCAGACGAGGGGCTGCCATGACAGCAAAGGGATGGAGGCAGGCTCCATCCGACGCATCCCCTTCCATGGGAGGGGGTCAGCATGCCCCAGGCAGAGGCCCGGGCTCCCCGCTGTCCTCCGCGCATACCCCACAGTCCCCACGCACCCCAGGGCTCGCGGCAGAGCCTGGCATGGGCACACTCACCGCAGCCATGCCGGGGCCAGCGGCCATCATCATATGAAAGGGGCGCTCGGCCCCACCGCCTTCTCACAGATCCAGAAGTGCAGGTCTTCGGGACCAGCGCACTGGGCAGCTTTGATGTTCCCACGGCTTATTATGGCACAGGACCCATTCGACTTCGCCTGCCACGGCCTGGATGGGGAAACAACACATCAGGGGGCCACCATCGACATGTCCACCATTCCCTACCGAGGCAGCCAGGGCTGCTGAGGGCTGCCTCTTGCACGCTCGCAGGGGAGGGGTTGAATGCTGCAGTCAAAGACTGCAAATGCAGTCATACCCCAGTCCTCCCCTACTGATTTCACAGGCCGAAGCCTCAGCTGATGCATCCCTGCCCTTCCTGGGGCAGGCTGAGAAAACCCTCTGCAAAAGGTTTTCATCCCTTGCGACTCCCCTGAGCTTCCTCCCTGCTTGAGTCTCAGCCTCGCTGCTGGGGCATATTTCATCCCCGCAGCGTCTGGCAGTGGGGGGAGCCCGGTCCTCCCCGAGAGCGTGTGGATGGACGGAGGGGCTGCCCTGGGACATGGTGGGGTGCAGCCCCCCAGAGCGGGGCTGAGGATGGAGGCACCGGCAGCGGGCAGGGGCTGAGCACCCGGTACCCAGCCAGATGGGTCTGTTCCTCCCCACTGCTCTCAGACACCGCAAGAGGAAGCCGTGGCGAGCCGGAGAGGGGGTGCACGTGGCGGGGAGGAGCCCCGGGACCCTTTGCGGGCGGCAAGGCTCAATTTCCCCTCAAGGAGGGACCAGGGAGGCACATGGGGGATAGATAAAGGTGGTGCTCGAACGCTTTGTCTAGACCCCAAATAAACCCTGTGGTTTCTTTTGTCCTCTTTCGCTGCCTCCTGCTCGTGCATGCCCTGCACGTGCCCCACCTGAGCCTCGGCTTTCCGTTTGCACAGCCTCTGAGCATCTCGTCGCACCACTGCACCCGCCTCCCCTCGGCCTCAGCTGCTTTCATGCTCTTTGTTGCCCAGTGCTTGTGCCTGGGACTGGGTACCGCTGGGATTTAAAATGCTTCCTAAAGCCATGCTGGAGGAGAGAGGGTTTTGGGAAGAGGCTGTGCTGCTGGGTACCTTTCATAAAGGGAGCCATCCACCCAAAACCAGGCATCTGAGACTCCCTCGTCTTCTGCGTCCCCTTCATCCAGCCAGCCATAGTCATACCAGGGGAAGCTGCTCTTCTGCAGCCCGATCCAGTATGGGATGTCTGCATTCTTCAGGAAGGCCTGGGGAAGGAGGAAAAGGGCCTTTTAGTGGCTTTTCCATGGTACCTATGTGCTGCAGCGTTTGCTGGGGGTGGTCATCTCCCCAAGGAGCCCCTGAGGCTGGAGATCCTTGGGGCAGGACAGCTAAGCAGCTCTGGTGCCCTCCTCCAGCTTGGGAAGCATCCAGGGGTGCCGGAGGCTCTCTGCGCCATGTCCACCACATCCAGAGATCAGCCTCGCACCCTCCAATGTTTTGGCAAACCAGGGGCCCCCAGAATGGTGCTGGCCCACCTGGGGAGGCCAGGGCTGGATGCACCAGCCCCTTCCCTCAGCTCCCCCAGCACCCTACCGGCACGGTCCAGCGACTCCAGGATTTGGTGACCAGGAGCTGAGAATATTTCTTCTCGCACTCATCTCTGCTGTCCTCCCAGGTCTTCTTCTCCGACGAGATGAAGAGGCATTTGCCCCTGTACATCAGCCAGCCTGAAGGGCAGCAATCTGGGGGCAGGGGCATGGCTCAGGTCTTTGCTCAGCCACAGATGCCCTGGGGGGGACTGGGAACAGCCCCACATCTTCCCAGCAGACATCACAGGCTCAGCCTCTGCTCCAGGCATAGCGTTGACAGGACAAGAGGTAACGGGCACAAACTTGAACACAGGAAGTTCCATCTAAACATGAGGAGGAACTTCTTTCCTTGAGGGTGGCAGAGCCCTGGCACAGGCTGCCCAGAGAGGTGGTGGAGTCTCCGTCTCTGGAGACATTCCAAACCCGCCTGGACGCGTTCCTGTGCAACCTGCTCTGGGTGACCCTGATCTGGCAGGGGGTTGGACTAGATGATCTCCAGAGGTCCCTTCCAACCCCCACTATTCTGTGATTCAGCCTTTGGACCACCCTGTCCCCACCATGTGGCCAAAAAAGCCAGTGCACCTCCGCACTACACCTGTGGAGGGGTGCCAGTTCCCTGGGGTACCCCGTCCCTGCTCCACCATTGCCCTACCTATAGCCGTGCAGGAGCGCAGGATGGCCACAGTGCTCTCGCTGTTATTAAGCTTCCCCTGCACCTCCTGCATCTCCTTCTCCGTCTTCCCCAGGACGCCCGTGAGGTGCTTCAGCTCAGCGCTCAGGCTCCCCAGCTCCAGCTGGCTGCCGTTGCCCTCCCGCCAGGCTCGCTGCAGCTCCGCTCTGGCCCACTCCAGCTCCAGCCGCATCTGCTCCAGGCTCTGCTCCCGGGCACTCACCTCCTGCGAGAGGCGGCCCCGCTCGGCCTCGTACTCACGGGAGGTGTCCTGCAGGCTGCGGGTGACCTGCCAGTCTGGGGACAGGGTGGGTGAGCTGGGACAGCGGGCCCAGCTACATCCCCCCTGGGCAGGGGGACATGCGACTGACCCTCCTTGGGGGGTAGGATGGGCAGGGCAAGGCAGGGAGGTGTCCATGCTGGATGGGAAAGGATGGGAGAGACATGGCAGGAAAGGGGCTGGGCAGGACCTGGCAGGGGAGAGCAGGGCAAGGCAGGACAAGGTGTAGGAACAGACTGGGCAGGGCAGGGGCACGGAGGGAGGGTGCAGCAATTCAAGGCTGGGAAACGCCTGGAAGGGAAAGAAGGGGAGCAGAAATGGAGAATGAGGTGGGAAAGATGGGTGATGGGAGGCAAGGGAGGCACCCATGGTGTGCGAGGGATACAGGCCAGCTTGCGGCAGACAGAGCAGAGGGACCCAGCCATGAGCATGGTGCGTGGACATGCCTCTCTTCACCCCCCCACGCGTCTCACCCATGGCACCCACCCCAGCCCAGCTGCCTCCCTCTCCCCATGCTGCCCAGCCACCCCTAGCCCCAGAAGTGCCTACCCCACCCCTGACTCACAACAAGCCCCCAGGGCCACAGTGGCCACCAGCAGCAGCAGGCAGGTTACCATCAGCCCCACAGGGATGCACCACCGCCAGGACCAGCGCCCTGTAAGACACAACCAACCGGAGGCATCACCTGGCGAGCTGGGAAACCCCTGGAAACCCCAGACCTCCTGCCTGCGGGCAGCGAAATGGCAGCGTGGTGGCACAGGTGGCACAGTGTGGGCACTTCCTCTCTTCAAGGATGGCAACGGGAGTACCCCGAAATGCCACCCACTCCCCGTGCCAGGACCTCCCTGGGTCCCCTGGGCTCCAACTGAGAACTCACCTGTGCTGGGCTGGGCCCCATCCCCGTCCTGCCCCGTCGGCTCCGGCTGCATGTTCTCGTAGGGGCTCTCCGCCTCATCCATGCCAAGGGCTGTTGGAGGAAGGCAGGAGAGAGCGGCTGAGCCCACCAGGCTGGGCATGGCAGGGGCAGTGTGGCAGGGTGCTGTGGGCTCTCACCTGCCTCCAGCGCCTGGCTGGCCATGCTCCGGCCCCCCATCACCTTGGCAAACCTCAGGTCAGCATAAACCATGCTCTGGGCCATGTGGGCAAGCGCTGGGCAATCCCCGAGACCTGCTGACTCCCACCCTGCCCTCAGGATGCCTTTCCAGGATGGTCCTGCTCACTGGCGATTGCGTCGTCTCTCAGGGGTGCAAAGGAGAAGTGTGGCAGTGTCTGCAGAAGCAGAAGTTTGCTCTGAGATGTAGCAGATGGGACCAGCGAGGCACAGCTGTGGGGACCAGCACCGTCTTATTGGTCCCAGCACCACTGGCCCGTCCCCTCCCACGTCCTGAAAGTGCTCATGGTCCCCCTGGGCCAGCACGGAGCCAAGGCATCATGGCCTGAGGTCAGGGCAGTGACAAACCAAGGATGGACCCAAATCTCTGGGCCAGCAGAAAGCTAGGGGAGAGCAGGGCCAGCCTGGACACAGGAGAACATTGCCCTGGGGACAGCCCTGGGGAGGGCTGGAGTTCTTCATGGATGCAGATTTCCCCTCCTGACCTCTGGTACTGGGAATTCCCCAATGGTGTAGCTTGTGTCGCTGCCTTGTCCTCTCCCTGGTCTCCTCCTGGAAGACCCCGGCTTTAGCACCGCTCCAAAGCCTGCCAGAGATCTGCACAGAGCAATGACACCCACTTTGCCTTCTCTTCCCCAGACTAGAACCCCAGCACTCACAGCGTCTCCTCCTCAGTCCCAGCCCCCATCCCCTCAGCATCTCAGAGGTCTCTACTGAACTGCATCCAGAGGAAGGCAGGGTTCAGAAGGGGCACTGAGTTGGGGACCAGCTGGGCACATCTGGACACAGCCAGTTCCTAGGACAGGACTGGGGGTGTGCAGCGGTACTGGGGGAGCACAGCATTGCAAGGCCACTCTCCATCACATCTGCAAGAGCAGAGGAAGTCCTCCATCACCGGAGAAAGGCAAAAATCACAGCCAGATTCAAACGGGGCAGGAAGGAGGTTTGGAAAGCTAAAGGTTGAGCAGCTCCCACACAATTCCCAGGAAGATGATGGACCACGTCCTCCTGGGCATGCAGTGGTCCAGGGCCAGGGAGGACATGGTGGTGGCTGCAGGAAGCCCAGCAGGACTTACCAAGGACAAGTGGCCCCTGCCTGACCTGCCTGCCTTCTGCTGCGGGAGCAGTGGGCTGGGGACGGTGGGAGAGCAGTGGAGGCCATTTATCAGGACCCTTTGAAGACTGGGACATGGTCCCCTGTGGTCTTCTTGCTGGCAGAGTGGGGAGATGTGGCCAGGAGAAGGGGAAAAGAGCAAGAGCTCATGCTGCAATGTTGAAATCCCTTTTAGGCATTAAGGTGAACTTTTCTGCACAGCAGCAATGCTCAAACCCTGGACCAGAGTGCAGAGAGGGGGAACCTCCACCCAAGATGGGCCCAGCCCCAGAGCCACTTGTTGCCACATGGAAGCCGGCACCGCCCTCCTCTGACGCAAGGATTTGGGTCGATTCTCAGTAGACTGAGCCCGGCAGCCCTGCCCAGCTCCGTGACGCCGAGCTGCACCACCCCACCGCCATCTCAGGGGACCCTGAGCAGTTTCGGGGCGTGGAAGGAGACAGGATGGCAGTGCTGGGGCCAATGGCAGAGCGCTGGTCCCCATTGCTGTGATTTCCACCTCCCGTCCGCCGCACCTCACAGCAGACTTCTGCTTCTGCAGAAACCAGCCGCACTTCTCTTTTACAGTCCTGAGAGAGGGGGCGAGTGCAGTGGAGCAGGAGCTGCCAGGGCCACCAAGGCAGCCCGAGACATGGCCCAGAGCGTGGTCTATGCCGACCTGAAGTTTGCCGCAGCCCCCCCGCTCACCGCCCCTGCCTGCCCTGCAGTCCACGATGAGGACGACAGCCCCTACGAGAACGTGCCGCTGGGGCCGGTGCCCACGGAGCCCAGTCCAGGTGAGATCCCAGCTGTGGCCACCAGCGTGGGAACGGCCTGGTGCAGGGTGGGCAGCGGGTGGTGGCAGTGGGACCACGGGGTGATGCTCGTGGGTGCTCATCTCTTGCAGGTCGCTGGCCCCGGCGTTGGCGCGTCCCCGCAGGGCTGCTGGCAGGCAGCCTGCTGCTGCTGCTGGTGGCCACCGTGGCCCTGGGGGCTTGCTGTGAGTCGGGGTGAGGGCAGCAGGGTAGGGGGTGGTTTGGGGAAGGGCGGAGAGTGCTGGGAGCAGGTTTGGGGCTGGATGAGAACTGGACTGCTGTGGGGTTATCAGGGCTGTGGGCTGCCAGGCCTGGGGGTTGCCTGGGGCTGGTGGTCCAGGGCTGGTTGCTGCCTCTTGCATGGCCACCCTGAGCTGCCCTCCATCCGCCTGCACTGCCCCTCATTGCCTTCCCCTTCCATTGCCTCCACTTTCCCTTCCCTTTGCTTTCCCTTCCCTTACCCTCCCCTTGCCTTCCCCTTGCCTCCTACTACCTTCCTTTTCCCTTTCCATTGCCTCCCACTGCTTTCCTTTCCTACCCATTGCCTTTCCATTGCCTTCCATTGCCTCCCCTTGACATCCTTGGGGTTGCCTTGTCCCTCTCCCCATGCCCTGGACTTGCCCATCCTACCCCCTGAGCAGGGTCAGTCCCACATCCCCCTGCCCTGGGGCTGTGCCATCCCGCTGTCCCAGCTCACCCACCCTGTCCCCAGACTGGCAGGTCACCCACAGCCTGCAGGACACCTCCCGTGAGTACGAGGCCGAGCGGGGCCGCCTCTCGCAGGAGGTGAGCGCCCGGGAGCAGAGCCTGGAGCAGATGCGGCTGGAGCTGGCGTGGGCCAGAGCGGAGCTGCAGCGAGCCTGGCGGGAGGGCAACGGCAGCCAGCTGGAGCTGGGGGACGCCAGGCAGGAGCTGGCTGAGCTGCAGCAGGAGATGCAGGAGGTGCTGGGGAAGCTCAACAGCAGCGAGAGCACCGTGAGCCGCCTGCGCGCATGCGTGAATACAGGTAGGGCCGTGGCGGGGTTGAGGGGGAACAGGCAGTGATGCTGCCGGGCAGATGTGGGAGCTGATCCCAGCCGGGTTGAGCCCCCTTGAGCATCCGTGGGAGGGCAAGTGCCTGAGCTGTGTCCCCACCCCCAGAGTGCTGCCCCTCGGGCTGGGTGCTCTACAGGAGCAAGTGCCTCTTCATCTCAGCGCATAAGAAGAGCTGTTGGGCCAGCTATGAAGACTGCAGAAAGAAAGACGCTCAGCTGCTCATCCAAGGGAACTGGCCATCCTGGACGATGCCGGTACAGAGCAGGGGGGCTGTGACGCTGCAGGAGGGTGGGGGCGATGGTGGGGCCAGTGGCAGTGGCATCTGTGGAGGTGCTGGGATGGCACAGTGAGCCCTGGGTTTCCCATCCCAGGGCTCGTCCCAGGGAATGAGCACAGCCGGTGCTGGGACTCCCGGGCACCAGGCGAGTGCTGGGCATGGGGCAAGTGGTCCACAGCTTCTCTCCCCTCAGGATTTTATGTGGGCAAATGGTGCCATTTACTGGATTGGAGCACAATTTTCTGACACAAAGGTGGATGTTTTCCAGCAGGACAGCAAGCCAACGTAAGTGCAGCAGTCCTTGGCACAACCACCTGCCCCTTAGCCATGCCGGGGGGGAAGAACATGGCCATTCCTCAGACTGATTCTAGTGCCAGGTGCCCTGCCCACCCCAGCGACACTGGGACGTGTGGAAAGAGGTGCCCATGGTGAAGATGCTGTCACTGCCCCTCTGAGACATGCCCTCTCTCCTAGGTATCTTGTAGAATGCAAGCTGTCAATTAACAGCAAAACAGAGAGTTCAAAATGGTGGAAACAGTACCCGTGGATCTGTGAGAAACCCCCGGAGCTGATCAACACATCCAAGACCCTCCTTTCTCTCCTGGCCAAGGCCTGACTGCGCCGCTACCCAACTCTGTGACAGGACTCAGGGACAGGAGCTGGGGGTGCATCCTGAGACCCTCTCCCCTGCGCACGTATTGCCTCGACCGCATTGCAAAGTGCTGAGAAAGGGTGTCTGTATTTTACAGCAAGGCTCATGGAAAAAAAAAAAAAAGACCTTCTTCCCCTCTCTTGCACTCATGCATGCACTTATACCACCTTGCACCGTCCCTCTCTGTGTCCCCGTGTGCCGCGGCCAGTGCAGCTCACAGTGACCCGGGACTCTGGTACGAATCCCAGCTCCCGCCTGCTGTGCTGCCCCAAGGCTTCCCTGGTGCACTGATGGCACAGATGTGCCATTTGCGTCTCTTCGGAGCTTGGGGATGAAGGCCCATTGGTGTCCCCAACTTGGCCTCTTTGGGGAGTCCTGTGGATTTACTGCCTGTCCGTTCCCTCAGCATTGGCAGCCACCATCCTGCCCTTTCTCCTGCCTCCGTCACCTGCCCGGGGCTTGGGGCTGGGCCTTGGCTGGGGAAGGTGCAGGCAGCGGTGCCATCAGCACGAGAATCTGCTGACACCATGTGGGAGATGGGGGAGCACTGGGGAGCCCTGAGGCCATGGCGGGTGAATGAGGGAACCCTGAGACTATGGGGGGAAAAGGGGTGCACTCAAGAGCCCACTCAAGAGCACTCAAGAGACCATGGGGTGTGAATGAAGCATCCCAGAGGCCATGGGGGAAATGGGGGTGCAGTGAAGATCCCCAAGATCACGGAAGGCAAATGAGGGAGACCTGAGGCCATGGGAGGAAATTGGGGGTGAGGTGAGGAGCGTTAAGACAGTGGGAGGGAGGGGCGAGCACTGAGGAGGCTTGAGAACACGGGGGAAAGGGGAGACCCCTGCCACCATGGGGGAAAGAAGCCTAAGACCATAGTGGGACCCGAGCAGCCAGGGGGGTGATGCAGGACCCCTGTCCCCAACCCAGCTGGGGTGGGTGGGGGAGTCCAGGGGCAGCACTGACCCTCTCACTGAGAGTTTCTGCAGAAAGACACCTTTTAGACGGGGAATAAGGCAGAGACCACTTTTTGAAGCTGGATGTGGGCAGCTGCTGGGAGAGGAGGTGTGGAAGGAGGCTGGTGGAGCCAGCCCACAGCATGGCGAGGCTGGAAGGCTGGGACCTGATTGCAGGAGGTGCCCTGCAATCTCAGTTATCGTTCAAAACAAGGACTTGCTGTGTCTGGCTTGTGCTGGGGAGCCCAGACATGGTCTCCCCAGTGCCCACAGAAGAGCAGGCTCCCTGCCCATGGAGCCCTGAGGTCCAGCCACCACGATCCACGGTGACATTGGGCTCTGCCACCCCAAGGACATGCTGCTGACTCCTGTCCAGCCTCTGGTTCGTGGGTCCCCTGTTCAGCATGCCTGCTTGCTTGCTCATCTTGATGTGTGGGGTTTCTCCTCCCTTCCCAGCTGGAGGAATCGCCCTTTCCCCCATCCAAGCCCAGCAGACTCCCATCACCCAGGTTCTCCAGGCCCCTCTGAACACCAGTCCTGTCCTCCAGCATATCCACTATTGCCCATTTTGGTATCGCCCAGCAGCTGGCTGAGGCCTTCTCCATCCCATCATCCAGGCCACCAGTGAAGGCTTCAAGGAGCATCAGCCTGTCCTGGTTTGAGGTAAAACAGAACCAATTTTCTGATTTGTAGTTTTACTTTTTAGCTGGGCCTCTTTTAACTGACTGAAGTCTGAAATTAACAGCATGTTGTTCAGAAACTGTTCACTCTCAGACTGATAAGACCTGATAAGACTGATAAGAGGGTCAGAAGTGGAGAAGCATAGAGGGATCCCACCCGCAGGGAGGAGCAGACAGGACAGGTGGCCCAAAACTGACCAACAGGCTATTCCATCCCATATGCATCATGCTCAGTATAAAAGCTCAGGGATCAAAGGGGCAAGGCTGCTCTGGCTCGCTTTTTCTTCAATGGCCGACGTCTGAGGAGAACCCTGTCTCTTCGTCTGCCTTTGATCCTGATCCAAGCATTCCTCACTCTAGTTCCAGAATTCAGCTCCCGCCTGTCGCTGACTGCAGTCTGGGACTTTCCCTGTGTCTGCTGGTGATGCGATCGTCATCCTGGGAGGTGGATACAGGTTTGTATATATTGTATACATTTTTTTTCTTTAATTTTTATTATTCTATTATTATTTACTCTTTTCTTATTTATTATTATTTTCACTAAAGTAGTTTAATTATTTTTCTAAACTCTTAAATCTCCTTATCTCTTCCTCGCCTCTCTGAGGAGAGGGGGTGGGGAGGGCCATCTGTTGTTCTGATTGGCCATTCCGGCCAAAACCACGACACAGCGCCAGGATCAACCCCACAGAGATGTTGTCAGCTGGATGAGGGCATCACTGACACTCCTCTGCAGCCCTCCCTTCATCTAGGTTTCCACCCACCTTCTTCTCCTCTTCTCCTGGACACATCTCCCCACTCTGCTAGCAAGGAGACCATGTTCCAGACGTCAAAAGTTCATGACAAATGGCCCCCATTGCTCTCCCCTCATCCACAGCCCAGTGTTCCCACAGCAGCAGGCAGGACAGACAGGCATCACTTGTTCTTGGTAAATCCTGCCTGATGTTCCCCCTCCACCAGCATGTCCTCCCTGGGCCTGGACCATCACATGCCCAGGAGGATGTGCTCCATCTTCATCCTGGGATCAAGGCTCTTCTCCAACTGGGATAACAAAGCTCAGCTCTGGGACAGGCTGTGGCCAAGGGCAGGTGATGGAGGGAGGAGAAAGGGCAGCACAGGAGCCAGTGGCAGCCAGTGAGAGAGATGAGGGGCAGCCAGTAAAACCAAAGGACTCCCCGAGGGGGACAGCGTCAGGGCACCAATAGCACCATCATACCCAGCTTCACAAAGTGCAAGAGGCACAGAATCACACACAGAACCACAGAATGGTTCAGGCTGGAAGGGACCTTAAAGATCACATAGTTCCAACCCCCCTTCCATGGGCAGGGACACCTCCCACTAGACCAGGCTGCTCAAAGCCCCATCCAGCCTGACCTTCCTCTCAAATCCGCCTCAGCAGAAGACAGCAGAGGTAAGCAGGGCTTGGTACCGGCATCCCCTCCCTGGGTTGGGGGAACGGGGGCTGGAGGGCAGGGACATGGGCGTGAGTGTGGAACACAGAAATACAGTCTGTTTTCCACAAGTCTGGTTTTAAAATGCAGACACCTTTTTTCCCAACCTGTATCCCCAGAGCTTTGCAAACCGGCTGAGGCAACAGTGTGCAGAGATGTAGCTGTGCAGGAGGGGAAGGGTGTCTTTGCTGTGCACCCCAGCTTCTGTCCCTCAGTCCTGCGATGGAAAGGGAGTCACAGAGTTCACCCCTTGGCCGGGAGAGGAAAGAGGGTCTTGGATGGGCTGCTCAGATTCGGGGGGTTCTCACAGATCCGTGGAAAATTGTTAGAGCAGTAGAAGTTGCTTATCTCCCCATAGGGTGTTCTTGCACAGAGGGTGAAGGGAAGGAGCATGAGAGAGGTGCCACCACCGTGCTTCCAGCCCACTGCCAGCCCCGTGGTACCCCCCATGCAGCTGCAGTCCCAGAGACCCTTAGCTTGGGCAGGAAGGCCAGACCACTGCCCATGCCCAAGCATTGGTCCCATGGCCAGGAACAGATGCCCAGGCAGTGCCCAACACCTCTACCCATGGCTGGTGAAGGTGGGAGAGGTGCAGATGGCCAAGATGAAACAACTTATTCTTTACACAGATTCTCATACAGCTCCTGAAGTTTATCACGATAATTTTGATATCTCCTTCAGAGATGGCACCATGCACCTGCACAAAATGCTGGGGGAAAAGAAGCTGTTGACTGCCTGGTTCATGCCCAGCACCCACCTGGTACCCGGGAGTCCCAGCACCAGGAGCCTCAGTGGGAGGAAATAGGAGGCAATGGGAAGGGAAAAGGAAGGTAATAGGAGGCAAGGGGAGGGTAAGGGGAGGAAGAGCAGAGGGAAGGGAAAGTGGAGGCAATGGAAGGGGAAGGCAGTGAGGGGCAGTGCAGGTGGATGGAGGGCAGCTCAGGGTGGCCATGCAAGAGGCAGCAACCAGCCCTGGACCACCAGCCCCAGGCAACCCCCAGGCCTGGCAGCCCACAGCCCTGATAACCCCACAGCAGTCCAGTTCTCATCCAGCCCCAAACCTGCTCCCAGCACTCTCCGCCCTTCCCCAAACCACCCCCTACCCTGCTGCCCTCACCCCCACTCACAGCAAGCCCCCAGGGCCACGGTGGCAACCAGCAGCAGCAGCAGGCTGCCTGCCAGCAGCCCTGCGGGGACGCGCCAACGCCGGGGCCAGCGACCTGCAAGAGATGAGCACCCACGAGCATCACCCCGTGGTCCCACTGCCACCACCCGCTGCCCACCCTGCACCAGGCCGTTCCCACGCTGGTGGCCACAGCTGGGATCTCACCTGGACTGGGCTCCGTGGGCACCGGCCCCAGCGGCACGTTCTCGTAGGGGCTGTCGTCCTCATCGTGGACTGCAGGGCAGGCAGGGGCGGTGAGCGGGGGGGCCGCGGCAAACTTCAGGTCGGCATAGACCACGCTCTGGGCCATGCGTGTTTGCGCAACTTTGGGCAGCAGCATTTTGGGAACTCAGGGCTGCCTTGTTCCGCTGCGGTCAGGTGGCAGGCTGTGTCTGCATGAGGTGGAGCCACCTCTTGATGTACAGAAAAGCAGAAGTAGTTGCTTTATTTGGAAAAAGTGTTTTTATTTCTGAGGCCGCTCTTGCTTTCGGGGTTGGGGAATGAATGA
The DNA here is from genome assembly GCF_964199755.1 of Larus michahellis. Lineage (NCBI taxonomy): Eukaryota > Metazoa > Chordata > Aves > Charadriiformes > Laridae > Larus > Larus michahellis. The sequence continues at coordinate 11,948,914 of NC_133930.1, forward strand.
GCTCCATCCTGGGCAGGACACTCTGCATCCATCTCCTCAGGTTGTAAGGACCCCTGAGACCCGTCTGTACTGGCCATGCTGCCCCATACATCTTCCAGCCCCTTCCCCATCCCAGCCCCTGCTCGGGAGACAGGATGCAGTGATGGTGATGGCTTGGTCCTCCACATGTGGCAGGAGGGACCCCAGGAATGTCCAAGCCGGAGCTGCAGAGGTGATCTATTATCAAAACCATAACAGCCCCCAGGACAAAAGCACTCCAAGCCAAGCCCCAGCAGGCCTTTTAGGCTCTTGCACATCACCCAGCCTCAAAGCAAAATGAAGGTGTTTGCTGTGACCTCCTCAGAACAAGCAGGCACCAGAAGACAAGCTGCTGCCCAGCCCAAGCCCTCCATGGGACTGGGAAGGCAAAGTGTCGCCTCTCAGCTGCCTTTCCCGAGAAGCACAAACCCCAGTCAGCCACCATGATCAGAAAGCCCAAAGCTTTGGGGGACCTGCTCCAGCCTGCACAGGAGGCTGGACGGCATCGTCATGAAGCCATGAGGATGCTCGGGTTGATGTTTGTTCCCAGCCACTTCCTGCAGTGCTGCGACAGCTGTCATTTCCCACCAGGCAGTGATGTGACCGAGTCAGTGAGCTGGAGGAGGCACTTCCATCCCACCACCCCCATCCTCCAAAGCCAGTCACAGCATCCAAGTGCCAGAGTTTATTGGCAAAGTGCAGAGATCCAGCGGGGTAAAGCAGTCTGAGTGAGGAGCTAGCAGCAACTGGGTTGCCCAGGTGCTGGGAACAAGGTGGTGGGACAGGCTGGAGGTCCCCATGGTCATCAGGGCCCTACACAGGTGTAGGTGGTGTTTCCCCAGAGGAAGGCAGGGGATGAGGAGTGGAGCCACTGGAGGGTGGCTGCGTTCTGCTCGCAGACCCAGCCGAGGGCTTCCCCGCACCAACCGCCTGACAGCCCCAAGCCTGACACCCTGCCGCAGGCCAGGAAGGAGCTGGTGGAGCGCTGGATTGGGAAGAGCCTGCAGGGAGAGAGCGGGTTGAGATGGGATGGGCAGGAAGGGCTTGGCTTATCCCATCAGCATCTCCTCCAGCCAGGGACCAGAAGCTGCACAGAGATGCTCTGGAGACAAAGCTCGCCCACCCCGTGGAGCACTGTCCCCTGCCACCCACCTCGCAATTAGGACACATGCCCTGATGCCCCCTCACCCTACCCCTGCCTGTTTGACGTGCAGCCCCCAGCCCCATCTTGCACGCAGCACCCCCAGGTCCCTCCTGGCAGGGCTCGGCACCAGCTGCACCAAGCAAATCCTGGGAATCTGCTTTTGGGGGACCGCTCCAGCCCCTCACCCAGGCAGGGTGTGGGCACCAGGGTCAGGCCCCTTCCCTAAAATGCCCCAGTGCAGCCCTGGGAAGACGAGAGGTGGCCAACATATGGAGCACATCCCTGACATGCCAGTGGGCTGCCTGTTCCCCTGTCCCCCTCCCCGAGCCCTGATGCCAGACCCTCAGTAGCCCTGGCTGGGGACAAGCCGACAGCCTCACCCCTGCAGCGCGGTGCCATCCAGCCACTTCCAGTCAGACCTGGAGCCGTCCCGCTTCAGCCCCACGTGGAAGACTCCCATGTTGGCTGTGCCCGCCAGGAAAGCCTAGCACAGGAGAGGACCTGCATGAGCTCCCTTGGGGGGAAACCCAGCCCCAGCCACGCAATTAGAGATGGGGGCTGCGCAGCTGTGGCACAGCATCGCCATCTCCCTGCCTGGAGGCTTGGCTAGGCTTTGGGTACGTGGGCCAGGGACAGGGAGATGAGAGGATGCTGATGATGGCTGGGTGACTGCTGAGGGACCTTGAGGTGGTCACCAACAGAGCCCGATGCCCGCGGGGAGTTGGACAGGCCAGGCTGGGTGCACTCACCAGGGTGGTGTTGCCTCGGATGGTGACCAGCCGTGCCCCTCTGGAGCAGCAGTCCTCCCTGCTCTGCTCCCAGGTCTTTTTGGCAGAGGAGAAGTAGTAGCAGTACCCCGCATCCCAGAGCCAGCCGGCCGGGCAGAACTGGCATCGCCCTGCATATCAGAAACACAGCCTGGGAAAGGGCAGCTGTCAGGGGCTGCCACCAGTCCCCAGCCCAAGGGTCAGGAGGGTGACACGGGGCAGCAAGGGTGCCAACCAACCCAGCGCACTCCTGTGGCTGCCTGGTGGACAAGACCCTCCACTTGCCCTTGCTCTGGAGCGCACCTTCTACATCCCAGCCCCAGCTCCCCAGCGGGATGCCAGGGCAGATGGGTTGGTTGCATGAAGTTGCTGGCATGGGGCAAGTGGGTCGGGGGGCTCCAGGTTTGGGAGTGTGATACAAATATCATTTGCAAAAGCTGAGAATGCAGTCAAGATTTCAGCTTCACCAGAGACCGGTCGAAAGGGAGCGCCCGATGCCATCCGGCACACGGATGCTCATAGCAGCCATGAGCCTGGTGCATGCCCAGGCAATGCTGAACCACTCTGGGGTCATCTCTTCCAAAGGGATCCCAGCAGTGCAGCCTGTTCAGAAGCTCTGGGGCAGCTCTCCATGCCGTAAGCCAGGGGACAGGCAACATGGGTGAAGAAAGACTTGAGTGGGGGGGCATGTTCTGGAGTAGAGACAGAGCCTGCCTCTTGAAAGGAGCAGCCAGGCCCTCTCCAAACCTCGTCCAGGAGCCTGCCAGGCTCTGTTACCTCTCATTGTCTGTAGCCCATAACTGGGGCTCTCCTCCATGCTCCAGGGACCATGGGTACAGCTCGCCTGCTGTCCTAAATCTACAGAAGAAGAGCACAGGAGTGTCCCCACCAGCCCTGGGCTCCTGCTCCCATCAGCACCCAGTGCCTTCTCCCATGGGACAGCCCTGAGGTTGAGGGTATCCGCCCTCCCGCCCTTTAGGTGACCTGCCACCAAGCCCGCCAAGGTCCCTGATGCTGTTGCTGTGTTTGGGAGCCCATCACAAAACAGGCTTTCGGGGAAAGTGCTTCTGCCTTTCAGTTTCACTGTCACTGCTCTCCCCCCTCTCTTCATTTTTTTGCTACGTGATGGAGCAGGATGCCCCCCATCCCCAAGCCCATGCTGTCCCCCCACCTTCCTCTCCCAGCCAGGCAGGCAAGGTCTTGCCTCATCGATTTTCCTGCTTGCCCCAGAACCCGCAACACTCTCAACCCCAAGCAGGGGAGCCCAGCTCCATGGGCAAGCTGCAGCTCTGTCAGCTGGTACACAGGACCCATGGTGACAACCCTGACCCCAAGACCCCAGCCCGAGCCCGACCCCAGCCCGAGCCCGACCAGCACAAGCTGGTACTCACAGTGGAAGCTCAAGGCGACGAGAATGATTTGTGCCAGCAGGAGCAGCAGGGAGAGGAGAGCCAGGCTGAGGGCTGCCCAGCACCAGGGCAGCCGCACCGGCTGCTGAGGAGCTGAGAAAGGGAGTTAGCTTCAGTCCTGGGGGCTTGGTGGGAGCGGTGGGGACCACCCAGACAGGAAAGGTCTGTGAAACCCGGGCAGGGTCTCAGGAGGAAGCAAGGGAGCCCAGGAAAACTGAGGGCGAGCCCATTTGCAGCACCTTGACCCTCCTAGAAGTTGTTTCCCTGCAGACAGCACTTGGCACGGGGCAGGGGGCGGGGGGGGCGCGGCGGAGAGCAGAGTGTGGGGTGCCTGTGTGCACTTGAGGCACCGGGGTGCAGTGGACATCCTCTGCCCTTGAGCCCCTCCTGCCCCCCACCCCGAGAGCAGGCAGTCTGCAATGGGGATGGAGAGGAGCTGTTTGGGAGAGGACACCCGAAAGGAGGAAGCGAGGGGAGCAGGGTTGGGGGAACTGTTCTGCAGAGGTCAAGGGTCTGCAGGAGGGCAGGGGACCCGCCAGGAGAGCTGGAGTGCCAGGGGCAGGGAGCAGCGTGCCATTACCTGGTGGGGGGGGCAAGCGCAGATCGGCATACATGACGCCCTCTTCCATCTCTCCCTCGATCTCTCACACTGCAGCCCACAGGGGAAACAGCAACCCCCTCCCAGCCCCCTTTGGCAGTCGGGTGTGACACGAAATGGAAAGTGTCATTTCCTGGTGGGGTCCCCAGAGGCACCACCTGGGTCACAGCCCTGGGGGAGGGGGGGGGTGTCACAGTGTTGCCACCGACCGGGGCGAGGGGGAGCCCCAGCCAGGGTGGCGCACAGGAGTTCCCATCTCGAGGGAATCCTGCACCCCTGCCTTCGGGACAGCAAGCGGTGGGGACGTGGGGCCAGCGCCGTTCTGGGCAGCCAGGTTGAGACTGCTCCCCCCTACCCCGATCCCTCGGTGCTCAGCAGATCCATCCATCCTAGGGACTGTGCAGGGAACCTGGGCATCCTTGGAGAGCTGGACTCGGGGTCCTGTCTGCGTACCCAGTCTCCGCATTCCCAAAGCAGCAAGGGCACAGCATGTTTGCTCGGATGTGGTTTCTGCTGCCCTTTTTGCATGGGGCTGCAGCTGCATCTCACCCTTGGAAAGTGGGGTGGGGGGGAGGGACGGGGACTGGGGTGCTCCTTTCCCTCCCTGAGCATTGAGGGCTGCCGTGATGGGCACCCCTGCCATGCCCTCGGGGCTGGGAGGGGACACACACCAATCCCCCAGCCCCTCCGGGGATGGTCCTGTCCCGGGCTCCCTGCCCCACACCTCTCCAGCCGGGCAGGGCCGGGGCGGGGATGCCTGCGGGCGGACCAAGACTCCCTCCGCCGGGTGACGATGGCGGGAGAAGGAGGGTAGGGGGGGAATGGATGTCACGGCCAGGACTACGTTTCCCAGCGGCTCCTCCGGGGGCTGCACATGCTCGGTGCGGCTCCCGGCGACTCCCGGCAGCTCCCGGCGCCGAGCCCGCTGCAGCGCAGGGGAGTTCGGTGCGTCTCCCGGCGGTCCCCGCCGCACTTCCCGGTGCAGCTCCCGGCCATTCCCGGTGCGGCTCCCAGGGCGGCTTCCGCTGCAGCTCCCAGTGGCTCCCAGTGCGGCTCCCGGCGCGGCAGACTCCCGGTGCGCCCTCGGGAGCGGACGGCCGAGCCCCGGGGCTGATCCTTGCCCATCCCAGCCTCACCACCGGGCCCGGGGCCGAGCTTTCCCCCGGCACCCACCCTCAGCCCCGGCGGCATGCCCCGCGGGCGAGCCTGGACGCAGGCGGAGGTGAGCAGCCTCCTGGCGCTGGTGGGGGGCTCGGGTGAGGCCGCCTTGCTCATGGCCTCCACGTCGCGACCCAACGAAGCGCTGTGGCAGGAGATCTCCCGAGGGCTAGCGGCGGCCGGCTACGGGCGCAGCGTGGCCCAGTGCCGCTCCAAGTGGAAGGCGCTCAAGCAGGCTTTCCATTTGGAGCGGGAAACGCGCCGGAGGGCCGGCTGCCACTCGCCCCGGCTGCCCCCACACTACCGAGCCATGAAGAGCATCTGGAAGGCGGCCGGGCGGCCAGTCTTTGGCGAGCGGAGGATGCCAGGTGGGTGCTGGGGACGGGCAGGTGGGCTTGGCAGGGTGGCTAGAGGTGGGATACGGGGGGACCACTGGTACCATCCAGCCACCCGGGGTCCCTTGACAAACTCTTTCTCTTCCTCTTAGACCTGGTGAAGCTGCCCCCCAGGAAGCGCAGGTCAGCCCTTGCTGCCCGCTCTCCATCCTCGCCAGAGCCACCAGGTACCTGTGGGCTCAGGCAGCCAGCGTGGGGCTTGTACCAGCTGTGGGGTGGCAGGCACCCCACATCTACCGGTTATTGAAGCTCTTTTCTGCACCCCCTCACTCTCCTTCTGCAGAGCACGATGTTGGCAGGGACGCCCCGGGCATGCTGCTGTCCCCGCTGCTGCAGTGTGTGAAGGATGAGCCAGACAGCCGTAAGTACCGCTCTGCCCCGCTGCACCGGGCTGCATGGCCATGGCTCCAGCCCAAGTCCATGCCAGCATGATGGGAATGGGACGTTTAGAGTGTCGGGGGGCCCATCACGAGTCCCTCAGCAGGGATGCTCGCCGACGGGGAGGTTGGGTCTTCTCTCTTCAGAGGCTTTGGCTCCAAACCAGCCCCAGAGTGTGAGGGGGAGGTAAGCAGCCTCCTGGCGCTGGTGGGGGCTCGGATGAGGCCGCCTTGCTCATGGCCTCTACGTCGTGACCCAACGAAGCGCTGTGGCAGGACATCTCCCGAGGGCTGGTGGCGGCCGGCTATGGGCGCAGCGTGGCCCAGTGCCGCTCCAAGTGGGATGGGCTAGGAGGGGTCCCCGGCTCTGACCCAGCCTGAGGGTATGGCAAGGCTGCTGGCTGCCCTGGGGCTCAAGGTCTCTAAGGGACAGTGGCCCTTATCCAGCCCAGGGGGCTCTCGCGGCTGTGCGGCACTGCAGGGCATGTGACTCCCCTTCCTTTGGCAGACCCTTCCTCCGTCACACCATAAAGCTTCTGATGAGTTAGGACTGTGTGTGAGGGCCAGAGGTGTCTGCAGCTCCCCTGTCCCGCAGCACACGCAGGGGCAGATCCTACACCCCCCTCGCTGTGCGCATTCCCAGGGGTTTGGCACGGAGGTGATGCAGGATACGTCCCTGGGTCTGATTTGCGTGGGCACCCCGGCCAGCATCCCACACTGGGTAATTACCTTCTGTCTCCCTAAATTCCCCCTGCAGTTTCAAGTGGATGTGGGATTCTCCTTCACTTCCAGTCCTAATCTGTTGTTTAGCGTTGCTGCACGCTGCTACGCCGCTGCTGCCTTCCAGCCCAGAGGTGGCTGCATTGCAGTGGTGGGTGAGTGACTCCTGCTTTTGTATCTAGCTCGTGAAACGCTTTGGGGCCCTGCAGGGCGCTGTGGAGCTGTGGCTAGGGCATGTCGGGCTGCGGGGCTGGCCGGGGCAAGCCAGGCAGACCCCAGGCTGGTGGTGATCCCCATCAGACGGTGCATCTCTCCTCTCTGCTCTCTCCCAGCAGCTGGTAGGGACCACATCGCTGGAGTGCCGCCCACTCCCCAAGCTGTGCCACGTAAGGCTTTCCTTGCCCCGCTTGGCCCGGTAAACCCCCTCAGCCCCACGTAGCAGGGTCTGATACGGTTCTCATTGCAGACGCCGGTGGCTGCTTTCCTCCCCATCCCCTCCTGGGTGAGTACCATGCCCAGGCCATTGTGCTTGTGCATCCCCGGGCAGGAGGCAGCCGCAGCTCACCGGCTGGGTCTGCTCTCCTTACAGACTGTGACACCACCCTGAAGCAGGAAAGAGCTGATCAAAAGGCTGGTAAGGGTCTGCAGCTTCAAGCCAGCCCCCCTGCTCCAGGGGGGGCAGCTCTGTCCTGTCCTGCCCGTGGGGACAGAAGACGAGGGCTCCTGCAGCCAGTGCCAGCTTGGGGCTCTGCGGCAGGGTCAGGCTGAGCACGGGGCTTGGGTGGCTCCAGTGCTCTGGTTGCTCCCTCCATGCCAAACCCTCGTGGCAGGTTTTCCTGGTGAGACGTCCCCGGGGATGGGAAGAGGAAACCAAGTGCTGCCAGTGGCCGCTGCAGCCCCAGGCTCCCTTGGGACATCTGCCATGAGCGAGCAGCCGGCAGCGGGTGAAGAGGTGTCAGACGCAAGCCTGCATGGTGAGTCGTCCCTGCAGCATCCCGAGATTCTCACAGGGGGTTCTCGGAGCAGTGCTGAGGGTTTGCTGCCACTGAACCCCCTCTCTCACTGCAGGCTCTGGTGTGGCAGGCTTGCTCCAGAGCGTCCAGCAGCTGCTGGTACAGATCCTACAGACGTCGCGGCAGCAGCAGGCGCTGCTGGAGAGCCTGGCCAGTGACACCGTCTCCCACCTCCAACTCCTCTCCCACAGCCTGGTGCAGGTGGGAGAGACCCTGCACCAGCTCCTGCTCCGGCCACAGACCCACCTCAGCCCCCTTGGCCACTACGGTCCCCACGTGCCCCTTTTCGAGGGTGGCCCCGGGGTGCCCTGTTCCCCCGGCTCTCCCCACGCCTCCCTGGATCACAAAGAGGAGCCTCGGGTGTCCCCTGCCACTGGCTGCACCCCACCATGATTGCCACCATCCCCAGCCCCAGGGGCAACAGCTTTGCTACACAGCCCCGGATATTTTGGAAGTTTATAGAAGAGAGACATTTTAATAAAACTAAAAATAGCTTTTTTTACCAGCGATGACAACCGACCGATTCTTTCCCCCTCTCTGTGGGATGTTCCCCTTCTCACTTTCGAGATGAGCAGAAGGGGAACTCGGCTATTTATAGCCTCTGAGAAACTCCCAGCCCGCACACCGTGGGGCAGATGTGCTTTCTCTGCCCCTGCCCACTTCTTGACAGCTTCCAGTTGTGCCTAGGACCGCCAGGACCTGGAGGATGTGCTGCCGTGCTGTGGAGGGGAGCAGGGCTGCCACGGGCTGGGGAGGGCAGAGAGCCCAACTGGGGCACAGGCTGCATCCCACTGCAAGGGAAGGAGCCGGGGTGGGCGATGCTGGGCAGCACTGGGGCTGGGGAGACAGCACAGGCTGTGGCCGTGGTCTCTCCATCACCAGGTCCTCGGTGGGTGTCTTCTAGTGGGTGGGCTGGGGGCTTGCAGCATGGTGCCGTGAGCCCCGTCCTGCTCCCAGGGCTCAGGACAGGGATCACCATCAGGTAGCAGTAATTGCAGGCGTGCTGTGTTTGTCTGCAACGTTCTGCTTCACAAAGCGGTCTGGCTCTTGCCTGGACCCCCACCACCTCCATCCAGATGCCCACATCCTCCATGAGGATGGGGTGAACATGTTGGCTGCCTCCAGAACATCTTGGCCATGTCCAGGGAGAGGATGTAGCCAATGCCGCTGGCATAGGGCGGGTAGACATCAGGACAGTAGTCCTGCAATGCCAGGAGCCGCTTGCTGGAGGGCTGGCAGGTGACCTGCCACTTCTCCCAGGAGAAGAGGGACCCCACGTAGAGGCCGCTCTATGCCAGGTTAAGCCCAGCCAGGAAAGCGGGCAAGCAGTCCATGTTGAAGCAGTCCTAATCCATCCTGAGGATGTAGCAGTGCTGGCACTGCTCAGATGCCGGGCATGACCTTCAGGGTGAGGTTGCTGTACCTGTGCCTGTAGCTACCCAGCAAGACGTCCCCACATTCCTGCCCTTCCCACTGCTTGCCCCGGCCCACTGCTGCCTTGGATGCCCCACCAGAAACACTGAGTGCCAGGGGCTTGCCAGGACATCCCACATCCTCCGGATGATGTGCTGAGCCTCTGCGTGGTCCACCATGGACATCATCAGGATGAGCAGCACACACCAGCTGGCTTGGGCACCTTACATGTGGCCAAGCTATGGAGAGGGGCCAGGGGCATGGCCAACAGGGTGAGGTGGCCGGGGGTGGCAGTTGCTACAGCACCAGTGAGCAGCAACGTTGCAGTCCAGACAGCATGTGGCAGGGCAGCGTGGGCGAGCAGGGCTGGGAAAGCCCGTCACCTCTCACGGCACCATCCGTCAACCCACGCCAGCTGCGCGGCCTGGGTCAGAGAGAAGGTCCGTGCTGTGGAGGCATGCCTGCCCCATGATGCAATGAGAAGGGAGATGGGGCCTGTGGGGGCTGCTGGGAGCGGGTCCAGCCTTGGTGGGGATGGTGCTCCCACGGCTGCACATAAACCAACCTCTGTGCTCCTGAGCAGGGAGCAGAAAGCGGTGGGCTGCTGGCCAGTAGCTCTGGCCCCAAGCCTGACAGCAGTGGGGCCACTGCCTGAAAACAGCTTTGCCCACCGGGGCCTGACTGGGGTGGGTGAAGGTAGGAGAAAGGTGGGATCTCCTTTCCGAGCCCTGTTGCTTACAACCAGTGAGGTTGGAATGGGAAGGCACCTTTGGGCAGTGGTTGCCCGTGCTCCCCACCATCCTGCTGTGCTCCCTCTCATCCTTCTGTGCTCCCCACTACCCTGCTATGACCCCCATCATCCTACTGAGCTCCCACCACCCTGATGTCATCCCCATCATCCCACTAGCTCTCCACCATCCTGATGTCATCCCCATCATCCCACTACACTCCCCACCACCCTGCCTTGCTCCCTGCCACCCTGCTGTGCTCCCCACCAGAGGCTGCAGCCTCCTCCCTCCAGCCTTGGGACACCTCAGCACCCGTTCCCCGAGCCCTGGAGGTGCTGGGGCAGTGGGGCGGGCTGTTCCCCAGCACAGAGAAGGGGGCAGGTCCCTAGCAGGAGGTGAAGTGCAGTGAGGGGTGCCCTGGGATGGGGTGCAGTCGGGGGGCTGGCTGCAGAGGAGGGCAGGGTTGCAGCAAGGCCTGAAGCGGGGTGCTCTGGGGGTGTCAGATCAGGGGTGCATGGGATGGCATGGAGGTGCATTGGGAGAGAGCGGCGTGCAGGACCAGAAACCTGGGGGAGTCAGGCTGAGTATGCAAGGGGGTGTGTGGGTGTGCAGTGAGGGTGCAGCGGGGTGCCGTGTGGGCACGTTGGGGTGCAGGGGGGGGCTGCAGAGGGGGTGCAAGGGGATACAAGGGGGGTGCAGGGAGTTGCAGGGGGGATGCAGGGGGAGTGCAGGGTGGCGGAGGGAGGGTGCAAGGGGGGTGCAGGGAGGATGCGGGAGGGACACAGGGGTTGCAGTGGGGTGCAGGGGGGGGTTCAGAAGGGGTGGAGGGAGGTGCAGCGAGGGTGCAGGGGGGTTGTGCAGAGGGTGTGCAGGGAGGGCGCAGAGAGAGTGCAGGGGGGGTGCAGGGATAGTTGCAGGGGGAGTTGCAGGAGGAATGTGGGGTGGTGCGGGGGCGTGCAGTGGAGTGCTGAGGTGGTGTAGGGCGGATGCAGGGGACAGTACAAGGAGAGGTCCAGGGGGGATGCAGAAGGGGTACAAGGAGAGGTGCAGGAGGGGTGCAGGAGGATGCAGGGGGGGTTCAGGGGGGATGCCAGGGAAGTGGAGGGAGGTGCGGGGGGGGGTGCAAGGGGTGTGCGCAGGGAGGCGCAGAGCGGGTGCAGAGGGGGCGCATGGAGGGTGCAGAGAGGGTGCAGGGGGAGGTGCAGGGGGAGTTGCAGGAGCAATGGGGGGGGGCTGCAGTGGGGGTGCTGGGGCAGAGTAGAGGGGGCGCAGGGGGGTGTGCAGGGGAGTGCAAAGAGAGGTGCAGGGGGTGCAGGGGATGCAATGGGGGATGCAATGGGGGATGCAGGGGGTGCAATAGTGGGGTGCAGGGAGCTTGCAGGGGATGCAATGGGGGATGCAATGGGGGATGCAGGGGGTGCAATAGTGGGGTGCAGGGAGCTTGCAGGTGATGCAATGGGGGATGCAATGGGGGATGCAGGGGGTGCAATAGTGGGGTGCAGGGGGCTTGCAGGCGATGCAATGGGGGATGCAATGGGGGATGCAGGGGGTGCAATAGTGGGGTGCAGGGAGCTTGCAGGGGATGCAATGGGGGATGCAATGGGGGTTGCAGGGGGTGCAATAGGGGGGTGCAGGGGTGCGTGCAGTGAGGTGCAGCGGGTGCCCCGGGCCGCGGCGTGCGGCGCGGCCACCAGCAGGGCCGGGCTCGAGTGACAGCTCGGCAGCCAATAGGAGATCAAGGAGACGGGGAGGGGGCGGGGTGCTGCCCCACCCCCTCACCCCCCCCGACCTTGGGCACGGGGGTGGTGCCAGAGGGGCAGGGCTGGACCCCAGCCCCTTTCCAGGGAGCCCCCATCCCTGGGACACAGGCACCGGGCGGTTTCGGCAAAGGGAAGCGGGGCTGGCACCGAGGGGATGCAGGTGGGGAAGGGTCTGGGATAGCCAAAGCCATCACCCGTTCCTGTGGGGTGTCCCGTCTGAAACAGCCCCTGCGAGACCCCTCCCACTCCAGACACAGGCAATGCAAGGCATGCAAGGCCTTCTCCAGGCTGGAAATGGAGGTGAAAGCAGCAGCAGATCTCAGCAGGATTTCAATGCTGCCGTCTGGTGGCCCAGGACCATGAGGGTCCTGCCAGGACATACGGCTCCTCCACCTTCCATCCCAGACAACAGCTTGTAGCAGGGCAGCCGCAGCACAAGAAGCCCCCCACAAGCAGTTATGCAACCCCCTGGGCATACAGACCAGACCCCTGGGGTAGTAGGGACCTGGGGGAGGATTTTTCCCTGGATTTATCCCACTCTGGAACACATCAAAGCTGCACCAGTCTCCTGATCCTCTCCTTCCTACATGGCCTGCCCCAGCCTAGAGCCTGTATGTGATATCTGGAGGAACTGAAATAATAAAAGGTTTTTACTCACCAGTGGAGCAGGCAGCGACCCCTTTGTCCCAGCTCCCAGCCGTTGCCAGCATGCCGTGCCCTGGAGGCCATGCCCTGGAGGCCAACTGGAGCCTGGTTCCACCCAGCAAAGCAGACGCACCGGTAGCGTGACCCAAATGACAGCCCCGAGAGCAGCTTTGGGCTGTGTCCTCTGGTTGCCTGCTCTCGATGCTCAGCCCTATGGCTTCCCCACTGCACCAGCTCCTCCTCTTCCCTTTCCTGCCCCAAAGGGTGCCCTGAGCACTGGATTGACCTGGTGAGGGGCACACAGACCCCCTGGCCACAGGTCAACCCACAGCCCAGCTCTGATGGTCACCCTACTAAAGCCCCCAGCCACAGCAAAAGCGATGAGTGTTGGCATTAGGAACAGTCCGATGGCTCTTGAGCCTGGCAAAATCCTTCCCATCAACTCCAAATGCTGGAGGAGAGGTTTATCATGGGCAAACCACTGGGGTGCAGCATGACTCCCACTGGCAGCCCGTGCACACACCGCTCCTGCCTCCTCATGCCTCTCCTTCTGCAAGCGGTCATCATTTCCACCTCAGTGCTTCCTCCCACACTGCTGAATGTCCAGCCTGCTGCCAGAGGTGGGTCTGCAGCCTCTGCTGGCAGGCTGACCGGAGGGATGGACACCTCTGGGCATGGAGACACCCCCTCAGTGCCGTCAAGCATTTCTCTATTGCACTGTCTTTTAAAACCATGATGATTTTCCAATGGAAATGGAGTCACTTTCACCAGCAACTCTTAACTCTCCTTAGGTGGGCCAGAATGCAATGACAGAGTATTTGGGTTTGTGGTCATGCCCCAAAGGTCTCACGTGCTGCAAAGCAGCACCCAACATCTCCCCCCGCAAACGACCACCCAGCTGCGGTACTGCAGAGGACAGAGACGATCAGGGGACTGGAGCCCCTCTGCTACGAGGACAGGCTGAGAGAGTTGGGGTTGTTCAGCCTGGAGAAGAGAAGGCTTCGGAGAGACCTTATAGCCCTTCCAGTACCTAAAGGGGCCTACAGGAGAGAGGGGGAGGGACTCTTTATCAGGGAGTGGAGCGATAGGACGAGGGGTAACGGTTTTAAACTGAAAGAAGGTAGATTTAGAAATTCTTTACTGTGAGGGTGGTGAGGTGCTGGAACAGGTTGCCCAGGGAAGCTGTGGATGCCCCATCCCTGGAGGTGTTCAAGGCCAGGCTGGATGGGGCTTTGAGCAGCCTGGTCTAGTGGGAGGTGTCCCTGCCCAGGGCAGGGGGTTGGAACGAGATGAGCTTTAAGGTCCCTTCCAACCCGAACCATTCTATGATTCTATGATTACGCAGAAGTATAACTCCAAAATCCAGAACTGAGTGAAGTGGAATAGGGTGTCTAAGGACAAGGAGAGGAAGCTGCTTTGAAGTGTATCAGGATGTTTATCCTGCTGTCAAAAGCACTATTTTAATGAAGCGGCTCCCCTCTTTGAAGTGGCTCCTCCTTGCGCTGTGCCTGGCTGTGGCTCAGGGAAATAACAGCACGGACTTCACCCTCATCAGACGTTAATTTTGTCATGTGATTTGCCTCGGAAAAACAAACAAACAAACTCTGAGTTGCAGCAGACAGGATGAGACATAAGCGAAGACTCAGGGGTGAGAGCAGCCAAGTTGCCTTCCTACCTGCCGGGCAGGGGATGGGGTCAAGTGGGTTTTTGAAGGCAGCCCTGAACAGGACCACACCTGGGCTCTGAGACTGAATTTCCATTGATGCTCAGTGTCTGGGAGCACTTGGCATCTCCCCACAGCAGGGACTGCACCCTGATCCTCGGGGTTTATTAACACTTACGGGGTTCCTCGAGAGGAGCTGGGTCTTGCTCCCAAAACAGGGAGGAAGCCTCCAGCTCACGTTATCCATCTTCCCTGCAGGAGATGCCCTCATTAGTTAATTAGAACAACAGTCCCCATGGGCTCATCTGGGATCTGTAGCTGTGCTGGCAGGAGATTTGCTGACTGCAGGCAAGCCCTGGGGCAAAGCTCCATGGGAGGACGTGGCGCCTGGAGGCCACTGGGATTTACCTCTCCTCCCGCTGAGCCGGGAGCATCTGGATTGCACTTGTTCCAAGTCCGTTCAATTTTTGCCAAAGTATTCCTCCTCAAAATGTGGAGCCCTGGGTTTTAGCCCTGGGGGTGGTGAAGCATCTTTATATGAAGTAAGAATAAACAGTAATATTCCCCTCAGTGTAGCCACCACTCACACTCCATCAGGAGGATTCAGTGTGATTTCTTTAATACAGCTTCCATTGAGAGCACTGTTCATACATAACAACATATTGCTTAGCACTTGGTTCTTTCAAGGGAAATTTTAGTGGTGGTATTTGAGTGGGGGGAAGTGGTTTTTATGAGAAAACTTTAATCTGCAAGCCATAAAGGGAACAGTGGCTTTGCATCCCATGGAAAATGTTCTCAGCCTCCGCTAACATGGTTTTATCTTCCTCTGCAGGCTTGCTTCTTAAGATAAATATATCCAGGATTGCATTTGGTGTAACAGTTTGATTTCTGTTGGTGCGAGGCTGATTTCTCATGAGAGTAACTGCCTTAATTTCCTACCACTTGACAGCAAACGCAGCTGCACTTTGTACTTGTAGACTTTGTTCTGGCAATTGCAGCCCACAGGAGATCCTTCCCCTGCTCATTGGCCACGACGTGCCAAGGCTGCTCCTTCACATCATTCTTCTGTGTTGATATACGGGCCCTGGGTGTCTGCTCCGGGGCTAGAAACACTTGACTTTCATGTCATAACACAAAAGGCAAAGGGTTGCAGGACGTACAGGTCCTACCCCAGGATTCATCCAAAGGAGGTAGGTCCAGCTTGCAGCACTCTGCTGCACCCCTGGACACCCCCCAAAGCCTCATGGCCACAGCAAGACCTCAAAGTTGGCACTGCAACATTATTGGCAATTTTACGCTGTTGGCAGGATCTTCCTCAAAGCATTTTTGGGGGTCGTTTTGCTCTGGTTGTCCATATGGCTTCATCCCCTTCCCCACGCTCTTCATTTTCACAGGTTCCCCTCCTTGAGGAATGCCTTTGCCCACCCGTTCACCTGCTCCACTCCTCAGCCTTGCTGCCCTACAAAACTCATTAAAGGACACGCTCATTTACTGGAAGTCTCCAGCATGCTGCTGTGAGCAATTCTCGTGCTGTCTGCAGGCACTCTGCCCTCCTGGCTGCTCTATTAATTTATTTTAGCAAGCTCCCTGATTTCTATGCAGTTCCTTTGATGAAGTTAAGCACGACTCAAGTGGCTTTTCCGCTCAGCAGAGCAGCTCTTCAACAGCCCTCTTCTAAATTGCCAAAGATAAAATCCCAAGTCCACCTCCCCCACTGTGGGTTCCCCCACCAGCCCTTCCAAGAAAATTACCAGCAGCTAAAAATTGTGGTGTTTTGCATCACCACCACATTTGCCTGGTCTCCTGTGTCACAGTGTCCCCCTTCCTTGTCCGCTGCTCCCCTCCAGCCATGCGACCATGGCAGCTGCTGTCTGTCCCTTGACACAGCCCCCCATGATGCTCCGGTCTCTGTGGGTACAGCTAAGCCATTTGTCCCTCATGTCCATGGCCCCTGCACCTGTACCTTCATGCAAAACAGGGTGACTCCTGCCACCCTGCTGCTTTGTCACGCCTCCAGGCATTGTGGCACAAGGTGTCGCTGGGGCAATGCTGGCTCCTGATGCCCTAGGTCTATCTCTGAGTCCCGTGTCCCTGTTCTGGGCTGGCTTTGCCATGTTCAGCTCTGTCCCAGCTGCATGGAACAGGAACCCAAGGCATGGTGCCGCCCTGGAGAGATGTTCCACGGCAATGCAGGAGCATATGGTAAGGCTGGGCTTGCTCCATCTGTACCTGTATCTCCTGCTCGCAGGTGCCTGGCTCCCAGATTGCCCTTGCCCAGCCCCCTGCAGACTGGGACGGAAGCTTTGAGGGGTCCCTGATATGGGATGAGGGCTGGAGACGGCAGTGGGGAGGGTGAGACGCAGGGCTAGGCAATGAGGAAGAAGGAGGGGTGAGGAAGCCCACTCCGCGTGGGTTGCTCCAGGGGAAATGGGATCTGTTTGCATGCTCAGAGCTGCTCCCCCCAGGCTGGCCGTGGCCTGGCTGCTGTCTGCGGGTCTGAGGGATGGCCAGGGACAGAGCAGGGCAGGCGGCTCCAGCGCCTGCAACCTGCGCGGCAGTGCCAGCCGTGGGTGATGGATGGGTCTGCTCGGGGAGGGCGGTCGAGGCTTGCTACTCTGATGAGAAAATCATCAAGTGGCTGCAGGGTATGCCGGGCAAATTGCAAAAGAAGAGAGCAGCCGGGCCATTCTCCCAGCCTTTTCTCATCCCCAGAGTGGCACGATGACAGCCGTGCCCGGACAGGAAGCAAGCTCTGGATGCACCCATGGCAGGATTTATGTCAACTGTGGTGGAAAGGCTTCATCTCACTGGGACCTGGTAGCAGAGCAAGCAGAAGAGGGACGAGGACCTCCCAGGGCACCAGTGGGATGTCTGCTGCCTCTGGCCATGGAGTTTCATGAGGACGCAGGGAGCAAAGGCCGAGGCAGGGGTAGAGCAAGATGGTGCGTCCCTCCCTGTACACCTGCCCCTGCAGAGATAACACCATCCTTGGTGTCTCATGGCACAGGGGCCACCAACACTCAGGCAGCCGAGCTAGGGGCACCAACAGCTATGCTGCCACCTGCACCTCGCAACCCCTGGTGCTAGCAAGGGGCACAGCACCCTCCTGCTCCTAGAGAGACCCCGAAGTCTGGGACCTCTCTCCAGCCATGGCGTGCATGGGCAGGGAGAGGAGGAGGGGTGATGGGTCCTGCCTGCACGCACGCAGCCCGCTGCAGGGCTCAATAATTCAGGCCTGACACATTAAAGTTGCATGGCGTGCAATTGCTGTCTGCAACAACAGACTGCATCAGGGCTACTGTCTGGTGAGCCTGCCCCGGCAGACATGGGCAGGCAGGGGCTGGAGGGCCCAGGAGGCTGTGGGCAACGGGCAGAGCATCCCTGGAGTGGGAGTTAGGGATGGGAGGAGGTTTGTGGGGGGAAGCATGGTCCCAGCCTTCAGGATAGGCATTTCCTGGCAGTATGTCAGAGCCGGGAATGCCAGCCTGAGGGCACTGACAGCCCAGCAGGCAGGATGGGGCTGGGATGCAGGAGGCTGAGCTGGGGCGATGTTGCCCCCAGAGCCACCCCATCCTCCTGCATCGCCTGTGTCCCCTGCAGCCTCACTAGCAAAACAGAGGCCACGAAGGCTTGTGCTGCCCCAGGCACTTGGCCAAAGCCCCTTCTCAGCTGTGTCTGTCCCCATGTCCCTGCAAGCACCAGCCCTGGTGGGGCTCGAACCCCCCCATCCCTCTCCAGCACTGAGGAAGAGAAGCTCTTCACTGGCTGTTCAGGGAGTTGGTTGCCATGGGGATGTCAGATGTACCTGGTTGTTATAGGGACACTGTTGCCATGGATATACAGTTGCTGTGCCTGGCAGAGGCTGGGATGGAGCATAAGGAAGGCTGTTTACACTGTGGAGGTGGGGGTCACAGAGACCCCAAGTCTCTGAGCAGGGGGCGAAAGGCAGAGTCCAGCCTTTACCCCAAGCCTATCCACATCGGGCCAAGGGTGGAGACCATGGGAAACACACCGGCAAAGCTCACCTAGTCCCATAGGGATGGACAGGCCCATGGTCCTGACCCCACGACGAAGGAGAGGCGTCTGAGGGGATGCGGAGTCTCCCATGGGTGTCCCAGCACGCTCCCGCTCAGGCTTGGTGGGAGAGAGGGTGCCGCACAGCCTGTGCTGGGTGTCCCACGGGCAAGAGCGGCTTCTCTGTGCTTGGTGCCAGGAGCACCGAGTGAAAACCTTCCAGTCCTACAAGACTGCAGGTCCTGTATCACACCCCATCGCAATGGACCCCGAGCTGTGCCAGCCTCCTGGGCAGGGAAACGGGTTTCTGCCTTGCTGGGGCTGGGGGTGAAGTGGGCAGAGGGATTCCCAGCTCTCGGCGGGCAGCCTATAGGCCCCAGGGGATGAGTTGGGCTGGCAAAGAGTGCCTGGATCCCTTCCAGCACTGCTTGGCCAAGCTCCCTCCCCGGCAGCACGGTTGACCGCTTGTCCTGTCCTTGAGATGAAAAATGCAGTCACAGGTTTAATTAAAACAAAGGGGAGCGCTGAGCTGCCCCAGCAGGCTGGAGAAGCAGGGTCTGCATGGCTACTCTGGGCTTCCCTGGGCAGCTCTGACAGCTAGAACTCCGGCCCACCTCTGCCAGGACCCCCTGGGGGTCCAGACCTGTATATGCCACCCCATGGTGTCTGTCGTAGGCTAGGACAGGGGCTGCACAGCTGTTTGCAAGGGGAATGCGCATCCCGCCACATTCTTGCTAGGCTTTGTTATTGTAGGGTCTGCACAAACTTGGGCCAGAAGTGGGGTTACATTTCATCCCTACAGCAGTGAGACAGGGGATGCTGCATGGAGTACTGACTTCTCCATGAAATTGGGGTGCATTTGCGCAGGACCACCCGCAGGATGGTGCGCACGCCGAGGTGGGACAAAGCCCTGTGCTCGGCGTGCATCGCACTGCAGCGTGCTGCTGATGTGAAAGCTAAAGCTGAGCTCTTCATTCTCTGGGGGCTGCCACTGCTGTGGGGATGCAATTGGACTTGGTGAAGTGAGTAATGTTCTTAATTAAATGATTAATCCTTAATCAACCGCCTGGCTGGACCAGACAGGGCATTTTGTGTGGCTGGAGGGTGAGCCCTTGGGGGAAGGAGGGTGGTGGGTGCAGGTCCCCCAGCCCCCTTGCACAGTGACCGTGGCTCCTCCCCAGCCACCCCAGGCTGCCTGGCACACGTCCTCACCAGGCTGGTTCCCCCGCAGCCATCATCCCCTGCACAGCCCAAAGACGCAGGCAGCAAAGCCCTGGACCCACCACCGCCACCATGGCCCTCGCCATCTCATCCCCCCTTCTACTCCTGCCAGCTCCATCCATGGATCCCCTCCAGCCACCCCCGCAGCCCCCTGAGCCCACCCTGCTCCAGCCAGCTGGGGCCCAGCTCCCAAGCAGCAGGTTTAATTAGATTGCAATCCTATTAGGGAGCTGCCTGCCCGCCCGCAGTCGCTAATCCTGTTAGGCATCCAGTAAATCTCCCTGTGCTGAGCTCTGTTCCCGGGGTACGGGCAGGGGGGCTGATGGTGGGTGGGCTCTGCTAAGCTAAGATGTGACTGCCAGCCATGCAGAGCTTTGCCTCGGGACTCACCGCCAAAACCCTTGCGGGGTTGGGAAGAGCCCAGGGGGCCGGAGCAATCCCTGCAGGGGTGAGAAGGGGCAGTAGGGTTTCCCCTCTCCTCGCTGGTCCATCTTGCCTGCTCTGAGCTGCAGGAGCTGGGTGGAAATGCCCTCTCCTTGAGCCATGCACCCAGCCCGGGTGTTTGCCACCACACCGCAGTCATCACCAGCTGAGATGGGTGCTGAGCCCTTGAGTCTGACTGCGGGGGAAGACGAGGAACAGGGGCTGAGACAAGGTTGCCCCAGCCAGATGGGGGGATACAGTCCATGCAACGCCCCCTCACACTGATGCTCAGTGTCCTGCAGAGACAGGGCAGCAAGGAGCTGCTCATGGCTGGTGGCACCAACAGGGATACAGGGTCACCTCTCCACTGTTCCTGGGTGGGTACACTCATGCCTGGGGCCCCACAGGGGGGCTGCTTCGGGCAGCAGGGTGACACCAACAGGGCTGTGGGCTCTGGGGGATGTGGCCCTTGCAGGCTGTGCGCTCTCAGCCCCGTGCAGCAGCACAGCAGGCAGCACTGGCACCACTCCCCAGTGGCAGCTACCCCCAGGGCCATGGGCTCCCCATGGTCCTGCCGGCACGGGGAGGACCCCAGCTGCCCTGACACAGCACAGCTGTTCGTGGCTCAGGCATTACAGCCATCCTGTGAGAGCACGGTTCTATGGCAAAGTCATCCCAGCCCTGCAGCCTGCCCTGCAGCGACCCGAAAGACTGCATCCCCTGGCCCCCCACCTCTTGCTGGCTACCTTGCTCTATGCCAGAGCTGAGTCAGCCCCAGAGCAGCCCAACACAGAGTAGCAGCACTTGCTACAGACCCCTGAGCAGGAGCCAGAAACCATTGCTATTCCTCCCTCCTCACCCAGCCACGTCCCCATGGCACCTCCGTGGCCCTGCAAAGAGGGGAGCATTGCCCCCGCTCAGCCTGAAGTCCCCCCATCTCTGTGCCAGATTGAGCTGCAGCAACTCCCGGAGACAAGTTCAACCAGGCTGTAATTGTAAGAACAGGGTGGCACGGGCGGCTGTGCACCCTCCCGGAGGAGTCCTGGCGCTCCCGGGGACAGGAGCTGCTGTCCGTGCCGCAGGAGTCCGGGCTGCCATCGGCATCAGCTGGTACAAATGCTGTTGATGGAGGCTACGGCCGGGTCGACGAGTCCCAGCTCCTCCTGTTCGTTGACGCAGAGCTGGTACCCACAGCCCTTGCGCCGGGGCAGCGGCCCCAGGCGCCTGCTGGGCTTGGCACGGGGTGGCAACAAGAAGCCGACACTGCCAGCGATGAGCAGGTGCCAGATGCTGTGGATGTAGAAGTAGTTCTCCTCTGTCTCCACGAAGGCATAGAGCAGCACGGCAGCCGCCGCAATCAGCGCTCCTGGGCACAGGTAGAAAGCCCAGCGCTTCCAGGTCGGTGGGTAGCAGTGGCGGCGCCTGATGGTGCGAGCTGTCTGTGGTGGGGAAAGCGGAGGCTGGAAGAGGCAGCCACGGCTGGAGGGGTGGGCACAACCCCTATGCCGTGGTGACGCATCCCCCAGGAGCCAGGTAGGGGGGTTCATGGGGAAGGGTCAAGGCAGCAGAGGGGAGATGCTGGCAGGGGAACGGGGCTGGACAGCTGGGCAGGATGCTGAGCCAAGCTGGGTTGGGGACATAAGAGGACAAGGACGGCATCTCCTTACCCAGGCGATGGCCATGATCCCTAAGGCGAAGAGGCTGGGCCCCAGCAGGTTCCAGAGCCCGTGGCGGTCCATCTGCAGAGCCATGGAAAGCAGCATGGCCCCCAGCAGGTACAGCACCTGTGGGGCAACAGGGCACCGGTCAGGATGGGTCCCCTCCATGCCCGACCCATGCACCCTTTTGCCACACTTGCCTGCTTGACCACAGGCTGGAGCCGGGCCATGGCGATGACAGTCACCCAAACGGACATGAGGGAGCCCAGAAAGTCGCAGAACTGCAGCACGTCATACTCCATAATGCAGAACACCACAATGCCCGGCTGGTCACAGGCGTGGTAAAACTGGGGTGGGGGAAAAATGGGGTGAGAGCTGCCTCGCATGGCCCCAGCCCCTCGCCTGCCCTCCCTTGCTGCCCTTAACCCCATGCTCACGGTGGAGAAGAACATGGT
Source organism: Larus michahellis (assembly GCF_964199755.1). Classification (NCBI taxonomy): domain Eukaryota; kingdom Metazoa; phylum Chordata; class Aves; order Charadriiformes; family Laridae; genus Larus; species Larus michahellis. The sequence goes on from NC_133930.1 coordinate 11,970,493, forward strand.
GAAGATGTAGACGGCAGCTTCCAGGAGGTAGTGGCTGCGGACAGCGATGGCCACAGGAGGCACGAACATGACGTTGCTGAGGCACAGCAGCAGCGTGGAGAGGAGCTGGAAGCCATAGGAGAAAGCCTCGGCGTTGTCTGTGCATCCCCAGCCATTCCAGCCTGTGGCCAAGGAGAGCTGCCGTCACCCCTGCAGCACCCAACAGGGGCGAGGGAGGGATTGGGGAAGCCCCTTTCCAGCGCCCTGCAAAGAGCTGGGGGGACTAATGGGGTACAACCCCCCCGGGCGTCCCTGGGTGCAGCAGGCACCGTGGGTGCCCGGGGCAGCTCTCACCAGCTTTGCATTCGCAGGCGGCGTACAGGTAGTTGTTGGTGCGCAGCAGCTTGCACTGGCCGTAGATGCCGCAGTCGTTGATGCAGGGCGAGAGGTAGGCGCGCAGGTACACCTCGGCTGTCACATTGGTGCAGGGCTCGAACCTGTGGCGCAGGAGAAGGTGTTAAGCCCTCGCTCTGCGCCCCTCGAGCAGCTCCTGCCTCCAGCAGAGGCACCACTCGCACCCAGACTTGGCAGGAGATGGGAGACCCTGGGATGGGGTGAGCGCGGAAATGAGCTGCTTTGGTGCTACGTATGGCAGCTCAGAGCTGGTCCCCAAGGATCTGTGTGCTGCAATTGCCTGTGCCAGGCTGGGCGAGCAGGAGGAATGCGGCCGCGCTTAGACCTGCTTTGCCTTTAGGGGGCTATTTCGTCTGGATTTTGCTGTGCAAACACCATGCCCTGCAATGCCTGCGTGTGACCGTGTTGGGGAATGGACCGGCAGCAACTGGCGACTCGGCGTGAACTAGGAATGCAGCGTAGGAGTGAGAGCAGGCACAGCATCCCCGCTGCCCACGCACACAGCGCTAGGCACGCCCAGCACCTCGGCAGCCTCGGGCACACAGGAGCACAGACAGGCACACGTCTAGACGGCACACAGTGAGCGGTGCCTGTGCACACACAGGCACCCCAGCATCCACAAACGTACAGAGGAGATGTCTGCAACGTGTGCCTGCTGTCCCTGTGTGTGCTCGTGCAGCCAAACACGCATATGTGTAAAAAACACACACAGCCCTGTCCGCTTGCACAAACGCAAATGCGCGCACGCAGAGCAGTCTGCATGCGTGCACCCAAACACTCATGCAGTGCTGCCTGCACGCATGCACCAAACGTGCCTGCAGCACCATCCGCATGCATGCACCGAACACCCAGTGCTGCCGGCATGCCTGCACCGAACACGCACGCAGCACCGTCTGTGCGGCACAGAGCCCCACACGGACTCTCGCACGTACAGACACACGCACACAGCAGCCCCTCTCCTCTGCAGGGCACTCAGGCAGACACACGGGCCAGGAGCAGAGCCGCAGACACAGGACCGGTCCCTGGAGATGCTGAGCAGAGAAGGGGCACAGCAGCCTAACCAGAGCTGCCCCCTCATACACACAGCCGAGCCCTGCCCTCGCAGTGACAGCCCAGTCTCTTCCCCAGCACAGGTACAGATGGGGACTGCCGCAGAGATGGGCAGGCACCAACAGATGCACGGCATTTGCAAGCTGACAGGCGCTTCCTAACCGAGAGACAGAGGGAAGAGCCGCGGGGACCCACAGATGGCCAGGCAGGCGCAAGCTCAACCCATCCGTGCCCACGCAGGCACTCACACGGTGACACACAGCCCACAGAAGCCACGTGCACACGCTGGAGCAGTGACACGCAGTGCAGGGGCCCGGCACACCCACGGACCCACAGCGCATGTGGATGCAGGCCGTGGTGGGAACATCCCCTCTGGGCGGGCAGGGAGGGGACGCACTGGGGCTCTTACCCATGCTCGGTGGCACAGAGCGAGCGCAGGCTCAGGTACCAGCTGCCTGTCTGTGGGTAGGGGATCCGCAGGCGGCTGAGGCTGGCAGTGGCGTTGACAGAGAGCAGGAAGCCTGCCAGGGACTCTGCAGGCCAGGAGAGGTCTGGGTGAGCAGGGCAGGGGGCAGCCCCTTACCCTGGGCACAGCTGGGACAGGGACAGAGCACCCTGTGCCAGGCTCCGAGGCCAGATGCCCCCACGGTCTCTGCCGTGTCCCACCCAGACTCTCGCCTGGTGGGTGTGACCCCCAGAGCCACGGCAGGATGGACACACAGAGGGCAGCCTACCTGTCTCACATGTGACCGATGCGTTGTCACCAGAAGTCAGTGGGACTTCATGGTTCAGACAGCCGAATACTGTCACGTTCTCACCACACAGGGAGCTCTGATGGCAGAGGAGATGACCCTAAGGCAGTGCCGGGGATGTCCCCTGCTCTGACAGCACCCAGATCATGGCAGGGCCCTAACCCACTGCCCATCACCCAAGAACATCCCAAATCCAGACCAACACCCTGCTCTTAGAGCACCCTAATCTGTGTTCCATCACCCAAGAACACCCTAAATCCAGATGATCACCCTGCCCTTAGAGCACCCTAATCTGTGCTCCATCACTCAAGAACACCCCAAATCCAGGTCATCATCCTGCCCTTGGAGAACCCTAATTTGAGCTCCATCACCCAAGAGCTCCCAAACCATGACCCAAGAGCCCACCAAAGCCTACCCTTCACCCTGCTGCAGCCCCAACACCACCCATCTCCCAGCCCATTCTCCCCAGGCTGCTCTGCCCCATCTGGCGCACTGGCCACCTCACCACATTGAGCCGCAGCTCCAGGTTGAGCACCCCACCACTGTCCAGCACCGGTAGGAGGTTGATGACAAAGACAGCTGGGCGGTCGGGTGGCACTGACACATTGGGCCCGAAGAAGATGTAGAAATGGACGGAGAAGGTGTCCAGCTCATTGCGCAGCGTGGGGCGGACTGGCCAGCACCGCTCGCTGGCGGGTGAGGCAGTGGGGATGGGGACCGGGTGCTTCGTGCCGTTGGGGCTGGCAGGCGGAGGGCTGTCCCCCAGTGCCAGCCCGCCCGCTGAGCCGAAGGAGTGGGGCATGTTCATGGAGGCACTGGAGGGCAGGAAAGGTGGCCGGGCCAGGCTGGGTCGGGAGCAGTCTGGGGGGCAGAGTCATCAGCCCAGGCAACGCACAACCCCTCCAGCCCTGTCTTAGCTCCCACTTCCCTTTCTTGCCCACTGTTCACCTCCATCTGCAACCCATCCCCAACACCTCCCAGTGTCCTCTTTCCAGCAGAGCTGGGTATAACCCTGTGCCCAGCTGGAGACAGATCCTGTGGGCATCCTTTACCCCCCCACCAGTCACCCAAGCAGAGTCAAGACCATGCCCCCAACCCATACCTCCCCATGCACCCTCACCTGTGAGCTGCACGGTGACCTGGAAGGAGACAGAGCCCGGCACCCCGGGGTGTTTCTCCACCAGCACGTAGTACCAGTGCTGCCAGAAGGGCAGGTCCAGAGCCAGCTGGCAGGGAGCATGCTCCCGGCAGTCCAGCGCTGTGGAGTTGTGCAAGGGGGGAGCCTTGGCCCGCACACGCAGCCAGAGCGGGCAGCCCTCAGCCCCGTGGCACCGCAGCACCTCCACCAGCACACGCGACGTGTAGCTGGGCACAAACACCCTGTGGGACAGCAGTGTCAGGTCCTGCCCCTCACCATGAACCAAAAGGGCTGAGGAGGCAAGCCAGAGGGATGGGGCACAACTAAGGTCCCCACCCTGGGGATGGCCACTCCTTAGGAGACCCTCTCGCACTTACTTGTAGAGGCTGGAGCGGTTGTGGGGGGCCATGCTCTGCTCAGTGACATAACCGGGGTACAGCACAGCGATGTTCACCAGGCGCTGCACAATGAGCTGTGGCTGGAAGAGATACTGGCACTCCTCGTAGAGCCCCTGCACCAGCAGGACAGTCAGCACAGGGTGGGAGGCACGGGGCACTCCTCCCATTTGGCACACCTGCCCCAGGTGCTGCCGGCCCAAGACAGTCAGGCCCAAGCAGAGCCCTGCAGTGAGCCCTGCCACCCCACGTTCCCCCCAAGCCCTTCACCTTGACGGAGATCTTGCCCTCATCTTTGGGCAGGTGGGCAGCCAGGAACCAGTCCCCAGGCAGCGGGCTGGTGACGTTGAAGACCCCTGTGGTGCGGTTGGGCAGGGTCCAGGTGAGGGTCAATGCGAAGGAGCCAGGGACAGCCGTGTCCCTGGGGAAGTGCGTGTGCAGTGGGTTAATGACGGAGGGAGCCCCTGAACGGAAATATCTGCAGGAGACACAGCAGTTAGCAGGGTGCAGGCTGGGCATCGTGGCAGGGCCAGCCTGCCCTACATGTGGGGGTCTGTTCTCCATGCTTTTAGGAAGCTCAAAGACGTCATGGGAAGCCACCTGTAAGTGGTGACTTTGCTGGAGGCTGTGAGCTTCCCTGGGTAGGTGTTCAAAAGAGTGGAGCCTGCAATGGCCCTGGGAAGATGAATTGTGGGGAGTGAGCAGGCATGTGTGTTTGTGCATGCAAGTGCACATATGCACGCGTGTGCATGCATCTATGCACACGTGTGTGCCTGCATAGGGGTGCCTGTGTGCATGTACATGCATGAGCGCTCCTCTGTATGTGTTCATGCACGCACATACATGCACATGTGCACGTGCAAGCAAGAAGTAGACAAGAGCAAACTGTCTCCAGGGCAGGTCCAGGGAGGGGGCAGCAGGGGCAGGCAGAGGCAGGCAGGAAGGAAACAGATAGGGCAGGCTGCTTACTCACACGGTGATGCTACGGTCTGGGCATTGGTCCCCAAATGTGCCACCCTGCTCCTTGAAGGTGATGAGGTTCCAGACGGCGATGACTGTGTCCTCGGGGATGTGGAAGTGGAAGAGCTCAATGCTGGCAAAGGAGCGGAATGGGCTGAGCTTGCGTGGTGTGCGGGTGAAGTAGTCGGTCACAAAGAGCCCATCTGCAGAGGAGAACCAAGGGACTCTCAGTGGGGTGAGGGATTGGGCGGGGGGGGGGGTGGTGCAGCATCCCTCACAGACCAGGCCCACCCACCCAGACTCTGAATATGCCCCAAAACCGGCAGCCTGGAGGCAGGAGGTGTTGGGACTGGGCCGTTTCAGTGAGTCCCCAGGGCTGATGTCAGCTGTGCCCAGCTGTATCTCCCAACCCTGGCACAGCCCGCATCATGCCTGGTTCAGCATTACCTCGAGCCCAGTTCCCCAAGCTGTGGGCACTCATCCTCTGGAGCCTGAGGAGCCCCTCAGCCCTGCCGGCTCAGGCTCTGACCAACTGCAGACCACCTCTTTCAATTCATTGTCCTTCTCAGTGAGGACCTGCTATCTGCATTTTAGCTGTAATAAAGGGCCATTCCTCACAGCTCCAGCCCTGCCCCAACAGGTCGTCTCCCACAGGGACACAGATTTCCCTCTTCTCTGCTTGCTGAGAAGGCTCAGCACAGAGTTTATTACAAACCAGAGTCCCACCCTAGAGCCACAAGAAGAAGGAGTGAGCAGTACACTTCCTGCACAGCCTCCCAGCTCTCCCATGGTTTGCGGAGGAGGAATGGTGCACATATGTGTGCACATATGCACACGTGGGTGCTGTCTGCATGCACGGCCAAGTGGAGGCATGCACACCCACACGCATGGGCGCGTGTGGCTCTGCACAGCTCCATGTCTGCAAGACACTTCCTGCAAGCCCATGGCACTCACTGGGGTCACATCTCCCTGACCAACTGTCTGATAGTTTGTTTTCCAGGGATTTCCAGGAGCCCTGGCAGCAGTGGGGCAGCCACTTCCTTGGCATATTAGAGACAAGAGAGACCTGGTCTCCAGATAGCAGTAACTTCACCCCACCATTGCCACACTTCCCCAGTACCAGCCTGGGAGACCCATCCATTACTCCTCAGAGATGCACCAAGGAAGAGATGCACCTCCAAACAAGCTGCCAGCAAGGGGGATGCCAGGCTGGAGTAGGGCTGTGCGCAGGAGGACTCATCCAGTGAGGAGTGGGATAGCTGAGAAGAAGGGCTGCTTTACACAGCATGCGTCTGGCAGGGAGTGCGCGCATGTGCTTGTGTGCACGTGTGTTTTTGCTGCGTGTGTGCAGCCCCAGCTGGCTGTACACTGACATGCATCTGCTCCCTTGCCTGGAACAAAGGCAGCTCCCCTCCCCTTCACTGACAGCCGACACAAGCCAGACATTAAATACCTGTCTCAATGCAAGAGCACCGGAGCCCAGTTTCCCCATAATGAACCACCAAGCAACTCCACGGCTCCCCTCCCCATGTGGAGACAGTGACCTGGCAGGGGACCCTAGGGAGGAGGGGATGTGGAATGCAACTCTATGAGGTGGCATGGCAGGAAGCACTCGGAGCTTCCCGGTCCCAGTGCGGTTTCCTCTGTGACCAGGGCAAGGTGTGGGGAGCCAGCTGCAGGAAGAGGGTCAAGCTGAAACCCCTGTGGCAATGTGGCCATAGCACGGGGGGAGGTCGCTGGAGGACAGAGCATGATTTCCTATCCTGGAGAGCAGGGGGAAGGAGGAAAGAAAGTGCCCCTCTGTCCCAAGCCAGCGGTCGGAGCCCAGGACCCGAAAACACCCGGGACCAGGGACCCGAGTGGCGGCCGGTGGTCAGCACCGCGGAGAGCTCCCGTGATCGGTGGTCAGCACCTCGGACAGCTCCCGCGGCCGCCCCACCGCCGCCCCACGGCGGCCCCGGGAGCCCCCGGCCAGCCGCCCCCCGCTCCCCAGGGGACGCCCCTTCCAAGCCCCCGGGGACCCCCTGCATCCCCGCCAAGCTCCCGTGCCCCACAGCACGCCCATCGCCTGGCAGAGTCCTGCCGGTGTCTCTCCACCTGGCACAACCCCCTCTCCACCGGCCGTCCACCCCTGCTGCCCCAATGCAGGCCCACAGCCCTCTGCCCCTGGGGCCCTCTGCATCTGCAGTCCCCCCGAACCCACTGCCCATGCACCTGCCCCTCTTGGGCTTTCCACTTCACCTGCCCCGTCTGTGTCCTCCTGGCATGCACACTGCTGTGCCCCACTGCATGGGTACCCCATGCCTCACAGCGTGCTTATCATCACGGCCCCATAGCACACACAGCCTTGCGCCCCATCGCATGGACATCTGGTACACCCTGCACATGCATTCCCCATGCCCTGTTACGCAAATGCCCCATTGCACATGCATCTCTGGGTCCCATCGCACCCACCTTGTGCCCCATTGCACCTCCTGCCCCATCGCACGTACCTCCCTCACCCAAGTGGTGACACCACTGTGCCCCAAAACCCCACTGCACACGCACCCCATCCCTTGTTGCACAGACTCACCGTGTCCAAATGCATGCACATCCTGCATCCCACAGCAGGCAGACGCTGCGCCCTACTGCACACACACCACCAACCCCCGTGCCCCACTCTCACCCTGCCCCATTGCGTGCACCCCCCACATCCCGTTGCTCGTGTACTTCATACCCCTTGCAAGTGCATCCTCCTGCCCCACATCGCAAGCACCCTGTGCCCCACTGCGTGCACACACACATCCCCCCACACGCCCCACAGCATGCAGGTCTCCTACCCGTTGCAGACACACACCCCACCACAAACACACCCCATGCCCCACTGCATGGGGGGTGCAACCCCCTCCTCGTTGCACACGCACCCCTTAACGTGCACAGCTGTGCCCCAGGGCACCCGCACCCCACGCGTGAGCACTCCTGCGCCTCATCCCCCTACCCGTCCCGGTGCGCGGTCACGCGTGTGCCCCACACCCGGTGTCCCCCCCCACCGCCGCCCGGTCCCAGTCCCCGTCCCTGCGGCACTCACCGGCGGGCGGCGGCAGGAGGAGGAGGAGCGGCAGGAGCAGCAGCGGGAGGCGGAGGCGGGGGGCGAGCGGCCGCCGCTGCCCGCCGCCCCCGCCGCCCCGCCGCCCCATGCCGCCGCGCCGGCTGCCGTGGGGCGCCCGCCGCCGCCAGCCCCGCCGCGCGCCCGCGACCATGACGTCACCCGCCCCGCCCCCGGGGCCGCCCCCCCGTCAACATTGGCCCCCATGCGCGTCACTCGCCGTAGGTGGCGACCCGCCTCCCCCCCCCCCGCTTCCCTGAGAGAGCCGGTCCCCCCGGCGTGGCCACGCCGCTGCTCGGGGCACCGGGGGACAGGGACACGGGTGGGGAGAGGGACACGGGGCTGGGGACAGGGTCACGACCGGGGACAGGAACACGGGGCTGGGGACAGGGACACAGATTGTGGACGGGGACATGAGGCTGAGGGTCAGGGATAGGGTTTGGGGGACAGGGGCCTGGCTGGCGACAGAGATTTGGGGCTGAGGACAAGGATTTAGGACAGGGACAGGGACATGGGGCTGGAGAACCAGGACACGGCCTGGTGGTGTGCACTGGGGCTGGGGACAGGGACAGGGGGCTGGGGAACAGGGACATGAGTCTCGGGACAAGGGTACAGTCTGGGGACAGAGATGTGAGGTTGGGCGATAGCGACATGGTCTGTGGGACAGGGGCCTGACTGGTGACAGAGATTTGGGGATGGGGACAAGGATATAGGCTGGGGACAGGAACAATGACGGGGCACAGGGATGTAGGTCTGGGGACGGGGACATGGTCTACAGCAAGGATACAGGGTTGGGGTACAGAGACATGGGTCTGGGGACAGGGACATGGGGCTGGGGTACAGGGACACGGGCTGGGGACAGGGACAGGGGCTGGGGATAGGGACAAGGGCTGGGAACCTACGGGGGCGGGGGAAGCTGGAACAGCGTTTTCTCCCTCCGGCCGCCAGGGGGAGGTAGCGCCCCGCGTCTCCCTGCCGCCGGCGCCGCTCTCGTCCCCGCTCTGTTCCCGGGCGCTGATTGGTGCGCAGCGCCGAAAGCGAGGCGTCCTGGTGACGCCACTTCCGGTGGCGGCGCCGGTCCTGCGCGGGAACCTACCGGCGACCGCTCCGGGACCCACGGGAGCGCCGGGACCCAGGCCCGCTCTCTGGTACCGGTGCGCCTCAGGGCCATGGAGTTCCCGGCCGCTCTCTTCCCATCCTACTTCGGCGCCGGCCCGCCCCAGGAGGAGGGGGGCCCCGCTCCGGTCGCCGGCTGGGGCGAGCACGGGCAGGTGCTGGAGGCCGGGCCCGGCCGCCGCCAGGTGAGGCCGCGGCGGAGCATGGGGGGGTCGGGGCGGACTGGGGGAGGCCGGGGCAGGCAGGGACCGCTCTCGCCTCCCACCCCCTCTCCCCGCAGGCCGAGACAACGTTCGTGCCCCGCCGCGGCGGGATGGGCGAGAGCTGGGAACCCGCCGACGCTGCCGCCGTGCCCCTCCTGCCTCCCAACGCCAGTGAGTGCCGCAGGGGCGGGAGGGGGGTATGCTGTCCTGGGGAGAGGCGGGGGGACATCTCGTTCCATCTGCCCGCCAAGCTGCCCTGAGGCGCGGGATCCCCACCGGCTTTACTGTGCTGGCATGGGGAGCTTTAGCAGCTCTACCCGGAGTGAGCGGGGACAGTGCTGCAGCGGGGTCCCAGTACTTGTACAGTACCGGCCAGTCCCTGCCCTCTCCCCGCAGGCTGCTGGGTCCCCTCAGTTGCACCTCAGGACATCCTCTACCGCGGCGTCCCGCGCAGGAAGCTCCAGGCAGGCAAGTGCGGAGCTGCTCTGGACTTCACCAGGCAGGTAGGGCCTGGGGCGCCATGTCCCACTGAGGACCTGGGAGGACAGCACGGGATCCCTGCACATCCCAGCCCCTCCCTGTCCTTCCTGTACAGCTGAGCCACTTCTTTGTGGATCACCCTGAAGATGTATTTGGCTCCCTGGGGCGGCTGCTGCACCAGAACTTCTACTTGGGCAACTCCAAGCTGAGGGTTAGTGTCCGTCCAGCAGTGACAATGCCATCCCCGACTCCTCCCCTTGCAGCTGCGATCCCCAGCCTCTGCCCCCTCTCCTCCCTGCAGAGACAGGCCCGGGACTGCACCATCCGGATGACGGCCCTGAGGGAGGTAATCGACCGTCTGGAGGCCAGGCGGTAAGCGTCCCTGTGTCCTATAGAGAGGGCTGGGGGACCTCCTGCTCTCTCCCCCCACCTGACACCAGCTGTTGTCCCACAGCAGCTGCCCCCGGCAGCACCTCGTCCCCCGCCTGCGCTGGTTCTCCCACCTCTCCCGTGACTGGCTCTTCGAGGTGCCACTGGGGCTGCTGGCAGACTGCGTACATGAGGACCTGCTGCTGCAATGGGCCAGCCTTCTCTTCGATGACAGCCCCACAGGGGGGGCACTGGCCTGGCTGCCCCCCAAAGACCTGGGGGCACGCACAGGCCGCCTAGTGTACCCCGGAGGGCAGGCCATGAACCACCTCTGTATCCTTCCCCGTGGGGTGTCCTTGGGGAGGGAAGGGAGGGGTCATGTTGCACTGCCCTTAGCTGACACCCCAGATTTCCAGGATGTGGTGCTGGAGGAGCTGCCCTGTGCCCAGGGCTCCCCGGCGCAGTTTGAGCTCAACGGACGCATCCGGCAAGTGGCGGCTGCCCGGGTGGACGGAGAAGGTGAGCCAGCCCTGGGATCCATACCCTGGGATCTGTACCTCAGACTGGGCAGGGCACGGGGTGGAGCGGTGGCAGGGAGTCCCTGGGACACTGCCGTCTCATATGTTGCCTCCTGTCCCCTGCCAGATTTTGTCGGTGTCCGCTCGGACTATCACTGCGGCGTTTGGAGTGTGTCAGGCAGGACAGGGGCAACCCCCACCCCACTGCAGGTCATCCGCACCAGTGTGCCTGCCTCCTGCCTCACCGTCAGGTAGGCACTGGGGGAATGGAGCTTCGTGAGGAGGGGGCTCTGCTGCCTCTGCAGCCCTTCCTGTTGTGGTGGTTGCTCCCACCCCCACGGTGATGCCATCCCCCCCATCCTGCAGCCCTCACCTCCCCGGGGAGCTGGCCGTCTGCACCCAGAGCGGAGCCGTCTACCTCTGGAACGTTGAGACGGGGTGAGATGGGGCACTCAGGGCTGGGAGGGGGCTTATGCAGACCCCAAGATCTTGGGGGAGGGGAGAGCCAAGCAAGAGGAGCAGCTTTGCCCTGCACTGCTTTCTCCACACAGGCTGCAGCGGCTCCGCCATGACCCCCAGACCATGTTTTTTCGGGACGATTCACCCTGGCGCTGGAGTGACTTCACCGCCCACCCGCGGGTGCTGAGCTGTGCCGACCGCACTGGCCTGCAGTGCCTGGACACTCGGGTGAGCCTGAGAGCGTGGGCACGGGGCTGGTGGCAAGCTGGGGAGAGGGTTCCCCAGGCCAGGGTGCTGACAGCACCCCACTCTGCTGCTGCAGGCCCCCGAGAGATGCCACTTCGACTTGTTCAAGGTGGGTGAGGAAGCCAGCTGCCAGCAGGGCGAGCGGGTGGTGCTACCCATGTACATGGGCAGGGCTTACTCCTCCCAGCACCTTGTCACCACCCAGGTGAGTCCCACCACACCCGGTGGGCACAGCCAGGGGCTGGACGGGAACACCCCCGATCAGCCCTGGATTCCAGCACCCATGGGCAGGGGTATCACCTATCTGTGGGGGGCTGCCACAGCATGTTGGGGTGAGCCCCGCTGAGCCATGCCTCTCATCCCAGTTTTCTGTGTACGTGCTGGACGAGCGGTTGCCGCTGGTGCCTGTGCTGAAGTGGGCGCACATGATGAAAGCCCCCCCTCTTTTTGCCCACCTGACACCAGGGGGCCCCGGGAGGAGCCATAAGGTGCTGCTCGGTACATCCCGCACCCAGGAGCTGCTGCTGTTGCAGTACCGAGGTGAGAAACGGGGCTCCGGGGTTTCTGTGGGGCTGGGTCTCCCCTGTGCACATGTCGCAGCCTCCTTGCCACTGGGACCAGCTGCAGCCCCGCCATCAGTGCTCGGCAGATAATTTTTGGTGTGTCCTTCCACAGGGGGCAGCCGGTCAGCCTGCCAGCTTGCAGGGCCTCCGCAGAAGCTGCACAGCATTGCCAGCTGCCTGCAGCACCTGCCCGCACAGCTCCCGCACCGACACTGCCTGCTCCAGCAACGCCTCGGCGCCCCAGCTGCCGGTGGGTGTCCTGCGTCACCCAGGGGTGCAGGTCCCTGGGAGGGGAGGGATATGGGCTGGAAGGTGAGGTGGTGGGTACAGCCCGTGCCGTGTCCTGGGGTGGTGGGTGAAAAAGCAAAAGAAAGCCTTGAACAACCCCATGCAAGAGATTAATGATCTAAAATAGGATGTGGGGGGCAGGAGCCAGCAGTGAGTGTGCCTGTGGTGGTGGGGGGGGGCGTGGAGGCAGGCCCCACTGCTGGCCATGGTGGCACCGCTGGGAATGTCGCCCTCTGTCCCTGCAGGACTGGCTGCTGCGCTGCAGGAGGACGGGTTGCGGGAGTCCCTGCTGGTTTTCCAGCTCTCCGAGGCTGGGGACGTCTTCTGCCAGAGGCTGACCCATGAAGCAGCAGCACAGCCCCCTGCGTCCACCCCAGGAGACGAGGCTGCGGGAGCCCCCGGCTCTTCCCCTCTCTTCGACGATCCAGCCAGCAGCCCACGAGGCTTGGGCCCCGAGGAGGAAGAAGAAGAAGAACAGGAGGAAGAAGAGGAGGAAGAGCAAACCTTCTACTTGTCCAACCTGGAGGTGATTATCAACGAGGAGGAAGAGGAGGAGGAGGAGGATGCGGGCACACCAGCAGCCCCCCAAGAAGCCGAGTGTCCCCAGGAGCCCTGTGCCAGCTCCCAGCCCTCCCCGGCCCCGCAGGAAGCCGAGCGTCCCGAGGAGCCCTGTGCCAGCCCCCAGCCCTCCCCGGCTGCAGCCCTGCGGTACCGTCGCTGGATGAAGGCTCTTTCCAAGGGCTGCGGGGACCCCCCCCAGCGCACCCGGCCCCCCACCTTTGGCCAGAAGCGCCTCTTCACCCGCAAAGAGCTGGAGGAGCCGTCAGCTCCCAGCACCCTGCATGGGCAGGCGCGACAGCGTCTGCGCCAGGCCATGCAGGATGGGGGCCGCATCCAGCGCTGGGACCCCCCACCCCCTGCCCTCCCGCAGCCCCTGGAGCCGGCAGTGGGGGATACAGATCCCTTGAGCACCCGTCTGACGGCATCCTGGGGCTGGGACTGGGAGCGGTGGTGGGAAGAGAGGACGAGCTTCAACATGGCGCAGCGGCAGCAGGCACTGCGGGAGCGGCGGCGGCGGCAGAAGCGAGCCCGTGGCCGGCACAGCCTCTCGGCCAGCTTCACCTCCTCCATCACCTACCAGTCCGAGCTCTCCGAGCTGAGTGACGCCGCCCCGCCGCCGCTCTCCCCCGGCCCCCCCAGGGAGGTCTCCCCACCCGCCGGCAGCCCCCCGCCATCCCCGGCTCCCGAGGAAGCCCTGCTCTCCTCCCAGAGCCTGCGCAGCTGCGGCATCCCCAAGGAGCGGCGGAAAACGCTGCGGGACTACCTGGCAGTGTGGGCCGATGGCCCCCCTGAGGCCCTGGAGCCCTCGGGTAGCCAAGCCAGCCAGCTCTGCATCCCCTCCTCGCAGAGCCAGCTCTCCTCCGCCTCCCAGCCCCGCCGCAAGCGCCCGCGCATGGGCTTCTGAGCCACCAATAAACCCCCACCCGTGACCAGACTCTGCCCTTTGTTTGGGGGGGGTGGTGGGGTGGGACCACGCGTGGGCTCAGCGCCCACCCGTGGGGTGGGGTGTGGGGGGGTCCGTAGCGCTACACGTACCCTTTGGGCGGGGGGGGAGGTTCGCGGGCGGGTGGCCGGCGGTGGCGCCCCCGCGTCACGCGTGGGGGTGGTGCGTGGGAGGGTGCGGTCCCTTTAAGGCGCCGGGTGGGGAGTGACAGGGGCGGGAGCCAATGGCGGCGGGAGGGGGGCGGGGCCGGCGCGGCGGCCATGGCGGCGGTGCTGGCGCGGGGCCTGGCGCGCGGCTGGGCGGCGCGGGCGCGCGTGGGGCAGGTGGGCGCGGGGACACGCGTGGGGGGGAGGGCACGGAGCGGGGACACGCGTGGGGGGGAGGGACTAGAAAGGAGGGGTCCGGGCCCCGTCGTGCCTTCCCTCTGAGCCGCGGCTCCCACCCCCGGGCAAGGTCCGCGGCGGGCGTGGGGCTGCCCCACCCCCACGCCACGGTGACTCGGAGCATCCGTGTCGACCCCCCCCCCCCGCCATGTCACCCCCATGTTGCCCGTCACCCCCAGTTGCGTCCCCCATCATCCCCATGTGCACCTCCCCCCCACCCCGTCCCCACGCCGCGGGGCCCCCGCCGCCCCACGCGGCCCAGTGCGTTGAGTGTGTGTGACCCCCCCCGCCCCAGCGGTGCGCGGCGGCCGGCGGCCAGGACGGGGAGGTGGGCAAGGCGCAGCGGGCGGCGGCGGCCGGCGAGGAGGCGGGGGGGCAGCCCACCATTTTCAGCAAGATCATCGACCGCAGCGTGCCCGCCACCATCCTCTATGAAGACGACAAGGTAGAGGGGACAGCAGGGCTCGTGTCCCCACCTGGGGGGGTGGGGTGGGGTGGGGGGAGCACCCAAGGATGTGGGGCTCATCCTGCTCCCCGCCCCGGCAGTGCCTGGTCTTCCGCGACGTGGCTCCCCAAGCCCCCGTCCACTTCCTGGTGATCCCCAAGCGCCCCATCCCTCGGATCAGCCGCGTGGGTCCCCAGGACACCGAGGTGAGTCCGGGGGAGGGGGGGAACGGCGCTCAGACACGCAGGGTGCTGACCCTCCTGTTCCCGCCCCCCCCCCCTCCCCCGACAGCTCCTGGGACACTTGCTGGTGGTGGCAGCACGTACGGCGCAGGCAGAGGGTCTGGCCGACGGCTACCGCTTGGGTGAGTTCCTGTCCCCTACCCTGCCGTGGGTGGTCACTTTGGGTAGGGCTGGGGGGGGGGATGACCGTGGTGTGGGGGTGGCCTGACCCCTGTCCCTCTCCCGGCAGTGATCAACGACGGGAAGCATGGCGCCCAGTCCGTCTACCACCTGCACCTCCATGTGCTGGGGGGGCGGCAGATGGGCTGGCCCCCCGGCTGAGCACCCCCTGCCCATTGCCCCCCAATAAAGCATCTCCTTGGTGGTGGCTTTGGTGGCTCTCTGTCAGAGTGGCCCTCCTGGGGGTGGCCGGCCTGGGACAGCAGTGGCTTTGGGTGTCACAGCAGCGGGGACCCAGCAGCAGGACTCAGGGTGGGGATGCAGGTGGGACTTGGTGCCCCACTTCTTGGAGGGAAAGGGGTCCCCCCATCTCTCTGCCCATGCCGGAGATGCATTGGAACCCCCAGTTGGAGCAAGTGGGTGCTTTTTTGGGGGGGTGCCAAGGTCCCACAGGGAAAAAGGCCCATCCTGGTGCAGGGCAGGAGGCGGCAGGCTGGGCGCCACAAGGGTGTCCCCAAGCTGGGGAACATCCAAGGTGTGCCAGGAGTACCCTGTACCATGGGCAGCCCACCCAGCCCCATTGCCACGACACAGCCCTACCCTGCGCCTGTGTCCCCCCTAAGCACCGCCGTGTTGCTGCCAGAGCCCCATATTGAGAACCAATGCTTTTCTGCCTTGCAAAATCGAGCTAATTGCACATTTATGCCTCCCCCACCCCAGAGGGCCCTCGCTGGGAGCTCCCCAGTGGGTCACAGCCACAGGCAGTGCGGGAGGGGCTCCATGGCGGGGGTCCTGCCCCCTCCACCAACACCTACCACCATACCCCTGTACCACCACACCCTACGCTCGCTGTATCGCCTGTGCCTGCACCGCAGAGCAAACCTCAGACCCTCTGCGTGTGTACTGCCGTGCAAAACCCACCACGCTGCACGCCCCGGACCCCATTCCGTGTGCATCTCTGTGCTGAATGCATTGCTCAGCACACCCCCAGAGCTCCCCCCCCAGCTTTGTGTGCACTGCCGTGCAAAACACGTTGCTCTGAACACCCCATACCCCCCCTGCGCCTGCACGGATGTGCAAAACTCACTCCACCGCACACCCCAGACCCCCCTCTGTGTGCACCACTGCTAAACAAATTGCGCTGCACCCCCCAGGCCCCCTGTGCACACACCACTGTGCAAAACACAGTGCACTGCACGCCCCAGCCCCCCCTGCGCCTGCACTGGTGTGCAGAACTCGCTGCACGCCCCAAACCCCCTGTGTGTGCCCCTCTGTGCTAAATACGTTGCTCAGTATGCCCCCAGACACCCCCCTCCGCCGCGCACTCACCGCCGTGCAAAATGGTGTCGCACGCACCAGACCCCCCAGTACCTGCCCTGCGCTGCACACCCCGCACCGTGCATGTGTGTGGTGCAAGCACCACTGTGCGGAACGCGCTGTGCTACACGCACCCCCTCCACACACACGCAAAACACACGCAGCGGCGTTCGCACACGCGTCTTCACACGCGTTGACCGCAGGCAGGTGGCCGTGTCCACCCTGCGTGGGGTGCGCGCAGGCCGGAGGAGAGGGGGGGGCTCGCCTGTGTGCAGGCTGCCATCGCCCCTGCGCTCCCTGCCCCGTGCCTCCCGCTCTGCCATGGCTATATTTAGCGGCGGGGGCCGGTGCTGGCGCGGCGCAGGGCCCACCTGGCACCACCGGCGGGGAGGCCTGGGCCCCCGCCAGCCGCGCAGGGGACCGCAGCCCGCCGGGGAGAATGGCCGCTCTGTTCAGCCTCCGGCTCGGTGGCGCTGGCGGCAGGGGCCACCCCCCACACCGCACCCCCCGGGAGCAGCACGGGGCGGTGGCAGAGCCCTGTTGCTTCCCCGCCTCTGTTCCCACATGGGGAATGTTTTCGGGGTGCAAATGACCTTTAAAAATGTTCAATGCGAGAACCTGCTTGAGCCTCAGCGCGGGCTGGGGTCACTCTTGGATATGGGACACCCCCGTCTCAGGGCTGGGAACCCCTCCTGGCTGGGGATCCCCAAGGGGGTGAGGACCCCAAAGTGGGGCTGGGCGTCCCTGGGGAGGTGGGAACTCCGAATAAAGACCCCCAGTGCCTCATTCCCCGGGGCTCGCCCGGAGCAGCCCCCCAGGAATGCCACGCCAGGCGGAGAGCGAGTGCTGGCACGCGAGGTCAGGGGACGGACGCCTGCCATCGCGTCTCCTCCTGCGCCTGGTTTGTTTTGTGAGTCCCCCAGCAGTCCTAGGGCAGCACAGCGGTCACGGCCCCATGGGGCTGGGACGGGGAGGGGGAAGCCCAGGGCTGTTTTCGTTCTTCAGCCGAAGACTATCACAAATGACGCAAGTTCCCAAAAGAGCCGGGCAGGGGGGCGGCGGGGAATGTGTCAGCCAGAGAGAGGCGGCCAGATGTGCTCCAGCAGCTCCAGGGCTGCTGCCCCACGGTGATGCTGCCAGGATGCAGCAGCCCAACAGCGAAGCCCCATATGCTGCCCCAGAGTGGTTTGCCCCACGGTGAGAGCACACCCCCGGGGTTGGCATCGCCAGGGTCCCTGTCCCACACTGTACTGCAGTGCCTTTATTGTCCCTTCCGTGTCCCCCAGGCACCCATGCTGCCTGGACAAGCTTTTGTCTGCCCCAGGGACAAGCCCACATGTGCCCGGTGGGGAATAGGGGGATGATCCTGGGAAGAGCACCCTGGGGTGCAAGTTTGGGACAGGGTGCCCGGGCTGCCACCCCTTCCCCACACACCCCCCGCGGGTGCTCCTCAGGGCCCACCCCCAGGCCCAGGGACGAGCGTGGGGGCACAACCAGCATCATGCACCCCCAGCACCCTCCCAGCGAGCACCCAGCCCTCGGGGCACCCTGGCACCCACCTCCAGAGGCAGCAGGGGTGGTGCGGCCCCTAGCTTAGGGGCGGGCTGGGGGGGTTGGGGGGGGCTCTGCTGAGTCTGAGCTCCGGAGCGCGTCTCTCCCTCTTCCCCGCAGCTGCACGGCAGATGGGCTCGGAGGAGGCCCGGCTTGGCACAGGGCCGAGCACCCGGAGGGAGGAGCAGTCCCCGGTGGGGGCCCCGGCCGGCCGAGGCCAGAGGGGCCGGGCACATCCCCGGCCAGGAAAAACAAGAGGCCCCAGCGTCGAGCGTGTGGTGGCCCCGGCGGCGCACACCGCAGAGCGCTGGAATAACAGCCCTTACGCCGGAGCCCGCCGTGTGCTATCAAAGGGCCCTTCTTCTGCCCGGCCTCCGCGGGGATGGGGGGCCGAGGGGCCCGGGGAGGGCTGGCGGCGAGGGGAGCTGCTCCACGCCTGCGGGGCACCGGCTGCGCCCAGCCGGGCGCCGGGCCTGTCCCACCGTGGGTCCCTGGGGCAGGCGGGTGCCGGGCCTAAACGGCGAGGGGTGTCACTTGGAGCGGCGTGTCCCCAGGGCAGGGCACGTCCCTCCCGCCGGCCCAGCAGGGCCCAGCCGTCCCTACTGGGGTGCCCACCCCCAGAGCCTCTGGGGCCACCCCTGCCCTGGGGACAACGCACGAGGGATGGGGGACACGAACCCGCGGCGGCGGGTGATGCCCACAGCGGTCCCGGCCATGTGCTGCCCCCTGTTCCTGCCCCGGCCACGCCCACTTGCCCTGACCACGCCCTTTTTTGCCGTGGCCACGCCCACTTGCCCCCACCATCCACATCCTGCCCCTTGTGCCTGCCCCCCCGCCCCCCCCCCCCCCTTCTGGGCTACACCACCTCCAGGCTCTCCGCCAATAGGGCGCGTGCACGCGCAGCCGGCGCCACCAATGAGCTTGCGGGCAGTGTTTACCGTCTCCATGGAGACGGGGCGCCGGCATCACGGAGGCGGGAGCGCGGCGGCGGCGGGGCGCCGAGACGCCCCCGGGGGTGAGGGGGGGCGTTAAGGGGTGCAGGGCCTCAGGGTGACCCCCGAGGGAGACATCTGGGGGGAGGGGGGGGCAGGGGTCTGGGTGGGTTGGGGGCAGGGCCTGGGGAGCGTTACGGGGACAGTGGGGCATTAGGAGATGGGGGGATCGGGAGCACAACATGGGAGGGGGTCGCACCTGGGGAGGGGGTGGGAGGCAGAGCCCAGGCAGAGAGTGCTGGGGGGTGCAGAGCCCCGGCAGGCGGCACCGTGGTGGTGGGAGCATTGAGGGGCAGAGCCTGGGCTGGGGACACAGGGGGGATGTTGCTGGGGGGAGACGGGGGGGCGGGAAAGGGGGGAGAGGGGAGTTATGGAGAGGGAGACCCCTCCGGAGCGCAGACCCAGCAGCAGGCACTGCTTCCGCCCTCCCAAAGGGAGAGGAGTCCCTTGTCCCCCACCCCGGGGTGGGGGTGATGCTGCAAGTCATCCAGGGTCCCCAGTGTCAGGGTCCTGCTCACGCTGGTGGGGGCTGGGAACATGGTGGGCAAGGGGGGGGCTGAAGGATATGCCCCACCGCCTTTCCTCAGGGACTGTCCCCACCTGCAGGATGGCTCTGATAGGCCATGTGCCTCCCGTGCGCCCTGGGGAGGGGCCACCATGTGTGGTCAGATTCCAGAGTGATGTCCTCCTGCCTGAGGTGCCCACGGAGAAGCCCCCATGCCAGACAGAGACACTGATGGCCACAACGGAGATGCCCCGGGAGATGTCAGCCACGGATGAGGTGCCCCAGGAGATGCTGTTGGCCACAGCTGAGCTGCCCGCCAAGGCCCTGCCAGCTGTGCCCAGTGTGGTGCCACCCACCGAGGCTGGGAAGGATCCCTGCGGGGACGAGCTGCCACCCTGCCCTGGGACGTTGGGGACTTGCCCTGGCAAGGAGCCCCCCATGGCGGTGTCGGTGCCTCCCACCTCCCTGTGGACGCCAGCAGAACAGCCCCACCGGTTGGTGCCCCGGGGGACCTGCTTGATCCATAACTGGCAGGAGGAGGTAATGACCCACCACTGTCTGGGAGGGCCACAGGGGGAAATGTCCCTGAAAACCTACCCCACCACGTCCCACATGCTGATCCCATGAAGCCCCCTGCTCCTGGGCAGCCCCCTCTCTAAAAATAGCTGCCCTTGGCTGAGCTGGAGCTCCCTGGACGACCTTGAGCCCCGTGAGATGGAAAGGGGATGAAATTGAATAGCACAAAAGGCATGGGCTGGCACGTGGGGAGCGATGGTGAGGCTTTGGGAGGAGACAGGGGACCTCGCTGCTGGGGCGGTGGGAGCTGGGTGTCACAGCCCGTCACAGGGATGTGGGGACACCTGTTTGGGCGAGCCAGGATCGGGGGGGCACATGGGCCAAGCCATGCCACAGCCTGGGGACCCCACCTCCCAACCCTGCCCAAAGCCCCATGGGACTACCAAAAGCCTAAAAACGGAGTGGGCATGGGGCACCGCAGGGTGGGCTCCTGCCTCCTTCCCGCAGCACCCACCATCTGTCCCCAGAGAGCCACAAACCACCTGGACACCATGCCGGGGCAGGAGCTGGGCAGCGAGGGCTTCACCCACCGTCACGGCCACCATGGGCTGCTGGTCAACCAGCTCCTCTCCGGCCCCACCAACAGCACCACCACAAAGGACACCTACCGCCCACCGCACAGGGTGCTGCTGCTGGGGCGAGGTGAGGCTGTGCCACCAGCTCCCCCTTAAGCCGTGTGCTCGCCAAAAAGGCAGCGAGGGGATCTTAGCTGGCGGCCTGATGGCATCTTCTCCCCCACAGGGCAGCGGGAGTCCATGCTGGAGTCCATGCTCTACCAGAAATACAGGCAAGCCTGCGCCCCTGCGTGCCACCCATCCCTGGAGCCACGTCCCAGAGGAGGGGACCCTGCTGTGGGTGCCTGCCTGGGGTGGGGGGGACCCCAGAGCTGAGATGTGTAGGGTCTGCTCTGCTGGCAGGGAGGAAATGCTGGAGAAGATCTGTCCCCCCCGGAAGCCCATGGAGTCGGTCTCCACCACACATCGTGACTACCGCGGCGGGGGCTGCCAGTTCATGCCACTGCCCACCACCCAGGTACAGGCAGGGGACGACCCCTCAACCCAGCTTGCGGCAACCCTCGTGGAGCCCACAAGGGTCCTGTGTCCCCCCCAGACATGTCGTCCCCCTGGCTCACTGTCACATTGCTTTTACCTGCAGCCCCACAACTACTGCACAGAGCAGCCCTGCAGCTTCTGGCTGGAGCAAGCCCACAGACTACCCGTAAGCCCGCCGGCACCCTGCCCTGATGGCACCGGGGGGACTCAGCTGCTGACAGGGACCTCTCTGCTTCCCTCCCCTCCAGGGTGTCACCAGCATCTGCAGTGGGGACAGTCCCTTTCGGAGGAACGCAGCCTTCTCCACCCCCATCACCGAGTCCCTGGAGCAGCCCCTGCCCTGCACCCCCCCAAGCAGCCAGCTCCAGCCCCGCAAGCAATAAAGAGCAGGGGGTCAGAGGTGGTCCCAGCATCCTTGCCACCCCAGGGTTGTCCTCAGGCTGGGCGTTTGGAGTGGGAGCACGATGTCCCTGGCATCCCAATCCCCGTGGGGCCATGCAGCACAGGCGTGGGGACACCCTCCAGCCTCGCTCCAAGTCACTGCTGCCCCAAAACATGCTATGGCCCCAGGCTTCCCGCCTTGGGCATGGAGGGAGAGCCCAGCACAGCACTGTCCCCCGGGACATGCCCTCTCTCGGTGCCAGCAGTGGGTGACAGGTGGCCCCTGTCCCTGTCCCCCAGTCCCCAGGCACAGGTGGGTTCCAGTAAGAGGCGTCTGCGGCACGGCCAGAGCATGAGCTCAGAGGAACGCACTGCAGCCCTCACGCCAAAGCAAACCCCACCGCAGCTGCCCTGCCTTCCCTGCACCACCCCGAGCCCTCGCCAGCCACTGCTGCAGCCGCCCTGCACTGTGCCTGGACCCCCACCCCACACCGCAGCTGGACCCCTGGGGTACGATGCCCTGGGATGCTACAGGCAGCTGTCCCCAGCTCAAGCTGAGCTCGATATTGCCCCCGCCCCCGCAACCCCCCACCCCGCTTGGTGCTCTGGGGCAGAGCAAAGCAGAGGTCAGGGGACGGAGGGATTTGGGGAAGTTTGTATTTCAAACAAAATAGTTTGCAGCGACTCCTATATTTACACCTGGGGGAGGGGGGGTATTTACATGACCCAGTGGGGCTATATACAGGGGAGGGGGGGAGCCGCAGCATTGAAGCCAGCCCTGGCCAAGGGGTCAGTCCCAGCAGGAGCACTCGTTTCCCTGCCCTGGGGAGGGGGTGACATGGGCACAACTTCTGCTGGGGGGGCCAGGTACTGAAAAGAGACTGCAAAGTGCCCTGCGGGGCAGCCAGGCCCCGGGAGTGGCTCAGAGCCAGCTGAGCCAGGGGGGAGAGGGCAGGGGCGGCCGGACCCCAGAGGGTGGGGGGGATATGGGGTCCCCCCCGGGCTGGATCAGGGCTGGTTTCCCCCCTCCAGCAGAGGCTGCAGGGGGAGGTGGGCTTTGCTGGTGCCGATGGAGGGGGACAGGCAGTGCTGTGGCCACTGGCCCGCCGTGCCCAAGCCCTGCTGAAGCAGGGGGGCTGTGGTGGTGGTGGTGGACTGCGGTGATGGGGGTAGGTGCCGGTGCATCCCGGGGGTTCAGGCACCGGGAATTGTTGGTGGGCCCATCAGGGTTGGGGGCTCCGCCACTGCTCAGATGACTTTGGGGTCTTTCCTCTCGCCCAGCAGCCAGTACGTCCGCATCTTCCCCTTGCCCTGGGGGTGAAAGGGGGCGGTGAGAACCTCCCTGCCCCCAGCGCTACTCCTTGGCTGCCATCCCCAGCACTGAGGGGTACAAGGGGTCCCAGCCCCGACCCACCCACCCCCCGCATGCCCCTGCAGTAGGAAGGACTGTCACCCCACGGAGGTCCCTGTGCCCTCACCTTCATCTCCACATCCCCACGCAGCTCCAGCTCGAAGCAGCCAAACTCATCCAGGACTTCTTTCGTGGTGGACGAGACGTGGATCTTCAGGGCTGGTGTCACAGAGGGGCAAAAGGGACATGGCTGGGTTTGGGAGCAGGGCACAACCCATGGCACAGGACCCCGGCTGCCAGCCCCATGGCTCACCCTGGCCGTTGGACTCCATGCGGGATGCGGTGTTCACCGTGTCCCCAAACAGGCAGTACCGCGGCATCTTTAGACCCACGACTCCGGCGCACACAGGACCTGCAGGCACAGAGATCCCCGGGGCTGCTGTAGGGCGGGCAGGCGAGCATCCCCGAGCCGCAGTGCGGGGGGCTCACCCGTGTGTATGCCGATCCGCAGGCGCAGCTGGTCGTTGGGCCGGTGACGGATCTTGAAGGTTTTGACGGCCTCGAGCAGGGCCAGGGCCATGCGGACAATCTCGCGGGCGTGCAGCTTCCCATTGCGCACCGGCAGCCCCGACACCACCATGTAGGCATCCCCAATGGTCTCCACCTGCAGGGTCAGGGGAGCAGGTACATCCCCGGATCCTTGCTGCCCACCTCACTTTGGGGGCCTGCGCTTGCTCCCAGTCCCCCCCCTCACCTTGTAGACGTCAAAGTTATCGATGATGGCATCAAAGCAAGTGTAGAGATCGTTCAGCAGCGTCACGACCTGGATGTAGCAAGGGTGCGTGTGGGGCTGGGAGCGGGCATGTCCCCCCCAGCCCCAGGGATGGTACTGTCAGGATATAACACACCACCGCCAGCCCCACAGGGGGCCGCCCCCCAAGCCCTGCTCTCACCTGCATGGGGGTGCTCTCCGCCGAGAGAGCAGTGAAACCCACAATGTCGCTGAAGTAGATGGTGACGCTGTCGAAAGCCTCGGCCCTCACCGTCTCCCCACGCTTCAGCTGCTCCGCCACAGAGCTGGTGAGGACAGGGGGGATGGTGGTGGGCTCCCACCCCAAATCTCATCCCCCCTGTGTCCCTTACCCTACACCAGCACGGAGAGCCGGCAACGGACCCCATGCTTGCACGGCAACGGGTGCACACTGACCCCACGCCAACCCCCAGACCCACACGCTCCCGCCTCTCCCCCTCTCACTGGGGCAGGATCTGGTAGAGGAGGTTCTCTGCCTTGCGCTTCTCCTCCAGGTAGGCCTGTGTCCGCTCCTCCACCAGCTTCTCCAGGTTGTTGGCGTACTGCTCCATGCGCGACAGCAGGTTGTCCAGGATGCTGGTGCTGCCCTCCCTGCCAGGGTGCAGGCAGCTGGCACCACAGGAAGAGGTGCCCCCACAACCACCGCCCCCGTGGTTGTCCCCGCTCCTGCCCAGGGCCACCTTCCTCGCTCGCCAGCCACCCACTTGTTGAATCGACGGATGAAGATCTTGATCTGGCTGAAGTCGGGGCGCTCGGCCGGCTCCTGTGCCCAGCAGCGCTCCATCAGCACCGCCAGCTCCTCGCTGTGCACCCCGATGTCGATGGAGGGGCGGAAGAAGGGCTTCTGGCTGTTACGCACCTTCTGCACGATCTCTGCCAGGGGGTGGCTGATGGTGAGCACTGCACCTCCCCGGCGGGGATGGGACCACCCCACACCTGCCCCCGACCCTCACCTTTGGGGCTCAGGTCCATGCCCTCGATGTAGAAGGGGCCGTTGCGCAGGGCGACCTCCTGCACGATGATGCCGAAGCTGTAGACATCGGCTTTCTGCATGCCTGGGGTGGGCAGGCGCCCCTTCTGCAGCAGTTCTGGGGCTGTCCATAGCTTCTCTGGTGGGACACGGCCATGGGGTGGTGAGGCAGGGCCACTCCATCCCCCTGGTCCCCTATTCCCCGGCAGTGGGCACTCACTGGCATAGAGGGCATGCGTGTCCTCGCCATCGCTGGGCGAGCGGAAGCTGGCCAGCCCGTAGTCCGTGATCTTCAGCACGAAGCGGCTGTCGACCACGCAGTTGGATGACTTGAGGCTGCCATGGTGGCCAATGATGCTGTTGTGCAGGAAGGCCATTCCCTGAGAGATGGACATGGTGAAGCTGGTATCCCTCAGGGACACCCGCTCCCCCGACCCTCTTGGCCCTCATTTAAGTACCTTGACGATGTCATTGATGAGGGAGTAGCGAAACATCCAGTCCAGGTTGATGCTCTCGTTCTCCAGGACATCCTGGCACAGCACATTGAGTGGACCCCACCAACCACCCGGGGGATGGTGACACCAGCACCAGCCTCACAGAGCACCCAGCTGCAGGAGGCTCCATAGCACCCACCCCCTCCCCCACACTGGCCTCTCAGACCTGGTTGGACAACTCTGCCGCGAGTCTTGTGGGGCTTGGGTGGCCACCAGCATCTACAGCCCTGTCCTCAACACCCAGCCCAGCCAGGTCACCTGGTGCGTCTAAATGTCACCCGTGGTGCCCCCCAATCCCCCCTACCTGCAGGCTGCCCCGCGGGCAGTACTCGGTGACGATGCAGATGTTGGGGGGGTCGATGCATGCTCCGATGAAGCGGGTCAGGTGGTTGAACTGAATGTCCCGCATCTGGAGGTGGAAGCGAAGCCCAGATGGTGCTGAGGTTGGGGGCAGTTGCTGCTGCTCCCACCAGCCCCCCCCCACTGCCACAACTGGCCCCTGCACCCCCAGGCAGAGGTGCCCACCCCAGCTCAGACCCCAAACCTACATGTTTCAGCTCAAAGAGCACCTGCCGCGTAAGCTCGATGCGCTTCTTGTTGATGTGCTTGATGGCCACCACGTTGCCCTGGGGTGCCAGGGAGGGGGAAGAGGTCAGCGCCCACTGGGCAGATTTTGGGAGGGGAAGAAGGTGACAGCATCCCGCGGGGGTAGGGGTGCTGCCAAGGGGGAGCACCCCAACAAGGCTGGGGGCTTCAGGGGGAGGACTCAGCTCCCCACCTGCCGCACTGACCTTGAAGTGGCCGGTGTTGGCGAAGATCTGGTACTTGCCATGGGTGGTCATCAGGGAGCCGTAGCTGGAGCCGCGCTATGGGGAAGGAGGGGGTTAGGGATGGGGACCCCAGAGCACCCAGTCACCAATGGAGCAGGGCAGGGGCAGCCTGGGGTGTGCAGGGGACGGTGCAGGGTGAGCTCTGAAGGGTCAGCACAAGCTCTGTATGCTCTGTAGGGAGGGTGAAGCCTATCGGGTGAGTATGGTGTGCTGCAGGGAAGGTAGGAGGGTGTAGGGGATGGATAAGGTGTGGCTGTGTGGATGGAGGGCCACGTAGGAGCTTGATGAGGAATGGTGCTCTGTAGGGAATTCAGGGCTGCGTAGGGCATGGATCAAGTGTGGCTCTGCAGGGAGATGGAGGGTCATGCAGGGGATGGAAGAAGTGTGGCTCTACAGGGCATGGAGAGTTATGGAGGGAGGGTTGCACAGCAGATGGATGCAATGGGGCTGTGGCTCTGTAGGTGATGGAGGGCTGTGCAGGGGATCAACGAGGGAGGACTGTGGTGCAGGGAGGAGGGCGGCACAGGGCCAGGGGCAGGAGGCAGGTGGTGCCGCAGGGTTGGCAGCTCTCACCAGAGACAGGGTGAGCCGGCTGCCCGCTGCCTTGTGGTACCGCTCCGGGCTCCCAAACTGCAGCTCGTCCCAGCGGATCCTCCAGAGCATGCTGGCAAGCTCCTTCTCCAGCATCAGCTTCCTGGGGGGTACATGGGGGTCAGGCCCCCATACCCCCCCACCCTGCCAGCCCTCCATCAGACTGAGGGGTGCCTGGTGCCCAGGCAGAGGCTCCCCCACCCCCAACTGACCTGAAGATGAGGAAGCTGGAGATGCCAAACATGACGAAGGTGAGGCCGGTTCCCAAAGCCACGATGGCCAGCATGGAGAGGGGGGCTGCAGGCAGGAGGGTCTGTCAGCGTGGCCTGGCTGGCCACAGGTACCAGGTTCCCATGCACCCACAGGGAAGGCTGCTGGGGACCGAGGGACATCGGTTCCCAGTACACCCACTTTTATCGCAGGAGGGATCATCCACGTCAAAGACGCAGGGGGGGTTGTCCAAGGGGGGGACCCCTTTCACCCAGGGGATGGGTCTTCCCAGCCAGTGGATCTGCTTCTCCACACCAGAGTAGTGTCCCACCACCTACGGCAGAGAGAACTGAGCCCCCCCCAGCCCCCAACCCACAGCATCCCATTCCCCAGTCCCGGATGCCAGCAGGATCCCGATGCCGGCCCCCACCTCGTACTGCCCGCTCTCAGGGTCGCCCATGGCCCACAGGTTGAAGTCAGTGTCCCGGTCATTGTTGCTATCCATGCTCACCAGCCCCGTCACCCCTGCAGGAGAAGAGAGACCGAGATGGGATGGGCACCAGGTCCCACCCACCCCACGGCACCCCCATCCTGGCCACCCCCACCTTATCCTTACCCTGGAACTTGCGGTCCCGCATCTTCTCGATGATGTGGGTGGCGTTTTTCTTGGAGCCGCCCTCCCGCAGGGTCTCGTTCAGCACCATGGCATACAGCAGCATCCCATCATAGAAACACCCCGCCACCAGGTTCATCTGCCCAGGGGTGGCACCTCAGCGCACCTGTGGCCTCATGCACGGGGGTACCCCAGCCACAAGACCTGGGGCCAGGCACCCACCCACAGCCCCATAACCCCTCACCGGAGCCATACACCCACCCTGTGGGGATGGCACTGCTCCGTGGCTGCTGTCACCAGGGATGGTCTCTCTGGCATTGCCCCTGGCTGTGTCCCACCCTCTGCACCCTGGTGAGGTGCCACAGCCCCACGGGGAGGGTCCCTGCCACCCCATCACGCAGGGGGACCCACTCACCAGGGAGTAGTTGAGCTGCACTCCGAATTTCTGCTTAGCTCGCAGGATGAGCTGGGTTTGGAATTGCTGGTACTCGGGGTTTTGGGGCTCATAGTAGGTGATCACCAGCACCATCTGCAATCAAGCACAGCACTTTGCTTCACATACCGGGGCCCAGCTGGGGAGGTCCCCATCCCCGTCCCCGGGCAGGTGGGCACAGCTCACCTGAAAAGCCTCGCGCAGCCCCGAGTCCTGTCCCGGGCTCTGCTGCCAGGGCTTGAAGGGGTCACGGGCAGAGTCGCCCCGCAGGCTCTCCCCGAAGACGTCCAGGTAGAAGAAGACGTAGTCACCATTGGTGAGGTTCTCCCGCTGCGCCAGCTGCATGATCTGTCGCAGCATCTCCGGCGGCCCGCAGAGATACACCACTGCCGGCGAGACGCGGGGCGTCAGGGGGATGATGGCATCCTCACCCCGGGGCGCCCCGCTCAGGCGTGGGGTGGGATGCCTTCCCTTGAGGCAGTGGGGCACAGCAACCCTGGGGGCATGCTCGGTGGCGGCTGCGGGGAGGATGGGGCAGTGCTGGGCTCACCGCCTTCTCATGCCACATGCCCCATGGCCAACAGAGCCTGCTCCGTCCCACTGCCCTCGCTGGCCCTCACCCACTCTTGCCCCATCAGCCACCTTGGGAGAACAGGGGAACCCTTGCTCCAAAATATGAGGCAGACCCCACGGACCCCGCTCCAGCAAAAGCCACCCAGGGGATGCCACCCCTGGCGTCAGCTCCCCGGCTGCTCCCCACTGGCCCCAGCCGGGCGACCGGGAGGGACAGGGGAGGCGTCAGGGCCGTACGCCGGAGGCCCCTGGGGAACGAACAAACCCATGTTTGGGTTCGTGGCCGGCCGGCTGGCCGGCCGTGCGGCAGGAATGCGCAGGTTCCCAGATTCCAGCACCTTCCACAGCCGCCGGCGCTAATTGGAAACAGAGCATCTCGCTGGTGCGACCCACAGAGCAAGGGGGTGCCCGGGACACGGCTGGCTGCCCCACGTGCCCCTCCGCCTCTGCCAGCAGCTTGGCCAGCCCCCATGGGATGCCCACCCGGGTGCTGCACGGGACCTTCATGGGACTGGCACAAGGCACCACGGGCTGTGGGGACAGGCACCCGAGAGTGTCCGAAACCCCCCCGAGCAGGGGCCCTCCTCGCCCTTGCTGAGGATCCTGACACTGCCTCCTCCCTCCCCCCGGAAAACCAGGGCCCCCGCTCCAGCCAGCCTGGCTGGGAACCCGGGATTGAGCAACGGAGGAGTCGGCGGCAGTGGTGGAGGAATGTCACGCTCGGGCACCGGCCCCAGCGCGCAGCCCTTCTGCATGGGGCCCGGCGCCCTGGCTGGATGTGAAGCGCGGGGAGGCCTGGATGGGGACAGCAAGGAAGCCCCACGTCCCGGGATTGGGGTCCCTGCTCCCTGGGACTGGGGTCCCTGCTGCCGGCAGGCACCCAGCCACACGGACAGCCGGAGCGGCAGGGGTGTCGCTTGCAGGGCCAGCGAGGGAGCCCACCGTCGGGAGAAGAAACCCAGCACATCCACGCTGGGCACAGAAACCCACAGCAACACGGAGAGCTGCTCCTGGGCACTGGGGAGAGGGAAACCACTGCAGCTTGGGCTGTGCATGAGCAAAAGCCCGTTTCAGGGGCAGAAATGGTTTCCTGCCGAGTGCTGCAATACCTCAAATAAACACTTTCTGCTTCCCCACTTCTCTAGTCCCACACCCAGAAATGTGCTGCCCCCAAATTTCTCGGCCAGGATGGGTGGCTCAGCATCTCCCCCAGCACACGGAGGCTGAGGGTCTCCCCGTGGGGACGCTGCGTGTGGGTCCCTCCCCATCCCATCCCATTGCAGGCGCCAGGAAAAGGCCGCCGGCGGCACTGCGCAGGCTGGGGAGCCACAACAGCTGGTGGCAGATGGTGGGACAGCCCGGGCAGACGGCCCCTGCAGCGGCGGCGGCAAAAGCCTGGCTGGTCAAAGGCCACCGAGCAAGGGGATCGATGGCGCCTGGACGGCTCCCTGGGGACAGGTTGCAGGAGCCGCGCAGAAGGGAAGGGTCAACCCTCAGGGCTCTCCATGACGCTGGCAGCTGCCTCCAGCTGGCAGCCGCCTGCCCGGCACCCCTTCCCCCTCACACACCCCGCCCCCGAGGGTCAATGAATGGCCAAAGGCAGCCTCAGCATCACCGAGGACAAGAGGAATGGGGTCCTGCAAGGCTGGGGGACATGCAGCCCCTGGGCATTTGTTTAGGGGGTGTCCGTGGTGCAGGAAGCAGAGAGCGCAGTCCCAGGGGACAGGCAGGACCCTGAGCGTGCAGATGGGATGGCAGAATACTGCCTGACCCCTGCATGATGGATAATAACCCTAAAGTGAGGGCGAATCCTGGTTTCAGGCAGCAAGTCCCTGCAAATCCCAGTCCCGAGCAGCCCCACCAGCACAGGGCACTGCAGTGCAGAGACCTTCAGCCCAGCCAAGCCACCATCCCACGCCATGGGGGATTGCAGGGCAATGCACTCCCCTCCCGGCAGCAGGACCCGGCATCTCCCCAGGCAGGGGACCTGGCCTTTGCAGGCAGATGCTCCGGTAATTCCCTCAACCACAGCTCTAATTATATCAGCGCTTTTGCAAGTGGCAGGAGAGACGTGGGCCCCTGCACGTCGCCCAGGCACCTGTGAGAGGGGCAGCGGGAAGTGTGAGGCAGCCGCACACGGGACAGGGCAATGTACCCACATCCCCCCACGCCTGCTCTTTAGAGCCACGAACGTCAGAGATCAGCAGCTTTGGGGCACACAGTGGGGCAGGGAAGCAGCCTTCCCAGGTTTACCAAACTCCTGCCCACAGCCTCGGAGGAGGAAGGTGATGCCAAGAGGGATGACACGCGGTGTCATTGCAGGGCATGGAGATGGATGCGGCTGCACCCAAAGCTCCGGCTTCCCTCCCCATGCCATACCACGCAGGGGTGGGCACTCCTGGGACAGCTTTGCAGGATCCCCACTCCCTGCCACACACCCCCAGGTTAGGAGAGCACCAAACATCAGCATCGCCACCCTGAGCGCCCATCCCTGTGGGGACAAGCACTCAGCCCCAGACCCTGCCCCCGTCTCTGGGATGTGGCCAGAGGGGCCCGGGCCTTCCCTGGGGGCATCCGGGCTCAGAGGGCCCCCAGGTCTCTGCCCACGCCTGGCCTTCTTCCCTGGAAGCCACGACCCCCTGCCTGCACCAGGAGGGATTGATTCCCATCAGGGTGATTTACGGCACCAAGCCGGAAATGTTGATAGGAATCACTGACTTTAGCCTTTTTCCCTGCACGGTCCTTTGCCCCTCTCCCATGTGAGGATCCACACCCACGGCTGGTGATGATGCACCAGGCGGCCTCCATCCCAGCCTTTTGATGAAGCAGACAAAAGGGGCAGCCACAAGCTGCTCAGCTCCCACAGCCCACCCTGGGATGCCCAGTCCCATGGACCCAGCCCCACCAGCCTCAGTCCCAGGGGAACCTGGTCCAGCACCCCAAAGCACCCTCCCACGCTCCCCCAGCCTGGCCCTACACAGCCTCAGCCACATCTCCTGCTGTCCCATCTGGCTCCACTCATCCCGGCTCGATGTCCTTCTTAATGACACAGCATCTCAGGATCCATTAAGAACCATCGCGGAGCGGTTGGCTCCGGGATCGATACACCCCGCTCATCAATAATGAAAGACCATCAGGCTGCCCTTGCTCTCCAGCTGCCTCCGTAAGCCCCTCCATTTCCTCCTGCTCCAGATATAGCCGCTCTCCTGGGGCGCTCGCAAGGCACCAAATTGATTTATCCTTCCATCAGCAGGGTGGGGCCATCCCCTGCCCCGTCCCCAGGGTGCAGCGGGGACAGGCACAGCCCAGGGCACCCAGGTGCCAGGCTGGGGGGCTCTGCCCAAGCATGGCACGGCCACCTCGGCGTGTTGGCACCAGGCTGCTCTGGGCACATAACCACAGCCGGCGCTGCCCTTCAGATGGCCACGTCCACACCGTCACCCGCAGCCTCTGAGGAGGTGGCTGGGTCCTGCTTGCCCCTGGGGATGCCCTGACCCTGCGAATGCAAGAGGGTAGGGTGGCCCCAGCACCCCTCACTCCACGCGTCCCACCGAAGGGAGGGTCCGCCCTGACTCTCCCCTGGCACAGGGTGACCAGGCAAGAGGACAGGGAAGGGGACCCTGTGACCCCCAATGTGCCCTGGACCCCCCCACACCGGCACTGGGGTGGCCCAGGGGACCCGGGTCCTGCCTTGTCCCCTGTGTACCCACCTCCCTGTGCAGGTTCCGCTGCTCCCCCAGCCCCACTGCGACCAAATGTGCCCACCCCTCACTGTGCCCTACATACAACCTGCTTTGTCCACCCCTCCCTGTGCCCCACACAGGTCCCACTGTGCCCCTGGCCCCTCGTCATGCCCCACATGGGTCCCACTGCATCCCTTGCTGTGCCCCACAGGGGTCCCATTGAGTCCTTGTCCCCTTGCCGTGCCCCACATGGGTCCCACTGTCTCCCTGGCCCCTTCACTGCACCTTACACAAGCCCCAGGATGTCCTCAGACCCTCACTGCGCTCCACAAAGGTGCCACTGTGTCCTCGGCCCCTTGCTGTGCCCCACAAGGGTTCCACTGTGTCCTTGGCCCCTTGCTGTGCCCCACACATGTCTCACCGCGCTCCTGGCCCCTTGCTGTATCCTACACGGGTCCCATTGTGTCCCCATCCCCTTGCTGTGCCCCAGATGGGTCCCATTGCACCCCAGCCCCTTGCTTACCCTACGTGTGCCCCACTGCATCCCCATCCCCTCGCTGTGCCCCAGACAGGTCCCACTGCTCCCTCAACCCCTTGCTGTACCCTACGGCACCCCACTGCATCCCCGTCCCCTTGCTGTGCCCTAGATGGGTCCCACTGTACCCTCAACCCCATGCTGTACCCTACGTGTGCTTCACAGCACCCCCGTCCCCTTCCTGTGCCCCAGACGGGTCCCACCGCACCCCCAGCGCCTTCCTGTACCCTCTGCATGCCCCCCCGCACCTCCCTCTCCTCGCTTCACCCCACACGGGCCCCACCACACCCCCGGCCCCGCACCATGCCCCACACGGATCCCACCCCATCCTCAAACCCCTCACTGCGCCCCACGGAGGATTTCGCCTCCTCCCCTCCCCGAGCCCTGCGCGGTTCCCCCGCGGGGACCCCCCTCCTCTCCTTCTCCCCCCCCACCTCCTCCCCGTGCGTTGAGCCCTGTCCCGCACGGCGTCCCCCACCCTCCCACCCTCCCCCGTCCCGTTCCCCCCTCCCCACGCCGCGCCGCCCCACGCACCGCGCCCGTTGGCCTTGATGAAGTGGACGGCGGTGTCGGGGCCGCCCTCGTCGGGGGAGTAGATGTGGTGGCGCACGGTGAGGTTGCTGCCGTCCTGCAGCTCCTGGTAGACACCCTCGACGGTGAAGTAGTAGGGCCGGTCGTCGGTCTTGCGGTCCACGTAGAGGAGGACGGCGCGGGCGCTCCAGTTGAAGTGGGCGTGGAGGTGGGAGACGAAGGCGCCCAGCTTCGGGGCCGAAGGCCCGGTACGCACCGTCGTGCTGTAGTGCTCCCGTTTGCGGCTGAAACCGGCCGCCACCGCCCCGCCGGTGATGAGCGGCAGCCGCCAGTGCGAGGCGAAGCGCCCCACGGAAGCCGCCGGGTAGACGCATCCCGGCCCGAAGAGGACGTCGGGGTCGTGGTAGAGCTTCAGGTCCACGGCGTTGAGCGGTGCCACGTACTCGGAGCAAGCGCCCTCCAGCTCCGAGCTCATGAACTCGACGCGCACCGAGAAGGGCCGCGGCAGCAGCGGCGGCTCCCCCCGCTCCAGCGCTTCCAGCGCCAGGCTCAGCGCCGGCCCCACGCGTGGCCAAGCCCACGCGTAGCTCACGTTGCGCTCCGGCAGCACCACCGCCACCGTCAAGTTGGCGACCGCCCCGTCGGGGGTCGCCGCTCGCCGCGTCCCCCCTCCTCCTCCTCCTCCTCCTCCTCCTCCTCCTCCTCCTCCCGCCGCCGCCGCCGCCACCGGCAGCACCGGCAGCAGCAGCAGCAGCGGCGGCAGCAGCAGCGGCAGCCGCGGAGCCATGGGCCGCGCTGGCTCCTCCGCCCCGACCGCCGCCCGCCCGCCCGTTCCTGCGGCCCCCGCCGCGCCCCCGCCCCGCCGCCTGCGCCCTCCCCCGGGCGGCACCGCCCCGGGACGGCCAGCGCCCTCTGCCGCCGCTCCCCGCCCGTCCGGACGGCACGGGGATGGGCGGCAGCGGGGTGTGGGGGTGTCCCCCGGGAGGGGGGACGGGGAGAGCATGGGGAGAGGGAGTCCGGCTTCGTGGAATCGCAGGGTAGTTTGGGTTGGAAGGGACTTTTTAAAGGTCATCTGGTCCTTCTATGATTCTGTGAATCATAGAATCATAGAGTGGTTTGGGTTGGAAGGGACCTTTAAAGTCCACCCCTCCCCGGCAATGTGCAGGGACATCTTCAACTATATCAGGTTGCTCAGAGCCCCCTCCAACCTGACCTTGAATGTTTCCAGGGATGGGGCATTTACCGCCTCTCTGGGCAACTTGTGCCAAGGTTTCACCGCCCTTATCGTAAAAAATTTCTTCCTTATCTCTAGTGTGAACCTACCCTCTTTTAGTTTAAAGCCATTACCCCTTCTCCTATTGGAACAGGTCCTGATAAAAAGTCTGTACCCATCTTTCTTATAACCCCCCTTGAATTACTGAAAGGCTACAATAAGGTCTCCCGGGAGCCTTCTCTTCTCCAGGCTGAACAACCCCAACTCTCTCAGCCTGTCCCCATAGCAGAGGTGCTCCAACCCCCTGATCATCTTCATGGCCCTCCTCTGGACACACTCCAACAGGTCCATGTCCTTCTTGTGCTGAGGACTCCAGAGCTGTATGCAGTGCTCCAGGTTGAGAGCTGGGGTTGTTCAGAGTTCGCTGTTGTGACAGGAAAATGGGTAATGGTTTTAAACTTAAAAGAGGGTAGGTTCAGAGTAGATATAAGGAAGAAATATTTTACCATGAGGGCGGTGAAACACTGACACAGGTTACCCAGAGGCGGTAAATGCCCCATCCCTGGAAACATTCAAGATCAGGTTGGATGGGGCTCTGAGCAACCTGATATAGTTGAAGATGCCCCTGCTCATTGCAGGGGAGGGGTGGACTTTAAAGGTCCCTTCCAACCCAAACCATTCTATGATTCTATGATTCAGATGCCTCTCACACCCAGGTCATCCCCTCACCAGTGGAGGGTGCCAGTGGGGTGATCTGGTGTCCGTGCTGTCTGTTCCTGTTTGACACATGGCCTGGAGGGAGCAGGCAAGCGCAGGGGAGGTTGAGGGCAGGGGATGCTGGGGGGGCTAGAAGCAGTGGGCATGTCACCACCACAGGTTTTAAGTGTGGAACAGGGCTGTGAGGTGGTGGGGTAGGGAGGTGGGGGGCTGCGAGACGAGCAGAGGGGCCGGGAGCCAGCCCATGGAGCACAGGGGAGTGAGTGCTCTGGGGGCAAGGGGTGGCTATGGGGAAGGGAGCCCTGCGCAACCCCCCTGGCACACCATGGGGTTAGGATAACACAGGCAGAGCAGGGGTCCCTGGGGATTCGGGGAAGGACTCAAGGGGATGCCAGTCCTGGCTGCCGTGGGGGGCTGCCCCAGCCTGGGGGGAACACAGAGGGGCCCTGTGTTTGCAAGGGGGAGCGGCGGTGGGGCAGGGGGGGCTCGGCAGGGGCAACGTGCCTGCGGTGCATTCCTTACATTCCCAGTCTGCTGTCTGCTCCCATCCAGGGGAGAGGAAAGGCGGGGAAGTGTGTGTGGGGTGTTTGGGGGGGTGTTGCCAGCCGCTGCCCCACGGCTCAAAGTTTTGGGAGATGACGTGTGGGGGAGGGGGGGGCACAGGGGGGAGCCCAGTGGCTAAAAGGGGGCCCCATGGGTCTTGCTGGTACCACTGGCCCTGCAAGGTCCTGCAGGGATCAGATGTGTGAGGGATGCTGCCCTGAGCAGTGGGCAGGGGGTCCTTGTCCCCTCCCGGGATTTGGGCCAGAGCGGCCTGTGTGGAGCTATGGGCATGTGCCCCCCCGGCTGTCCTAGCACAGGTCCCTGTGCAGCTGGGGCTGCCCGGAATCACATCCCCTCTCGCTGTCCCTGCTGGTGCCACTGCAGGTGTCCCCACCATGAGTGACACGTCCTTCCCGTCACGGCAGGGTCGCGGAGCTTGGCTCACCCAGCCCAGCACAACCTGAGCTGGGAGGATTGGGTTGCGGCTATAAATACCCCGGTTCGGTCGCGGCATGGAGCCGACAGTGGTGCCTGAGGCGAAGGACAGCGCTGCCACAGGATGGTGAAATCCAACTGGCAGCGAACATAGATGGCAAGAAAGGAGAAGCTGGGAAGGTCTGGAAGAACTTCCCCCATGGGGTGGGTGGTTGGGCGTGATGACAGTCCCACCAGGGACCACAGCCTCTGCAAAATCACCCCTGCTGCTGTTCTTGGGGCACAGATGGTGCCTGATCCTGCATCCCCCAGATGCCTCCATGCCAGGCAGTCTGACCGCAGGGCTTGTGTCCTGAACCAGGGTGGCATCTCCGAGCCTTGGTCTGGGCTCACTTGGTGGCACAGCCTGGGGTGCACCGGGAGACAAAGGGGCTGGCAGCACTCTGGGTGGGAAAGCCTTCTCTGACCTGTGTCCTCTCCCTGCCGGCAGGGAGCGGGCAGCGAGCCGCTTGTCTGGGAGGTGGCGATGCTCTCGCAGGACCTGCCGCGGGCAAGAAGCAGACAACCACCCTGGCAAATTAAAAAAGAAAAAAAAAAAAAAAAAAAAGAGATGAGGAGGAAAAAAACAGAGGTGGGTGAAAGGAGGGTGGGAGTAGGCTGGGGTGACTCTTCGCGGGTGGGGGGGTGGTGCATGGGGTGCCCGGGGGGCTTGCAGGACACCCCGTGTTTGCATCTGCGTGCCAGCAGAGGGGGCCCGGTCACCATGGCCCGTACGCTGTACACCGTGCACCGTACACCCCTACAACCGGGGAGGCTGGCTGCAACCTTCCGGCTGTACCCGCTGCTGTTCGGACACCCAGACAGGCAGAGGGCACACGGGGCGTCTGCCCCGGCTCTGTGTGACCGGGGGATGGGGCCATATGGAGCTTGGTGTGCTTGCTCCCAGCCTGCTCCCTGGGGTGCCCGGGGCTGGGGCTCACCATGCTTTGGGGTTTCTGTAACTCCATGTCGCTTTCGCCGACCCCTGGTCTCACACAGAGTTTTAGTCGTTCTG
The DNA here is from genome assembly GCF_964199755.1 of Larus michahellis. Classification (NCBI taxonomy): domain Eukaryota; kingdom Metazoa; phylum Chordata; class Aves; order Charadriiformes; family Laridae; genus Larus; species Larus michahellis. The sequence continues at coordinate 12,007,202 of NC_133930.1, forward strand.
CACTTGGCATCTCAGGTCTCGGAGCCGACAAGTTTTCTTTCTACGGGGCTGTGCCTAGCACCCGGGCCCACGGTGGTCCATGGTGGCCTGTGGTAGTCCATGGTGGTCCTCGCACTGCACAAGAGCATGGTAGGCACCAAGGGCACAGTTGTGCCCGCCTGCCCTGGGGAGCTTATGCCCATGAGGTTCCCAGCTTCTTTTCCAGGTTCTCATCAGGTGAAACCAACCCCCAGGTCCCCAAAGCTGATGATTGCTTAATTGCTAAAAAATGTTTTTCCACCTCCTGGCGTGCAGCAATGCGAGCTAGCGGGCTGCAGGGTCCTGCCAAGTGCCTTCATCTCTGCACCGAGTGGGGCCAGAAACCTGTCAACCTCGGGAGGCGGCCGTAAAGAGCGCGGCAGGCACCACAAAAGGGTGCTTGCAGCAGGGTCAGCCCCACCGGGGTCTGGTGGAGGAGCCGTGTGGGCACAGCGGGCACAGGGTATGTCACTGGGGCACTCCTGGTGCTGCAGGGGCCCAGCACCTCCAAAGGCCACCCCATCCCAAATGGGAGAGGAACATCTCCAGGTCAGGGAGGCTTTGGCCAGGTGGACACAAGACACATGGGGACAGGCACAGTCAGCAGGGTGACCTTTGCACGTGTGGTCCTCCTGTGCTCCTGCTGTTCGGGAAATCTGAAGGGCTCTGCGTCTGGGTTTGGGGTTTGCGTGCCAACAGCGGAAAAAATGGAGCAGAAGCAAGTGTTTTAAAGGGAAAAATGTGGGTGATGCAGCACCTATGTTGTCCTTCCCAGTTTAGGGCAGGGGCTGTACTAGTGTGTCCACGGGTTCAGCCCTAAGTGCTTGCACCCCTCTGTGCTTCAGACCCATGGCAGAGCCCTGTGAGTGTCCTTGCAGGGCACCAGGACAGGACGTGTCACCCATGTTCCCCCTCAGGCGGATGCTGCTTATGCTGAGCTGGGGCCATCAGCTGCGTTTCTTTCCCCTCCACGTGCTATGGGACGTCCAGGTCAGGTACCAGGTCCTGGTCCCATGTCCAGGTGGTCTCTTCCACCATGAAGCCACCAGCCATCCATGGCTTTTCCTGTAGAGTGTCCCTAAAGCATGGCAGCACCCCAGAGTGCTCCCGTGGTTCCCAGCCAACAGCCCATGATGCGCCAGGGCGATGAGGGGTGCAGCAGGGTCTTATGGCTGGAGCAGGGGATGTGTCTTTCTGATCCCAGGGAGAGGCTGGAGAAGATCTATGGGATCCATCCAGGCCACAGAAAGCCCCAGTGTCTCCTGGGGCTCTCCCTGTCCCTGCATCCCACAGAAGCACGGTGCCCAGGACAGGTCTGGGAGTCCCCAGGGGCTCCCCAGCACTCCCCAAAGCAGTTACATGCCAGGGCTAGCGCCAGTGGCATGGCACTGCTGTGGCAAAGTCCCCTCTGTTGGGGACCTACCCTGGGTGGCTTCTCTATTGTGGGGTGCCCGGACCCCTGACCTCCCCTGTGGCACAGGCCCAACGGGCGTGTGGCACTTTTTTGGCCATCGCGGCTCCCGCGTGGCCCAGGAATGATCTCCCAGCGTTATTTCTGACTCACAGGACAGGAAACATTTTGGGGTTTAAGCCGAGCTGAATAATGTGCTCATTTCCTTGTGCCGTCTACAAAGCACCTGCTCCAGGGGATTTATGGAGTGCTGGCCTCTCGCACTCGCTGCGCGGCTGCCCGCCCGGATGTTTTTATTTTCCCGGGATGGTCAGAAAGTGCCAAGGCCTGTTTTCCTAAACACCCCGCGCCCTCCCGGCACGTTTCCCTCAAGGGGAGCCGGGGCAGAGCCACGGGCAGCAGCGCACCTAAGGTGCCGGGGTGCCAGGGTGGGTGCCAGCACCCTGCCAGGGCTGACGACAGCAGGGATGCGTGGCTAACCCACCAGTGACAAAACCTGGCCTGGCACAGAGCAGCCCCAGCAGGGATAAATGGCCCAGGAGAGTGCCAAAGGGTGATGGAGAGGGATGGAGCACGGGGGCAAGCAAGGGAGGATGAGACCGTGCAAGAGAGGGCAAGAGGGCAAGGGAGCCTGAGGGAACCACAGCATGGGGCTGTCCAGACTGCGGAGCCCTGCTTGCCACCAGCTGTGGGGAGAAGGCAGCCAGCCTGGGGTGGGCAGAGCCCATTCAGCAGCTGGGGACCCACAGACACCATCCCATTAGAGCCCCCGTGCCATGGCTGGGGGCACACAGACACCATCCCACAGCAGACCTCATCCCATGTCTGGGGGCACACAGACACCATCCCACAGCAGACCTTGTCCCACAGCTGGGGACACACAGACACCATCCCATTAGACATCCTGTGCCATGGCTGGGGATGCACAGACACCATGCCACAGCAGACCCTGTCCCACAGCTGGGGAACCGTGGACACCATCCCTCATGAGACCCCATCCCATGGCTGTGGATACACAGACAACATCCTGTCAGAAACCCCATCCCACGGCTGGGGACCTACAGACACCATCCCACAGCAGACCCTATCCCATGGCTGTGGACCCGTGGACACCATCCCACGGCAGACCCTCTCCCACAGCTGGGCAACCATGGACAACAAACCACAGCAGACCCCATCCCACAGCTGGGGACACACAGACACCATCCCATTAGAGACCCCATCCCATGGCTGGGGGCTCACAGACACCATCCCACCTAAGCTTGCAGAGCCCCTGCAAAACACTGCACCCAGCCCATGGGCTGGAAATGGCTGTCCCCTGTGAGAAGGGTTGGGGTGTGGGGGATGAGGCCAGGGACACCCATGGGACATGCAGGGCACGTCAGCATGTCTCCTATCCCACGCTCCTCCAGTGGTACCGAGCTCCTTCCAGCCTGCAGAGTAAGGTGACATCAAGGTTTTCATCATGTCCCTTCTGCTTTGTCCTTTTTCTGGAGCAACAGCCTCATTGCTTTAGTCCTGGTGGGACCAACTCTGATCCCACCCATAGTTCCAGCCTCCGGGATCTGTCCTGTTTGTCTTACCAGCAGCAAAGCTGGAGGAAGGATGGAGTGAGCTGGCTGCCATTCCCTGGGTAGCCCTGTGGCTCTCATGACCTCCCTCCTGGCTCCTGCTTGCCCAACTCTCTCTGACCCTCCTGCTCAGATTTTCCTGGGGTCTGGCTGCCCTGGTGAGCATTGAGCATTCAGGTGAGTGGACAAGGCTCAGAGCTGGCGTCTGCCTTCATGCTGCCTGCACCCTGCCCTCACCCCGACCCGGTGCCCCGGGGGCTCTGTGGCTTGAAGCATCTTCCAGGCACGGGGTGAGAAGAGGTGCCCACATCCCGCAGCCGCCCCAGGGACCAAGGCAGCACTGGGATCCAGCTGGGGAAGCTCAGCCCAGCGATAAGTTGGGGTTGGTTGGGTTTTGGTTTGTTTTCTTGGGTTGGTTTTTTTTTTGCTGTTTAGAGAGAAAATAAAGTGCTTGTGGGGAGCAAGAGCCAAGCTCCCCAGTGCCTAAAACAGCAATCGCAGCACTTCCTCGGATTTATGGTGTTTGCTTTCACAATGCCAGCCGGGATCCTGTTTGCTTCCTGCTCTGCAGCTGCAGTCCCAGCTGAAGACTCAGGAGATTCAGGTTTTATAACACTCCTGGATCCTGATGATGGCAACTCATCCAGCATCGTTTATTATCCCCCTGCCTCCTGTGGGGCTGGGGTGGGCTGTTGTCACCCCATCCCAGCACACACCATCCACAGGGTCCCCTCCTCCGGGACGGTGGGGCTCGAGCAGCAGCTCTGCAGAGGGAGCACCCGACCCTTGCTGGGAGGGGAGGCCAGCAGCGCTGTGCCCTCGGTGGGGCGCAGCGCCCAGCTCTGCACGGGCACAGGCACCATCCCAGAGCCAGGCCAGGCAGGAGCAGCTGTGTCCCACCAGGGGGATGCGGAGACATGGATGTGGCCTTCTACGAGGTCCCGGGATGCTCAAGGGTGGTGACTGCTCCTCACTGGTGTGCCTGGACATGCAGTCAGCCCCTGCTGCTGGCCTCTGCCTGGTCAATCAAAGTGACTGAACTCAGAGCAAGGCGCTTCTCCCAGCCCCTACATCCCATCCTCAGGTCTCAGTTGTCCCCCCGAGATGTAAGCACCAAAACCAGCTGCGCCTTTTCACCCTCCGGGGCAAAACCTCCTCTGGGATGCGCTAGCTAGCACAGCTGGAGAGCGTGCTGACTCCTCCAGCCACAGAATCCCTTGGGTACCCGAGCTGAAGCACTCAAGCACTGAGTCCAAGTCCCACTGCTGCTTTCCAAGCTACAAGCCCCCTCCTGTATGAACCGTACCAAAATGCTCTGGACCCGCCATGGGGGTGCGTGCTGGGGCCAGGTGGGTCCCCAGGGATGGAAAACTGGGGGAAGGAGAGCAGCCAGGAGGGGTAAGACTGGGACTGACGGGCTGTGGGGGACCACCATCCCCATCCCCCAATGCACAGCCACAGCATGGAGGGAGCTTCGCTGCACAGGTCCCTCTGCAACATGCCAAGGGGTGTCCTGACCCCTTTTGCTTCTCTGCATGTACCCAGTGAACAGCTTTGATGAAATACCCAAAAGCCATGAGTGGGCCGGTAACCTTAACTCCCTCTTTGGGAAACCGGAATGGCTACGGAAATCCCAGGAATGCCTCCCTGTGTCCCCAACGGAGCAGGGGCAGTGCCCCTCCTCACAGCCGAGAGATGCTCTCCCCCCAGATTTTCAGCTCCCTTCTGGAAGCCCGGCCAAATCATGCGGGCCTCCCAATGAAACCCGCCGCTTTTGTTTAACATTTGCTGTACTCAGTGATGAAACGATGATGGATTATTTCATTGTGGTTACTAGCATGCCAGACTTCTTTTTCCAAACACACAATAGGAATATTCATTTGCTGCTCCTACGACGAACGCTTTTATCCTCCTTATATAGTAACAACTCTGCACCAAAGGGCGAGTTTCATTTGTCACTGATACACTTCATCCCAGCTCACGGCCCCACGGCTGGCAGGTTATCCATGGGTGACCCAAGCTCCTCTGACTTATTATCAGCCTTTTCCAATGGATCCCACCGTCACTGCCAGCTGGTCATCGCACCCAGAGGGGCACAGCATCTCCCAGGGCGCTGCAGGGTGGGCTGGGGGTAACTCTCCGAGGGAGAGTGGGAATGCAAAGCTGGGGCTGCTCCCTCGGAGGTGAGAGCAGGAGATGCAGGATGGGGATGCGATGGGACAACGAGGGGGCCCGAAGCAGCAGCGTGAAGGGACTGTGCCTTCAAACCCAAAGGTGGTGAATCCAAAGCGGATAAAAGGAAGCCTTTTTTAGTTTTTTTTTTTTTTTCACTCCACGCTTAATTAGGCTGCCACAGGAAAACGCTCAGGCCAAAATTTAGCGGGATTCAAGAAGGGATTGGACATTTATAGGGATAACAAAAATATCCAGCTATAATAGCGGATGCCAACACAAATTCTGGAAGGGATATTAAGCCTCACGCGTCAGGGTGTAAACCTATCCCAAACTCTCAGAAAGTAGGGAGATTAACGCGAGGGCAGATGACCCACATCTGCTACCGCTGCCGCTGCCGCCTCGCTGCCAGAGCCACCGGCTGGACCCTCCCCGCAGCCCCGTTTCCTGCTGCCGGCAGCGCCTCTGAAGAGGGCTGCGAATTTCTCTTGGCACTTCTTCCCTTTGTTTGCAGCTCCCGGGGGCCGTGGGGCTCTGACCTCCTCCACCTCGCCCATCCCCTTGCTTTGCCTGTTGATAACAGCCTTATCGCTTCGTCCCAGAGGCAGCCCCTCTGGGTAAGGGTCTGTGGGGACCACAGCCGTGTCCCACGGGTGGCGTGGCATCTTCCCACGGCTTCTCGCTTCCAGCCAAGCCCTTGGTTTCCTCTCAGGTCACTTGTTGCCCAAACGCACATTCGCCTTACGACTTCACCCCTTCTGTTCCCTGTTTCTGCCGGGGCTGGTCTCCAGCCTCTGAAAGGGGCTGCTCAGCTACGGTGTTTGGTGGGTGCTGCTCGTACACAGGCACGGTCCCGCTGTCACAGACACTGTTCGGATGAGCCCTGGGTCATACCTGATGCAGAGCCTTCCTCACCCACTTTGTGTCAGTGGCAATGGCCGTACTGCTCGTTCTTGGCCCAAAAAACCCCCGCTGTCACCCACAGCCTGTGCGTGGCCACAAGCCTGGCACAGCTGCAGCCCAGGCTGGGGTGAAACTGCCCTGCTGTGGTACCCAGGAGCTGGGTGCGAGCATCTCCATCCCCACCGCGGAGAGTGACACAGCATCCCACAGTGGTTGTTAACAGGACGCCTGTACCGCTGCTGTCCCTGCGAGATAGGATGCTCCCAAAACCTTGGCCACTGTGAAGGATCAGAGATGGCTTAGCATGACCACAGGGAAGCCTGGAGCTCTCCTGGTCGGGGGCCAGGGTATCCCACGCTCACCACTTGCGTGCTCACCATCCTGCCGAGGGCAACCCCACTGGGGTCCTTTGGATCTCCCCTCACTGCGGAGCCTTGTACCCACAGGGGCTTCCAACTGGAGACATTTCTGGAGGGCATGAATCAGCTTTTCACAGCTTGTTAAAAATCTTGATCCTACCTCTTGTTTTCATGCCTTTCAAATCAGGAAATGAGTTTTACAACTTTTCCAGTGGGGCACAGCTGGTGGCCAGGGTCGTAAAGCTGAACTTTATAAATATCTCTTGTCGGGATCAGGGGAAGAGCATTAAAAAGGCAGAGAGAGAGAGAGAGAGAGAAAGAGAAGGGAAAGGAGCAAAGGCAATAGAGAAGCAAGGCAACCTCGGTGAAGAAGCCCAGCTCAACGTCGGCCATGGCCATGCGAGCACAGAAGATGGGGTGTGCTTGGGGTGGGCTTTGCCTCCTGCTCTCCCTCCTCCTCCAGCTGCCGGGCTCCCAGGCCAAATGCTACTTCCAGGCTAAAGGTAAGTGGGGAATGAGCCGGGAAGACGTTGATGGGAAGAGGAGGCCTCGGGTTGCCCCGGGGCGGCGGGGCTCTGCCCTGTATGCCTGCGAAGCGCGGAAGGGACTGTGCTGAGCTCAGGAGTGCGATCGTGGGCCAGTGATGAGTGGAAGGAGCAGTCTATAAACCACAGAACAGCTCCCCAGGGCTCTGGCTGAGAAACAGCTCGCTGGGCCATGAAGAGCTCCTGGCAGAAGCCCGGCTGGGGCCGAGCAGGCAGGACTAGCAAGCAAAGGGAGGAGGGCTGGCCCATCTTTCCTCTGCTGCCTCCTTCCAGGGCTGCAGACATGCTCAAACACCAAGGGGTGCTGAATATGCACTCTCCAGGGAAGCAAGAGCCACTTGGCCTGGGCGACCAGCGGGGCACAGCCAGGAGAGGATGGGTGGGAGCATCACCTGGGTACCCCATACCTGTAGGGTGATGGAGAGGCCACCCAAGTATCTTCTGTACCATGGGGCGGGTGGGAGGTCATTAGGTCCCTCCTGTCTCCTCTTTGGGGACAGAGGGGTGCCAAGGAGGCTCCCACATGCCCTGGCCTGTGGTGGCACGCGCCCTGGCGATGACACCTGAGGCCCGGGTATCCTCATGGCCACCATTTCCTCTGCAGCTCCCTGTGAGTATGATGGGAAGAAGTTCTCCCTCGGGGAGTCGTGGCTGAGCACCAACTGCCTGCTCTGCACCTGCCTGCACCCCATCGGCGTGGGCTGCTGCGAGACGTGAGTGAGGGGCTGAGGGGCGCTGGGGGTGGTGGTGCTGCCCTGCCATGGCACTTCCACGCCCGTAGCGGGGAGGTGGTCACCTGGGTCTGGTGGTTGCAAACGCTGTGGAGAAAATGTCAGAATCCCAGGGGGTTGCGGGGTGACAGGCCTGGGGGGGGACAAGGGGCAGAGGTGGGTGGGAGCCCACCGGGGTGCTGAGGGTGGTGGGGCGAGTTGGGATGACAAAAGCAAGATGCCAGGAGCTGGTGACCCAGCCTGCCCGAGCTGTCCTGGGAGACACCTTGGCAGAGAAGGAAGCCACCCAGCACTGCCAGCAGCCCCCTGGCATGGAACAGGGTGAGCTGACAGCACCGTGTCCTCTCCCGCAGCACCCAGCACCCCATCGACTTCCCCGACTGGTGCGAAGCCCACTACGACTCGCAGACCTGCCAGATCTCGGTGGTGCAGAAGGCCAACCCCAGCCTGCCTTGCGTGAAGAGCATGGAGCACGAGTGGGGCTCGGCCGGCACCCCCGAGCCGCTGAGCAACAAGGTGCTGGGCACGGGGCTGAGCAGATAGAGGCTCCGCAGCACCCTGTGTGTCCCCCCCCTGCATCATCCTCCCTCCTCCAGAGCACACCTCCCGCATGCTCCAGACCTGCCCCATCCCGTAGAGATGTCACTGCTGCCACCTTCAAGGGAAACCACTATCCACACACTATGGTACCGAGCTAACATTCACACCCTAGCGCTGCCATGGCACGGCTTTGCTTCCTCCTTCAGCTTCCTGAACCAAAACGGGGCCTCCTCCCCGTGAGATGCCCTGTGCACCATGGGAAGGCAGATCCTACAGGATCTCTTCCCAGGTGAGCAGGAAACACCCAGCTACTAAAGGGGTACAGGACCAAATTAGCCTGCAGTCTTGTACTCCCGCTTTCAGCTCCAAGCTAAGCAGCTCCCTCCTCCCACCAAGACCCCCATCCCCCTGCACGGCAGCCGTGGAGAGCTCGCTGGGAAGCACCATGGCCCTTCGTGCAGGACCCGTGCATCCTGGCCAGCCCCTTCTCTGCCCTGGAGCATGAAGGGCAACAACCCATCTCTGGAACCACTAACGTCCCTGCTCCTGCAGTTCCCAGGGCCGGAGGGGATTCCTGGCACTGCAGACTGGCCCTGGGCACCACTGCAATGGAGCCAGCCCAGGGTGGGCGGCAGAGCTGGGGGAGCCACTGGAAGATGTCCCCATTGGAGGATCCCATCCCACCTTCAGGGGAGCAGGGAGGGGAGCTGGATGCCCTGCTAGGCTTCAGGGAGCTGAAGCAATCCGCGTGTGCCAGGGTGGAGCCGGTCACCCTGGCAGCCTGCCCCAGCCGGTGCCATGCCTGTGTTGTGCAGAGCCTTGTGTAGATGTTTCTGTTCTTGCAATAAAGATATTAAACAAAGAGGTCTCCAGCCTGTGACTGTCATGCAGGGTGGGCTGCATCCACCATGGGGAAGGGTGTAGGAAAAAGGCTCCTGGGAAAGCCGAGTTCCGCACAATTCAAATGTTTATTAGATTTCCATGCAAAGAGGAAAACTCTTTGAAAGGTTTGGTAGAAATTGGGAGCTGGCTGTTGAGCAGGGAAACCTCCACCCCAGCTCCTGAATGCACAGCACGCATTCACTCCACCTCCTGAAGGATCCCGAGACCAGCAGGATGCCTTCACGTCCAGGAGCGCAGGCAAAGAACAGCCCAGGCGCTCATTTCCTCCCAGTTTTGGATCGTCACTATCATGCTGCCACAGCATGCGTCTGCATCCACGACACCAGCACATCCCGGCAGCGCAGGGCTGGCCTGCCAGGACCTGCCTCCTCCTGGTGAGGGTAGTGGGGGCACTGGGCTTCACACATGGGACACCCCCCAGAGGAGGCAGGACATCTGCCAGGGCAGGAGAGCAGGCTCCAACCCAGACCAGGTGTGCAGCATGCTTCACCTAGAGGCCAGGCCCCCTCTGCTCGTGGGTGTCTCTGTAGGGGCACAGCCTTCACCCAAGGGTGGTACAGGTCTTCTCTGATGGGTTCCCCTCCCCTTTCCCTGGGCTGGGCCTTTCCTTCTTGGAAGTCCCTCATGGGGTAAAGGCACATTAAGCCATTCCCTGGGAGGCAGGTTTATTTTCACTGAGTGCTGGGACTCGCACCCTCACACAGGCAGGAAGGGTCCGGCTCCCAGCCGAGGGCTGCAGCACAAGACACGGCAGCAAGCACGGTGCTCCTCCACCCACAGGTGGAGACTTGCCCAGGGCCCACCTGGGCATCACAGAGGAACCCAAGGGGACACTGGGGTGTGGGCCAGTGGGGTCACGCCAGTGACAGTCCTGGCCACCATTACCACCGGTGGCATACGCCTGCAGCACCACAGGTCCCTACCAGCTCTCTCCACTTCAGATGGTGATGGAGTTGGTGCTGGAGAACTGAGATACGTAGGAAGCCAGGATGGGGTTGGTGGGAAGGACTTTGATGGGCAAGTCCCAGCTGAAGGTGTCCACTTCGATCTGCTCCATCCCAGTCCAGGTGACGGCCTCCGACTGGTTCCCACGAACCAAGCAAGTCCCTGCTGACTCCCCAGAGGTCACAAACTCAAAGTGCAGCCTCCACTTCAGGGACACTGTGGGCAAGAGAGAGGTCAGCAGCCAACACCACAAAGGATGGGGACAGCAGCTGTCTCAGCTCTGTCTGTCCTCGCAAGGAGACATGCAAATAAGCCCACTCATGCAGGCCAGCTCCCTCCCACATGACACAGCCCTGCAGGGTAGTAAAGGCAGGGCTGAGGACATCGAAGGAGGACTGCAGAGACAAGTAGGGGCAGGTCCCTTCCCTGGTGGCCACTAACCGATGTTGGTGGTGAATCCCGGGGTAGAGCTGAGTGGGATGGGTAGGCTGAAGCTGCTCTGGGCTGTGTGCAGGCAGGCCTCCTGATGGCGGGCGTGCGTGCTGAAGGAGCCGGGCTGCCCTCGCCGGCGCTGGAACTCCTCCTGGATGCTCTCCTCTGTCTGCAGGCTCACTGAGAACTGCAGGGCAATCGGCAGGGTGCTCGCCCTCACACAGCCCTGCCCCAAAGACCCGGGGCCTCGCTTTCCCAAATGAGCTCAGAAATGTAGCCCTTCCCCACCTCACACCCTAAGGGGACCTCAGCTAGGTCCCACTAGAAACCGTCCCTAGAAACCCCACAGAAGCCAAATCCCTTCCTGTTTATCCCCCACCTGAACCCCCTGCCTCTTCCACAGTGACCCCAAAGCCGGCACTGACCTGCAGACATGGGATGTCTCCTTCTGAGAAGTTAAAGGTCCCAATGACATCCTCTCCTATCTTATACACAGTTTTAAAGATGCAGAATGTCCCCACCTTCCCACGAGTGTTGCTGATGTTATACAGGTCTGTGGAGCAAGAAGAGTTGCGGAAAGGGTTGCAGCGGGATGAGGCTTTTTTCCATACAGCGCTCTGGGTTAATAACACAGTCCTGCAGACACGCCTGCTGCTTGAGTGTGAAGGACAGGCCCTGAAGGCAGCATTCCCTTTGGGAAACGCCTGCAGTGAGCAAGAGCAAACCACACACTGGCTGCGATATGTCTGGGAGAGGGTCTCTCTGGCTGAGTTAGGAAAAGCCCAAGATTGGCAGGGAGGAGTCCATGGGAAATGCTGACCCAAGCAGGCCCTGACAGTGCTGCTCCACAGCCCCAGTCAGAGCTTTGGCTGGCCAGCGAGAGATTTTTGCAGCAAGCCCTGAGCTGTGCTTCACACCCAGATCAGGACAGCAGGCTCAAGCAGGGAATATGACCTACGCAAGCTGCGTCGGGACGTGGCCACCATGAGCAGTTCTGTTGCCAGGTCTGCCAGCCGTGAGTCTTTCTTCAAGCCCTCCTCCTCCTCCAGGAAGGGGTTTGAGGGCGCAACGGCCTCATCCTGTGGGAACTGGTAGTCCTTGAGCCCTGGGGAGAGAGTGAGAGCGTCAGCAGGGCAGGGTTTAGCCACGCCTGTGTCTGCAGAGAGGGCAGCATGTGGCCTTACCATGCAGCACAAGGACACGGAAGGGTACGCGCAGGAGCTTGATGGGGGAGTTGACACGCTGGCAGCCAATGGTCAGCTTGTACACATATTTTACCGACTGTCCCCGGAAAGAGGGAGGGCCATCTATGGGCAGTGTCTCACAGTACGAATCTGCAAGAAGTACAGAAAAGATTGCTATTCAAGGCCAAATGGAAGCTCCTGGAGCTGTTGCTCATGGGCTCCCTGCACTGAGAGTTAGGACCAGCAGTAGGGCTGAGCTAGGGACAGTGCCTGGTGCTTTCTGCCATCTCATCTTTCCCACAGGAGGCCAAGCACGTCCCCAGCTTCCCTGTACCAGCGCAACTGCTCCTCACATCACATGTGCCGTCATCCAGGCATTGCTTCCAGCACATACAACCACACACACAAATTCTGCCTCAAAAGAATGTGAAAGATGTAAAACCCAGGAACACAAACACATGAGAGCTAAACTTACTCATCACGAGTTCAACCTGAATTTGCCTCTGCGCACTTCCTTCGGACACTGCTTTCATGGTGCAGTCACACACTGTGGTTTCCTCAGGGCTCTGCCCCATGCGGCAGAGAGGTGCCGATCAAGACCTCAGGCCTCTTTTGATATTCGCTTTACACAAACCCCAAACTCAGCAACAAAAATTAGCTTCTTCCTGTGTTTTTCTCTGAAGCACTGTGTCTAAATGACCAAGAAACAATTAAGAGACCTTCCCAACAACCTGTGGCTTATCCCCCTTGACTGCCTGATGACTTAGACCACAAAGCCTCTGACTCTGAGACCTCTGACATGTGAGGGCCTGGCTTTACACCACATTCAGCCCCCTCAAAGCCCCTTGGCCACCACACAAACCCCAACGCTTCTCAACGCAGTGTGAACACTTCTGCAGCTTTCCCAAACCGCACATTGTATAATAAGAAAGGCGCAAACAGCGAACTGTGGAAAGTCTCCACCTCTCTGGCTTGCCCACCGTGACGCAGATACACCCTGCCAAAGGAAGGGCAGCATCCTGCTGTGAAACCACAGATGCTTCCCCATGTCTGGCACATCCTAAACATTGAGGCTTAGATTAAAAGCTAGGGTTACATTTTAAATGTAACTTCTAGATTTAAAATAACAGAACTGGAAGAAAGAAAAAAGCCTGTGCTAGTGCATAGTGTCCACTGGCTGTCACACCTTAAAACACAAGGCTGTCCCACTGGACTGGGCTGCAGACAAAGCTGAGAACTGTCCTAACAGGGAGGAAAATCAGATATTTCCAAGGAAGGAAGCAATCTGCTGTAAACTCCTGTACCAGGCTTAACATGAGTGCTCACAGAGACCTTCTGTGAGCAGTGAGGATAATGAGCAACAGAGACCACCACCACCTGAGGAGGATGCGCCGTTTGCTACCTGGCACAGGAATGCCGAGACTCGGGAAGTCCCAGCTTCCGTGCGTATCCCAGAAGGAAGCACATTCCTAGTGCTACGGATGCCTTCCTTACCCACCTGCTGTACCCTCTGGCTGGGCTCCTGGCCTGTGTCCAGGCTGCTTCCATTTTTGCCCCTCTCTGTGATCTACCAAATATTTAAAGGTATTACAAAACTGGAAAGGAGGCAAAGACAGCCAGAGAAATGACTTGAGGGCTTGAAAAAATGTTTTATGGTGACAAATTTAAAGAGCTCAGTCTGGGCAGTGTGTCAAAGGGATGGGAGGTGAGTCAACTTATAGGCACCACAACAAGGGGAAGATACTGGGGAATAAGCTGGTCGGTAACTGAAAACAAGGCCTTTTATCAAGAGAGAGCCTCACACAACCTCAGCTGTATGTGCCAGCTCTGGCTACGGTTTAATAACATAGTACTTTGCTGAAGGAGAATTAACATTTCTTGGGTTTTTTTTTTTTTGCTTTTCCAAACTGTACAGCAAAACTCAAAACTTCTGAAAAACAGGAAATGAAGAATTAAGATACACACCCACACAGCCTTAACTCTGCCTCCACAGAGCTGGCAGGAGCCCCCAGGAATGATCTGCAAGCGTGCCAGCTGTAGTCTCGCGTAAGAGGAGCAGCACCACAGGCCAACGGGATCGGTGTGAGCAGCCTGGCAGAGCTGGGGCTGTGATACGGGGGTTTCACTGCTAAAAATCCCGTGCCACACACAGCAGCATTGCATGTGACACGCGCAATGGACATGTGCATCACAAAACCAAGGGGAAAGGCTGCAATATTCAAAGTGTAGAAGAGTTCATCTCCTTCATATGTAGCTGCATTCACGCGCAAGGCAGGTGCAGGCTGCTTGCGTGAGTGTCACCCAGTGGCAGAGTGGACAGACACACACACTGCAACATCACTGGAAAGGACAGACTCTCCCTGGCTTAGCTGGGGGCTGATCAACTTCTGCCTCCAAAGCCAGTGGACAAGTCACTGATCTGCTCTCCCAGAGCCTGCCGAGTCTGCTTCAGATGCTCCAAGAAAAAGGGCTTCCCCCTGCTCCCAGGGAACAGATGCTCCAGCCCCACATCTGCCAGCAGTGAGGTGCACAGTAGAATCCAGGTGGGCCTCAGGCCAGCTGAGATTTCTGCCTCCTCCCTGGCACGGCCACTTTCGGAAAGCACAAGGGACTTTTGCTCTGATGTGGCAGTGCCAGTTCCATTCCCCCTCATGCTGCTGTAGTATAGTAAGTAAATAACTAAACATGGTGACACAACAGTCTTTCCAGTTTAGGAGACACAGCCCCATACAGCACTGCCTTACACTGCTAACCACCCAGCCAAGCCAGGCTGGTTTTACCCTGTCTGCTTTTCCCTCCAGTCAGGCCACTCAAAGCCTAAGAAAGGCAGGAGATCCCAGCTTCAAAACCAGCATGCCACAGCCCACTGCTCCTTGGTCTCACTCGCAGCTCTGCTCTCACCTCCCCAGAGCCTGGTGCTCCAGCAGAGTCCTCTCCACCAAAGGCACTGCCTCTCTTCTCCCTTTGCTCTGTGACTTGAGAGATATCCGTCAATCGTTCCCAGCAGATCCCTGGGACAACCCGAGGAAGCTGTCCACACGCAGCCTGCCATGCCTAATGCTACACTGCCGCTGGACCATGGGCCACTGAATGCAAAGAAGGCGCGACACAAACTGAAAGACTGGGTCACACAGCCACCAATCAAGAGACAACAGCACATACTCATATTTTCACAGCTGTCTACTCAGGTAGAAGGAACTGCCTGGAACAACAAAAATGAGTTGCTGCAATTTCCTTGTGAAAAGGACGGTAATTTCTCAAAATAGCAAAAGGGAAAGTAGCAATGAAGGAGAGCTTACAGGGGACCCACTGGAACAACACTGTTTGAGGGCTCTGGAGACACAGAGAGCTTTGAGCAGAGAAGTTGAGAAGTGCTTGCTTTTAGAGCAGGGAAACTAGAACAGGCAGAAGACTCTATGATCTCCAGGACTGCCACAACCTGAAGAGGAAGCATGGACCTTCAGAGGACGCCAGCCTAAATCCCAAGAATACTCCAGTGTGGCTGAAGAAATAAAGGCAAGGAAATGCAGGTGTGTGTAACCATTACTTCAGCTGCAGACAGGTATTTAAAAACGTTTTATGCCTCGCAGCTATGCAACGGACCTGCAGCAAAGGACACGGGCCAGAGGCAGGACTGAGGGACACGTTGCAGTATGTAGTCCTCATACAGTGGAGAACAGACACTGGACAATGCAGTAGTTCCTTAGTACTCATGCTCCCACCAAAGCACCTTGCCTTCCACAAGCACCGGGGTCTCCTGCTTGCAGCACTCAGGTCCACAAACCCAGCTTGGAGAGCGGGGCTCCCCAGAGGCGAGCTCTCTGAGCAGGGGAAAAGACAGGACTCACAGGACTTTGACTCTCCGGGATCCAGTCGCAAGTCACAGAAGAGAATCTTTGGTGGAGTGGACAGGATACACTGACCCCGCTCTCCTGGAAGAGAAGAAGAACCACATGAATGCTGCCTGGCCTCAGGGCCCAGGCCAGACAGGTCTTATCCTTCCAGGTAGGAATGGAGAGGAAAAGGAGTTGAGTAGGAAATAGCTCATGCCCCAGTCAGATCATGAGACATTCACAGAACAGCTGGACAGACAACCCTCAAGTTTCGCTCCAAGGTAGCACCACTTTGACCTCAGTATTAACAATGTCCTGCAGCTGCCGCCACCGGGGAATCACACAACGAAAGCAACATGGACTTCCCGCTCACTGCGACATGTGCTGCTCTCAAGACACACGTTATAGTCTGCTTGACTCCCGCTCGCTGTGCTCTCACCATCCCTACCCAGGGTTACACTCACCTCTGTTGGGGACGAAGACTGTTTCATTCTCTGCCTGCACGTCGTGCTTGCTGCCATCAGAAGGAGGTAGCGCTACCCGGTTCTCGCTGGTGTGAAACTGGCAGTGGATCTGGGCACTGGCCCACGCCAGCATCTCACTGAGAGCAAGGAAGAGCAAACACTCGTGACTGTGCTTTTAGCCTGGATTACAGCAAGCATGAAGTGACATGCAGAGCAGCACTCTGAGGCACCTGCAGTGATAATGCGACCATCAGGGAAGGGGGCAGCAACATATACCTGCAGCCTGGGTTCATCTGCCCTTGTCCATAGCACCCAGCTGCCCCAAGCTCAACACTCCTTGGGGCAGGCAGGTCACAGATGTGCTCCCTCCCCACAGCACCGTCCCCCTCAAGAATATCCACTTCTCGTTGTCTCAGACCAGAGAAGGACACTTCTGTGTCCTTCATAAGGACCTATTTTCTCCTCATGATGCAAGGGTTTAGCTGACGGCTACAGAGGAGGCAAAAGTGTCATTTTGTCCTCACCCTGTAGAGTCACAAGAACTGGTTGCATCCAGCATGAAAAATAGTCTCATGGTTTGGGCTCTGCTACGACCTCAGCTATTCCACAGGGCATTTCCCATGGCATTACTGACACCTTTCAGTTTCCGAAACACTCATCTATTTTATTTCAATAGCGGTCTCGTTAATTTAGCCAGTGTATGGTTGCTCTGGTGTTTTCCAACATCATGATCCAATTAGTAAGCGCTGACACCAGAGTTTTAGGTGGCACAGGGATCTTTTGTGGCACATGAGGATCTCTCAATGTGACACATCAGAGCAGTTAAACTTCTAGACGAACCAGAGAAAAAGGCGTGCTGCATTCATTTCAGCTGACTAATAATGGGCTATTTGATCTTTGCATGTGCTGGCTGCCTTTACCCAAACACGCGTTGCTTACTCTACCCAGTTACCTCTATCCCCACAATTGTAATTCTGTATCTTCCAAAGTACCATCATGGCTTTTTCATAAGGGCCCTAACGTTTTCTGCTGTAAGGCATCTACTACATGGAAACAGAGAAATTGTCTCTTGCTTGGGACACAATGTTTACTAATTTTATATAAGCTTAGCATAAATATAGTACCTTCAAACACCGTATTTTTAACCTTTTTTTTTTTCCAGTATCACCCAATAATATGCCACCGGATTCTTTTCTTTTTTTCAACTGGACACCCAAACAAAATTTGCATGTGCCTTCCTACCAGCAGACCTGGCTTGCCCAGCTGGCAGGGTGCGGAAAGATCCTGCGCTGGTTCTGAGGCCGCTTCCCTTCTCTCTCACCTCTCCCTACAACTCCTGTAGTCCCCATGCGCCGCACCCCACGCAGCCTTTGGGCAGAAGAGCTTTGTTTCTTGTATGCCTGATACACCACAATCAAATTCACTTTCTGCCTTTTACTTACTGCCTGTCAGTTCTGTTCCTGTGCTTGAACTGCATGCCTCTCAGTTCCTCCACCCGCGCCACAGCTTTTGCCAGCCCTGAAAGCTTCTAGTCCCCGACAGGTCTATCTGCCTGTTACAGTGACTGTGCTTTGATCTGGCTCCTGCCTTTACGCAACCCACAGCTTCAATTTCCAAACCACCAATCTACTTGGTGTTGCCACTTGTATGACTATGCCAGGTCTTATCAGTTTGGTCACCTGCCTTTTTATTTTAAAAACTTTTTGTTTTCCAAGAGGCAGTTTTCTACAGACCATGACACACCTGAAGTTCCCAAATGAAGCTCCCGTAACTGTACCGCGAACTTCCAAAACTGCTCTATCTGCTACCTTTGCAGTCTCATGTGTTTCGGAACAGGTAAAACAGCACTGTCACCACATAAGACAAAACTTTGGGAAACTAGATGCTTATGCCACAGCTGAATTTGAAAGCTGAATTCAGCAGGCAAAAGGAACCAGGAAGCTTTCCAGGATGGAAAGCTAAGGAAGGCAATAAACAAAGAAGCTCTACAGTGGTAATACAAGAGCCTGCTTTGCAGCTGCTGAGACTGTAAGCACTGGAAGTGCGTCCACCAAAACAATCACGTGTCAAACGTGTACTGGTGATGAAAAGATGCTGAACCTGACAGGACTGGAAAGGGACGCTTCCCAAGCAGGGCTCAAGTCAAGAAAACACTCTCCACCCCCCCAGACACTCAGACAAGGCCATACACTCAGCGGACATGGAAGCTTTGGGTGACTCCTTATGATGCAGAGTCACCCCCTGTGAGCCAATATAGGAAGCTCCCATCTTCCTATGTTTCCTCAACAACTGTTTTGGGCCCAGTAATGATAAGGGGAGATGCAGCGCTCAATGGCTGGGCCACAGAACATGCTGCCACAGAAGGTCGCCTCTTTCTGACTCTTGGCCCGCCAGCTCCAGAGGCAGGGATCACACTGATATGTCAGTGCGCTGCCGGACAGAGAGAGCCCTTTCCATAAACATAGGAAATAATGACGTTGCCTGGATGTTGCCCTGTGAGACTGTCACCCTGGTGTAACTAGATATCCTGCTTTAACAGCAAGTTTGGCTTCATTTTCTACCAGTAACCCTGTTGCTAAGGGCTCACCTGAGGGGCAGTTAAGTACATCTCTAACTGCATACCTTTTTTCTCGCCTCTTTCTTGGGGGCAGAAAACCAGAATAATTATCTCCGTTTCAGCCCTGAAATAGCAATTGCGCAAAGCACCCTTAAGGGAATACCTTGGGTCGGGAAGTCACCAGGGGCTGAGCTGGCACCATTGCCCCACAACCCAGTCATGACTACATCGGGCTGCTCAGGAGGGAGGAAGGGACTTTCCCTCTGGAGGAACCCTGACAGCTCTACCACATGCACAGAAGGGCCCACCAACACAAGCTGTCGTACCTGCTGGCAGAGGTAGATGAGGCTGATAGGGGGTTGGTGAAGGTGATCACACACTCCAGCACTTCCCCTGCCAGAAAGACAGGCCCACGGCCCAGCTTGGCCAACACCTCGATCATGGCTTAGACAGCCCCGCTTCACACCTGCCAACAACAACAAAAAAAAACAACCAAGAGTGGGCATGGAGATGGGGAAATGGAAAAGCAGCCAGGCTGGGCTCGTGCACAGGGGGGAGGTCAGGGAGAGCCCCAGCTCTAGAGACAGCACATGGATATATACAGGGGCCAGGGACAGCCCTGGCCTTGCACACACAAACGCACAGAGGCCAAGGACTACCCTGGCCTTGCACACACACAAACACGCACACAGGGGCCAGGGACAGCCCTAGCCTTGCACACACAAACATACATACACGCACACAGGGGCCAGGGACAGTCCTGGCCTTGCACACACAAACACAAGACAGACACAGAGATGTGCAGAGGAAACACGCCCAGCCCTGGCCAGCACAGGCACATAACCCCCCCACACACCTCCCGCAGCCCCACACAGACACAACACAGACTGCAGGGGGTGAGGGACGGCCCTGCCGCCCGCAATCCGAGAGGGGAGCTCCAGGGCGGCCCCGACCGCAGACACACAACCGTAAACACCCACCGGAGGGGAGAGGGGAACACAGGACCGCGCACACACCCCCCACGGCCCCACTCGCCACCCCGCACAGGCCCCGCTCGCTGCCCCGCGACACACCGAGCCCAGCTTCCCCTCAGCGGCTCTCCCGGCCTGCTCAGCGCGGCCCGAGCGCGCTCGGCAGCCCTCGGAAACTCTTCGGCAACGCTCGGGAGTCGCTCGGCAACTTTCGGCCAGCGCTCGGTAGCGCTCGGGCGCCGCTCGGCAAAGCTCGGGCATCGCTCAGGAGCTCCGGGCATCGCTCGGGAACTCTCGGAGGGCGTTCGGCAACGCTCGGGCAGCCCTAGGTAGCGCTCGGCAGCGCTCGAGCGACGCTCGGCCGCGCTCGCCCGGGCGCCCTCGGGCTGTCCGGTGGCGGTGGCGGCGGCGGGGCGGGGCGGGGCCCGGACGCCTCTCGGCGGGGGTGCCGTGCCCCGGGGGAGCGGGGCGGGGCGGGGCGGGGCGGGGCGGCGGCGGCGCGCGGTGAAGAGGGCGCGCGCGGGGTGGGGGGCGGTGATGGCGGCGGCGGCGGCGGCGGCGGGTCCGCTGGTGCGGCAGTACGAGGGGGCGGCGAGGGGCCGCGGCGTGGCGGCGGCCGGCTGGCGCGTCTGCCTGGCGCACCGCTTCGAGGAGCCGCGGCAGCCCTACGGCGCCGGCGACGTGCCGCTCCGCGACGTCCTGCGGCACATCGGCCTCGTCTTGCGGTACGGGGACCGGGAGCACACTGCGGGGACGGGGGCGAGGGAGGTGTCCCGGGGTGGGGGGAGCCCCTCAGGAGGCACCGGCCGTGCGCCGGTGCGCGGAGGGCAGAGTACGGCGGGTCACGGAAGGCCCCGCTCTCCGCCCCCGCCTGGCTGGCGCCGGCACCGGGAGCACTGGGGCAGACTGGGTGTAGGGGCAGCACCGGGCGCTCGGGCTCCTCAAAACCGAGGAGGGCTCCGGGGTATCGTTTCGGGGGCGGGGAGGGGGTAGGACCCCCCCCCCCCCCCCGGGGGTCGCTGCTAGTGGCCACCCCAGCTGCATCTTCCCTAGCCAGCGCCGGGTCCTCAGCCCCTGGCCTCAAGGCACCTATGTGCAGATGGAGATTAAGCTCGAGGTTAATGGGGAGGATTTTCGTTTTTTAGCAATGCTGTGGGCTGTAGCAGGTTTGGGAGCTGGGACTTCTCCCGGCTTTGCGTGAGGGTGAGCTGGAAGCAACCAGGAAAATCGCGTGTGGGAAACAGTAGTGTTGTTTTAACCTTTAGCACGGCTGCTTGGGTGCTGGCGGTGTTTGTGTACCCATCGGGCTGAACACTGGAACCCATGACGGTGTCATTTGTTTCCTTGCCTTTTTTTTTTTTATCTCCTGCCTCCATTTTCTTGAGTTTCTTGTTGGTTTTTTTGGTTTTTGTTTTTGTTTTTTTTTTTTTTTTTTTTAAGCCCTGCTCGATGCCCTTGGAGGTTGCAGCTTGCAAAGCTGGTTCCTGCAAAGCCTGATGGAGGGGCAGATAGTGGGCTGCTTCGGGATGCACAGCGTGCCCGTCTGACCTGAGACATCCCGGTGCGAGCCGGGGCATCAGGGAAGGCAGAGAGCGTGGGTTGTGCACGGGAGGTGAAGGCTGCTGGAAAAGCTGCCGTGGCGGGTTGGGGATGAGCTGAGCCTGTGGGAAAGTGTGAAGCTCTGGTGGGGTAAGCAGGGAAGAGAGGTGATCGCCTCTGTGCCGGCTTGGGGGGGACAGTCCTGGCCTGTTCTCAATGGGGCCTTGGCATGGAAGTGGCTTGTCCTAGGGAAAGCAATAAGCTAAAAGTCAAAGTACTGCCTCTCTTCCCTTGCACGAATTTAGGAGGTAATTTGATTGTCATCTCAAAAATACTCATGCAGGGCGAAGCTTCCTTGTAAGGAGGCTCCAGCCTAGAGAGCGGAGGAGAGGAAGGGCCAGGGCGGCGAGAAATACCTGTGTGCATTTGAATTAAAACCTGAGGGCAGCGGTGTTGGCTGACAAAGGGCACCTAATGCAGGGATGCAAGGGAGACTGTCTGCTCCTGGCCTTGGTGGGCACCCATGTGTCGGCCCAGTGGAGGCAGACAGCTGGATGAAACCAGGGTGCTGGTGCTGCAAGAGGAGCCTGGAACTCGCTCCTGGAGCATGGCGTGTGTACCTGGAACTCTGGAGCCCTGCATATTGCCATCCCTTCTCCCAAATGACCTGTGATGAGCAGCAGCCCCTCCCTCAGGGACACCTGTGCCAGGGCTGCTCTCAAAATCTGGCATGGTTTGGTGCACCAAGTACAAAGTCACCTGGTGCAGGTGCTTGCACCTCCCAGGATGGCTGGGAGCGCCTTGGGCTTGCTGCACGTCTTTGGCTGAGAAGGTCTAGGGCCCACAGAAGAGCGAGCACGTCCTGGGTTGACATGGCATCATGTTGAGTTAAACCCCTGGCTGATGGGTGTCCTCTCCTGCAGCCCCAGCGCCTGCTGCAGTTGGTATAGGCTGGGGATGTTGAAAACCCTGGGGTGGGATTTTTGTTCATCGGGGCTGGTCAGGGTAACCCCTTTGTGGGGACACCCTCATTGGTGGGTGCTGGTGGGGCAGGAGAAGAGGGGCAGGGAGGTTCCTGCAGAGGTGGCTGGTGTCCCCTGGGAGTGGGTCACAGCACGGATCCAGAACAGCTGGGTGATGTCCAGACAGGTTTTAATTCTGCTCTAATCTGCGTGATTCTTAGAGGAGCTGGCAGGGGAAGAGTTTGTTGTTGGGGCGGCAAAACAGCTTGGGCAGTGGCTGGCTGTAAATCCCAAACGTCTCCCACTGCGTGCTCCTGGAAAAAGCTGCTTTTTGAAATCACTTGGTCACCTCCTTTTCAACGAGCCGGGATGCCCCACCGGGCTGTGCTGCAGTCGCTCTGCCTGGCCACCTTATTTCCCATCGCCAGAAATCTGCTGGGGAAGCAGCTGGGTTGGTTCCCTGACACTGGCTTTAAAAAAAAAAAAAAAAAAAAATTAAAAAAAAAATCATTTCCTTGAGAGAGAAAGCATGCTGCCAAAACCTCGCCTCTGCAGCGTAAAGCTGGGGCTGTCTCGCCTGGGAGAAGAGCAGTTGCAGCAGATGTAGCTCGGAGATAGCGGCAGGGCCTGATTCAGGGCGGTCGTGCAGGACAGGCTGGTTCTCGTGGTGCCCTGGACCTCTGCGGGCAAAATGTCCTTAAGCAGCCCAATGTGAAGGTGAGTACATAGGAATGGAGAGCAGGCTGTGGTCAGGTCCCGTGAGACTGCAACCTGGAGAATGTCACCCTGAGAGAGATCTGGGGACTTCAGGTATTGGTGAACAAAGGTGAATGTCCAGTGACCACGCAGCCAAAAAGACAAGTGTGGGTTGTTTTTGTTGGGGAGGAGTGTGTAGGACCAGGGGGTGTTGTGGAAGAGCCTCTCCCCCTTGCTGCCCCTGTGAAGCTGGGGGTACATGTCCTGGGGAATTAGTACCCCCGGGTACTAATTGCTCACTCATTGCCCACCACCTGGGCTTCATCCCATGTGCTGCCAGAGCAGGACAAGCTCTGAGCTCCCAGCTAGGGTGGCTTTCTCCTCTCAGCAATACAGCATTGGTGCCTGCAGGTAGCTCAGGGATGATGCCCACCGTGGGGGCTCCCATGCCCCCACCACCTTCCTAGCACCCAGGGCTGTGGAGCCACCAGTTGGGTCTTGCCTGTCTGTTTGCTGGGGGAAGTTCAACAGCTTCTTCTGGTCTGGTAGCTGATTTCCGTATGCTAATTGTCTCCATGTGGAAGATTTAACTTGAGGCGGTTCATTAGCAAAAGCCAGTCTTTTACGAGTGCCGACTGGGAGCCCAGCCCTGCTCCTCTTGCCTGGAGTGGTGCTGGCACACCCAGCTGCAGGTGTGCCCGTTTGGGTGTCTCGATTCCCAGGCCTGTGGGTGAGAAATTATCTGATGGGCCATGCCTGGCTGCACAGCTGGTGTGTGAGTGGAGGTGAATCCTTGGGATCCTGCCAGCTGTAGACAGCTAGTGTCACCTCTTCCAGGGCAAGGCTGCCCCGTGCTGTCTGCCCCTGGGGACGTGGCAGTAGGATGTGGCAGGGCTGAGTGTGACAATGGGGATGTGGAGGTTGGAAGACCAAGGCGCATATCCCCGGAGCAGCATATGGCTTCCCTGCCTCTGCTCCCAGACCTTCCTTAGCAGGATGTGCTCTACCAGGCATGGATGTGGTGGTGGCGGTGATGGTCCTTGTGTGCATTCCTACTTCTCCATGAGCATCTGGGAAAGCCTTCTGCCCTTGCACAACCTGGGAGCGGTGCTCTCGGGTGTTGGGAGTGCTCTGTTTTTCATGCCGTGCCCTTGCAGGCAGCTGCCTGAGCTCTGCCTGCTTGTGTCTGCTGACCGATACATGCTGCAGATGGATGCCAGGGGCTGCCACCCCATGGGCCCTGGTACACGGGTTCCTGTTGTACATCTCTACAAGAGGGGTGGCTACAATGTGTGCTGGTCACGTTGTGTGCGGTGACACTGAAGGGACAGTGACGCCTGCTCCTGTCTTCTTTCATACCTCTCTTTCCTTTGCAGATACTTCAGGTGGTGGTACAAGAAGACCCGCATAGAGAAGAAATCTGCCTTCATTGACCTCTTGTGTGCCGTTCCTCTGCAGCAGATCTATGGTCAGCCTCCAGTTTGAGTGCTGGGGTGGTGCAATCCCCAGTGTGCTGGGTGGGCAGGGATTCGCATGGGGCTGCCAAGGTGCTACAGGGTGGGGAGTGGGTCAAGGAGCTTTTGAGGTGTGGGCAGTGCTGAGGGGACCCTAGACCTGCATGGGGGGAATCCTTGAGCCAGATCCCACCATGGGGAGAAACAGGAGTGCTAATTTCTTGTGTCCTTGCCAGGGTGCCCGCTGGGCGGGATTGGGGGAGGCACCATCACCCGCGGCTGGCGGGGTGAATTTTGCCGCTGGCAGCTGAACCCTGGTCTTTATCACTACGAAACGGTCATCGCCGACCAGGTAGGTGCAGCAGGGTCTGTGAGGGGTGCGAGCGGCACTGCAGCAGCCTGGGCAGTTGGGGCATCTGCTCTTGGGCTCATCTCATCCCCTCCATGTGCTTCTCTCCTCCCCAGTTCACAGTGTGCCTGCGTTGCAAAGGGCAGACGGTTTACCAGCAGGTCTTGTCTGTGGAGAGACCCAGCACTCTGCAGGGCTGGAACTGGGGCTACTGTGGCCACTACGCCTTCTACCATGCCCTGTACCCCCGTGCCTGGACGGTCTATGAGCTCCCAGGGCAAAATGTAGTGCTCACTTGCCGCCAGGTTTCTCCTGTCATCCCCCATGACTATAAGGTAAGGAGGTGATGGCTCCATGCTGGTTGCAGCCTGTCCCATGGGAGCACCGGGCCACACTGCACTGCGGCAGCACAGCTCATATGGAGCAGGTTGTCAGGGATGTGGCAGAGCTGCCTGCATGGGAGGGGGAAGGGATTGGCACAGCAGAGATGGGGCTCTGCTGTGTGATGCTTGGTGTGTCCTGTGTTGGTAGCAGAAGCTTGGAGCTGGTGAGTTTTTGACCCCTGGGCATTGCCTGTGTGTCCAGGGATAATGCACTAGAGGAGCTCCTTGTCCCTCCTGCCCTGCTCAGCATTGCCTGAAGACAACCAGGCTTGCCACTTTGCTAATGTTCTTTTCCCAGCCTGGTCTGTTCTGTCCTAAGACCCTGTCCCTAGTGCCAGGTGTGTAGCAGTGGGACCCTGGAAGGCTTTGCCCCTCCTGGGGCAGTTGGTGCTGGAAGGATTATCCCTTCTTCCTTGTGCTTAGCTCGGGCAGCTGCTTCTTTCCCTTCTGACCTGTACTTTGTGTCTTTGTACTGCTTGTTCCTTGCCTTTGGTTTTGTCCTGTGACCATCCCGGATGCTGTCCACCTGGAATGGCAGGTCCAGAGCTGTGGCCTTACTAGCCGATGGATCCAGTGGTAGCACTTTGGGAAACCCTCAGCTTGTACTTGAGGGTTGGTTTGTCAGCTGGGTGTTCCTGAGAGTGTTTTAGCTGGCTTTTGCCTGCCATCCCCAAGGGATGAGCTGCTTATTAGCTGGTCTTTCCCAGCTGGGCTTTCCCAACATTTCCCTGTGTCTCCACTCAGCAATGCTCACAGGCAGGAGGAACCCCCACAGCAATGCGGAAGCTCGGGATGGCAGCAGAGGATGCCTCGCCGCTCCCGCACGCCGCTCCTGCTCGCTCCCAGCCTGGGGCAAGGGTGGCAGGCTGCGCTGCCGACATGCCTGACCTTCCTCTTACCCCAGCGAGACACGTGAGCCTGTATCAGCCTGTTGAGCAGACAGGCGCTGAGGCACCTGTCTGAGCCTTAAACACTGCTTTCCATCTGCGTATTGCCCGGTGTGGCATTTGCTAGCCCAGGGCTTGTGATCTGAATTTTGTTTTGCCAGCCCCCCAGAATCCCTATGCTGCTGCTCCCCAGCTTGGCAACAGACTCCAAAACTGAGTTGTTCCTGGTGCTCTTCCTCCCGCTGCATCCCACATCATCTCCCCAGCAGCGGGAGAAGCAATGCTCTGATGGCTGACTGTGGAGCTACCGGCACTATACGCAGAATTGTCTGTCTCTGCCAGGACTCCAGTCTGCCAGTGGGAGTGTTCATCTGGGAGGTGGAGAATGGGAGGGACGAGGACGTGGATGTCTCCATCATGTTCAGCCTGCAGAACGGCACAGGAACGAAGGAGGACAGGAGTGGAGGGCACTGGAATGAGCCCTTCGCCTTTGAGAAGGAGGGCGAGCGGGTTGCTGGAGTCCTGCTGCACCACTGCACACGCGTGAACCCCTTCACCTTTGCCATCTCTGCCCGAGAGAAGGTAAAGGGTTGTCACCCGCAGCATGGCTCCTGCAGGGACTGGGGTGTTGTACAGCCCTGCTGAATGTGGGGATGCTGCTTCCAGGCAGGTAAAGGATGGGTGATGGTGGGCTGAGGTCGGCACTGGTCCTCAGCGCTTGCCCCACTGCCGGAGCAGAAGTGGGGCTGTGATTTCCCTGAGGGCACCCTCTTTGGGGGTGGGTGCCAGGAGAGAAGCTATGGGTGAAGCTTGCAGGACAGCAGGTGTGGAGTGAGCATTGCTGGGCAGCAAGCGGGGAGTGAGCGTGGGGTCCCACCATTGTTGGGGGGTGGGAGGGTAGGTGGGCATCCACCCCTCAAAAGTACCACCCCCGATGATGCTCTTCCCTTCCCCAGGCTGGCACAGGAGTCACCCACCTCACGGCATTCAATCCCGCGGGATCAGGTAGAGAGGTGTGGCAGGACCTCCTGCAGGACGGCAGGCTGGATTCCCCTGCCGGTGAGTCCCTCTGTCCTACGTGGGACGGGTGGATGGGGGAGCAGGTGTAACTGGTGGCCACGCTGGTCATGGGCCACAGAGCACCCAAGCAAGGGTGGATTTCCCTTCCTCCGGCCACCTCAGTGCCGTTGCAAAAAAGCTCTCAGTGATGCTCTGGCTCATTCCCAGCTTTAGGCTGTATCTAAATTTTCCACTGCTTGTCACACTATCCTCACTGTGCTTCTCCAAAAGCTGTTCACACCACTTGGGGCTGTTCTCGGTTATATTAGTTGAACAAGCCAGTACCTTGTTAGTCTGTGTAGTGTTGTGCGCTAAGTTGAGACTTCTGCTGAGTGGGCAGGGTGATGCCCAGCCACTGTCCCTGGGTTCCCATTGCCAGACCTGCAAGCTGGGCCCTGTCAGATTTATTCTGGTGGGCCTTTAGCAGTCTTTGGGGCTTGGTGCTGCCATCACTTGCTGTCCTCTTGTTACTACATCCCTTCCCTGGAGGTCTCTGGTATTCCAGTGATCCTTCTGCATCATCCTCTGTTGTCTGCTTGTTCCCTTGGCAGAAGCCTTGAAGCAGGGTGGCATCTCCCAGCCCTTGGTGCCAACCTTTTATTGTGATAAAAGGCGACCATTTGCCTAATGTCTCTGCCAGCCTTTCAACAAGGATGATGCTGACAAACTAATGATGCTGGTACTGGGCCATTGCTACATTTCTTGAAGCTTAAATTATGTAAATCGTTTACATAAATATTTCCGGAAAACTAAGTTTCCTGCCTAGATGCACTCAGAGCTCTCCAGGCTATTGGGATGTGGTTTTCCTTTGTGCATGCCAGGCATTATCATAGTCAAGATCTGTGCTGCTGTTTAAAATTGTTGCTCTAATGAGTTTACCTGGTACACATGTCAGAACCAGCGTATAATTATCCAGCCGCCTCAGGGCTTTTCTTAAATATGGGTGCAGTCCAAGCATCCTGCAAAAAGCTGGAAATGATGACTGTCACTAGAAAGTCACAGTGTCTCTGAGTGCGGTGCAGTTACAAAGTCATGGGGTGCTCCTTTCCACTTGTGCCAGGTGGCTTTTCCTGCCTGATTTGTTCTTCTGCTTTGATGACTGACTTTTTTTTTTTTAACCCCTCCGCCCACAGCAGGTATTTTTTCCTGCTTGCAAAAAGCAGTTACTCACGTGCGATAATGTCATCCCTTACAACCTGGAGGGTACATCCTCAAGGGTTGTAAGGGGGCTGGGTCATGCCTGAATAGTCTTGTCGCACTTGGGGTGTGTGGGAGCATCAGTCACACCCCTCCATAGGACTTCCTTGGTCACTTGTGAATATTATTTTTATCTTTTTTTTTGTCCCGGCAGGTAAAAGCAGCCCGACAGAGAAGGGGGAGGTGACGGCGGCGGCAGTGTGTGCCAGCTGCAGGGTGCCTGCCCACGGGCACAGGACACTGGAGCTAGCCCTGGCTTGGGACATGCCCCGCATTCACTTTGGGTCCAAGGAGAAGCTGCACCTCAGGTGGGTGGGTTGTCTCTAGTGGGGCTTCCCTCATGTCCCCAAAGCCCCCTTCTCCCTACCTCCAGGCTTGAATGTTGCCTGGGGAGCCTTGTCCCACCCGTTCCCTGCGGCCACAGCCCTGCCAACACATGAAGAGAGACCCTCTCCCCAGCCCCCCTGCTCCTCGACACCCTTGCACTAGGTCCAGCCGCTCTCCCATGGCCGGGTGGGCTTTGCAGCCAGAGCCCGCAGCGTACTCACCAAACCCGCCCCCCTCGGCAGGCGGTACACCCGGTTTTTTGGTAGCGGAGGCGATGCAGCTCCTGCCTTGTCCCATCACGCCCTGACACACTATGAGGAGTGGGAAAAGAAGATCGAAGAGTGGCAGAAGCCCATCCTGGAGAACAGGTAGGGTCGTTGGGAACACCTTCCCGGTGGCCTCCTGGGGCTGGTCGGAGCAGGAGCATCACCACCTCGGCTGCTGTGGTTGAGGTTCCCCTCTTGCCTGCAGCCAGCTGCCTTCCTGGTACAAGTCGGCCCTCTTCAATGAGCTGTACTTCATGACGGATGGGGGGACCATCTGGGTAGAGCTGCCCCCGGACTGCTGTGCTGAGGACCTGCAGGGGCCGGCGGGGGCTGGCCTCTCCCACCTCCTCCCTGTCCTGCGGGAGTACGGAAGGTTTGCTTATTTGGAAGGTAACTTGCAGGGACGTCGTGGATAGTCCCAACTCAGCCCCTTCCCTTTGCTGTCACCAGGTGTTTTTAACCTGTGGTGGGGATGGTTTTCATGCCCTGATGGGTAGGGAGCAAAACCCCTTGCAGGACCAAGCCCTGTAGGATATGGCATGAGGTCTTCTCCAGACCCTTGGATAACATATGTAGAAAAAAATAAAACCCCACTTCTAACGGGAGCCCCTGCCTCTACTGGGAAAGAGCCCACCCTCTTCGGCCATGTGGGAGGGAGGACCTGCCTGTCCTTTGCCCTCCCTGTGGCAGGTCTCCCATCCCTCACCATCTCCCTGGTCCTTCCAGGCCAGGAATACCGGATGTACAACACCTACGATGTCCATTTCTACGCCTCCTTTGCCCTCGTCATGCTGTGGCCAAAGCTGCAGATCAGCCTGCAGTATGACATTGGTGAGTAACCCAGCAGACCCTGGCTTGATGCCTGCTGATGTCTTCACCTAGGGAAGGGATGGAGGATTTGGGACAGCATCTGCTACATAAATCTGTGCCATGGAGCCAGCATCCCTCTCTGACTCCTCTGCTGGGACCAGGACTTGCAAATCCCCAAAGCTGCTGCCTCTCAGCATCTCTCTGCCCAGCACTGGGATGCCTTCTTGCCGCACTGGGGGTGCACAGCTGGCTCTGCCTGCCCTGGGGTAGTCCCTTGCTCCTACCAGCTCTCTCCATGCCCCTTGCAGAGGAGAAGCATTGGAGCTCCTTGCAGACCATGTTACTTTAGGTGGGCTTGGAGGCTGCTCGGTGGTAGCCTGATCGGTGACGGAGCACAGTGCTTTGCTGGGCTGCAGCAGGGCTGAGCCCACTGGGCTTCCCTCCCAGCCCTGGGTGCTGCCACCACCTTGCTTAAGCAGGTGGTGACAGTTGCATCTGCCTTGCTGAGGGGAGCCTGCGAACAGCCTGGTGTCCCCTCAGGCCCTTTGCAGAGGGCTGTGATCAGGACCGGTGGCCCTGCCTGTGCCTGTTCTTGGAGCTTGCTGCTGCAGTGCCTGCTGCCTTTCTAATGTCTCTTGTTCTGTGTCCTCTCCAGCTGTCACTGTGCTGAATGAGGATGTCCAGCCCCGGCAGTACTTGATGTGTGGTCAGACAGCCCAGGTGAAGCTGAAGAACGTGGTGCCTCATGATATTGGGGACCCAGGTGAGGGGTCTAGAGGGCAGAGGGGGTGCAGGGCTGCTCACACGGCTTTCTCAGGGTAGTTAACTCCCAAGCTGTGGCAGAACATCCCATCTGGGAATGAAAAGCTTGGATGGTTTGGGGTGGATGAAGACCATGATGCATGGAGCTTGTACAGGGGAGGCAGGTGGAAGCAGAGCAGTAGCTCTGCTTGTACTCTGCCCTGGTGAGGCCCCACCTCAAGTGCTGTGTCCAGTTTTGGGCCGCTTGCTACAAGAAGGACATCAAGGCACTGGAGCGTGTCCAGAGAAGGGCAACGAAGCTGGTGAGGGCTCTGGAGCACAAGTCTTATGAGGAGCAGCTGAGGGAGCTGGGGTTGTTCAGCCTGGAGAAAAGGAGGCTGAGGGGAGACCTTATCGCTCTCTGCAACTGCCTGAAAGGAGGGTGTAGCGAGGTGGGGGTCGGTCTCTTCTCCCAAGTAACAAGTGATAGGACAAGAGGAAATGGCCTCAAGTTGTGCCAGGGGAGGTTTACATTGAATATTAGGAAAAGTTTTTACCCTGAAAGGGTTATCAAGCATTGGAACAGGCTGCCCAGGGAAGTAGCGGAATCGTCATTCCTGGAGGTATTTAACAGACCAGGAGATGTAGCGCTTAGAGACATGGTTTAGTGATGGTTTTTGTCAGTGTTAGGTTGATGGTGGGACTCGATGATCTGAAAGGTCCCTTCCAACCTAGGCAATTCTGTGAAGCATAGTGGGAAGGCTGCTCTCACTAGAGGTGGCACAGGGTGCAACAAATGGATTTAGTGCTGTTTGATCATGGCACCCTCGGGACCTTCCCCCTGGGCGGGAGAGGGGACGTTTGTTGCTGTCTGCCTTGCTGCATCCACTCTGTCCTTGCTCAGATGACGAGCCGTGGCAGCGTGTCAATGCCTACCTGATGCATGACACAGCCGACTGGAAGGACCTCAACCTGAAGTTTGTGCTGCAGGTGTACCGCGACTACTGCCTGACCCACGACTCCCTGTACTTGCGGGACATGTGGCCAGTCTGCCAGGTACTGGGAGGACACCAGACAGTGGGCCGTTCCTCCCTTCACGCTTCCCTTGGGAGCTGTGCGACATCCCAAGAGGATGGATGCTCCCAAGCAGAGCATGAGGGGCAGCCAGGATGGAGAGGCTGTGTGACCGTCTTCTGCCTCTCCCACAGGCTGTGATGGAGTCGGAGCTGAAGTTTGATATGGATAACGATGGGCTCATCGAAAATGGGGGCTTTGCTGACCAGACATACGATGCGTGGGTGGTAAATGGAGCCAGGTGAGCAAGAGAGGCAGGTGGGGGTTGGAGATGGGAATTGTGGTTGGTGGATGGGCACAGGGCTCCATGCAACCCGTGGGGTGTCACGCATTGCTGACACTGCTCTCCTTTTGCTCCGTCAGCGCATACTGTGGCGGGCTGTGGCTGGCAGCTGTCTGCACCATGTGCAAGATGGCAGAGGTGCTCGGGGATGCTGAGATCCAGCAGAAATACACAGACATCCTCAGCAAGGGCAAGGAGGCGTTTGAGAGGATGCTCTGGAACGGTGGGTGCTCCCTGGTGGGGAGCCACACTTGGCTGGCCATGTGTCTCTTTGGGAGGGGGACAGCTTCTCTTTGGGTCATGGAGCCTTGCAGGGGATGGGGAAGGAGGGGAGATGCCGTCCCTCCAAGCGGAGGGGAAGGCGCGAGTGCCAGGGAGGGAACAGAAATGATATGGTGGTTTGGGAAAGGAAAGAGAGGAGAACCTTCTGGAAAAAGCTGCCATGCTCCTGCTTAATGGAGTGGAGAGTGGCGACAGCACATGTGAGCTAGGGTTCTAAACTACGGATTTTAAACTGTGTCCTGCCTTTTTTTTTTTTCTCTAGGAAAATACTACAACTATGACAGCAGTGGGAGCGACACCTCCGTCAGCATCATGTCAGACCAGTGTGCCGGGCAGTGGTTTCTTGGGGCTTGTGGTCTGGACCAAGGGGAGTTTGAGGTAAGAGAAGGGCCAGCCTGGTGTAGGGTGGGGTGAGACAGGACCTGCACCTGGAGGAGAGCAGCAGGGCTGGCATGTGGTATGGCTTAAGCGTTAGGGGCTGGTGCG
Source organism: Larus michahellis (assembly GCF_964199755.1). Taxonomy (NCBI): domain Eukaryota; kingdom Metazoa; phylum Chordata; class Aves; order Charadriiformes; family Laridae; genus Larus; species Larus michahellis. The sequence continues at coordinate 12,039,536 of NC_133930.1, forward strand.
GGGTGCAACCTGCCTCAAACCAAAATCCGCTCATGGAGAGGCTATGCGGCAAGGGTGTGTAACCATGGTCAGCTCTGGTACACTTGGAGGAAGGTCTCACTGGGTTTTGCTCTTGGCAAGGTGCTATTTATTTAAAAAAGGGAGCAAAAAAGCGTATGAAACTTTCCATGTGTTATTTGCTGCCTAGTTGAAAGTCCTAAATGAATATCCGGGGGAACTGAAGGCTTATTTGGGGGCCTAGAGACTGTTGCTCTTCAGTTGCAAGAGAAGAGTTGGCTGAAGACTCACTCCTTTTGTCTGATGGGATGGTGAGAGCAGCTGCTGGTGGTGCAATACCTGGAACAGAGCTGGGAAGTGGAGAGACATCGTATGGATTATTTATGACCCATAGGCAGTTGTCAGAGCAAAGCTCTCTGTGGTGGCGATGGACAGGCAAATGCTTTGTGTGACTGAAGGAAGGAATGGCTCTTTGCTGCGTGAGGGTGATGGACCATCTTGCTGCCACTTGATACCAGAGGGGACCTTCAGGTGACCTTTCCCAGGAGCAGCTTGTACTAAACACCTCAGACTTTTTTTGCTGAAAGTGGCAGTCTGCTGGCTGGTGAGCTTTGAGCTCACTGGAGGTAGGACTGGTGAACTCCTTTTCTCTTCTGTTACTATGACCCTGGAGGGTTTGTGGTTTGGTTTTTTTGTTTGTTTTTTTTTTTCCCCTGTATTTTGATCCCTTGCCTGGCTGGCAGCACTCCTGTTTGTAACCTCATTAACGCACTCCTGCTGCGCACACAGCTCAGTAATGAAATGCAAAATAGAAAAAGCTTGTGACCCCAGTCCTGAAGAAACTCTGCCCTGAAACCTTCTGCCAGAGACGGCTACCTCACACCACCCCTCTGCTGACTCCTCTTGCCTAACAGCGCTGGGGCTTATCTGCAGAGCCACACTGGGAAAAATGACTGTGTCAGATGCTCGGCTTTAGTGTAGATAAGAGATCTGCTGCCTTTTCTTTGAGTCTACAGAAGCTGTCTGGTTGGACTGCCCAGCCTACCTTGGCAAGCTCCTGTCTGGTGTCATCACACCTCCCACTTCCCCTGGCTCTGGTGGCCCCAGGCTGGCAAGAAAGGTCTGGCACGTCATCCCTGGGCTGTGCTGATGAGCTGGCAGCTGCCTGGCTTTTCCCTTTCTTGCAAGTAGATGTCATCATTGCTCCATGAAATTGTTCCTGATCTTGGTCACCCTGCAAAAGTTCTTGTTATGGCTTTCTTACCATTAGGTGGGTGTGGGACGGAGACCAGCCAGCCCTCCCCTTGCAACATCACTGGGTCTTGAGCTTTTGCTTTTCCTACCACAGCAGTGACTTCTGCTGCACTGACACTTCCTAGATTCATTGCCAATAATGAAAGCACAGCAAAAGCTTTATTTACGTTCAGCTGTATACAGAGGCTTCTCTACTTAATGCAGCCCTCGCTGCGTTGCTGCTTTACTGCATTTTGTTTGGCTGGCAGGTGTTTTCATGCTCAGATGGGTTTGGTTGGGCTTGGAGTTTTTTGTTTGTGGGATTTCTTTTTTCTTTTTCTGTTTTTTCTTTTTTTGGCAAGAGCTTACTCCAGCATGATAATTCAGTCTGTTCTCAAAACTGTTTTGAGCTCTTGACCTTGGTTTGTTGAAGAACACTTTTGGTTTTTCTTTTTTTCCCCCCTCCTTTTATTGCATGGGAAAGGTTTTTACTTCCTCCTGGTGTTTTTCTGAAATGGCTGTTTATCTGGTGTTGGTTTGACCTCAGATGGCAACAAAGAACCAGGTGGCTGCTGTCTCCAATTCCCCCCTCTGCTAGGAAGAATTGGAAGGAAAAGGCAAAACTCATGGGTTGAGATAGAGGCAGTTTAACAGAACAGCAAACAGAACAAGAAAACAATAACACAGATAGAGGAATGCACAAACACCATTGCGGTACCACAGCCCACTCCCAAGCACTTCACACCCCCTCCCCTGGCAGCTCCCAGATGGGACAGAGACTGGATGGAGACTGGGCATGCGGAGCCTGGGGAGAATTAACTCTATCCCTGCCAGAACCAGGATATTATCCACCCTTCATTCCATACCATCTATGTCATGCCCAGATCTTACAAGCTGCAATGAACTGCCACCACTTTCCCCTGTCTTATAGATATGTATGTACATATCTATAAGACACATATATATATATGTATGTACATATATATTCATACAGATATAATGCCCTTAGTCTGTGGGCTATCCCTCCAAAATGTTCATTGAGTTCATTTAATCCATGGCTTTGGGCTCCATCTGTCAGAACAGTCTCTCAGGGCAGGTGAGATGCTGTGTGGTGCTGGACTGTTGCATGCTGTATTTTCGGAGCTTGCAGCGGGTGTACCTGGTGCGGCCCATGCCCACGGTCCATGGGCTGAAGGTGTAGATCTCAAGGAAGTTGCTCGGCGCCAGCTGCTGAGGTCAGTTCTGATCCCATCACTGCTGTGTTTTACTTGGTTTTTCATCAAAGTCCATCTGCCCTTAACTTGGGTGATTCTTGCTGTAGTACAACTGATAGCAATTATAGTTACGAGGACATACAGTGTCAGGGTTATTTAGCAATTATCATCACATGATTTGATCCGTTGGCTATTCTCATCCAAAATCAGATCCCCATGAGGTACACATCGGACCTCCCCATCCTTCCGCATCACCCACCAAGTGCACCCAGGTTCCTTGGGCAAAAGCAATCCCACGGATGGGTTTGCCTTTGCCTGGGGCAGGACTAACCCAGACTGTCTTCCCTAGCATATTCTTCATGTGCACTACGGGGACTTTATCCCCTTCTACAGTACGTGGAAGTTTTGATTTGGGCAGGGCCAGCTCGATTGGTAGATCCCTTGGTGTTAACTAGCCAGGTAGCTTTTGCTGAATGTGTGTCACAGTGTTTTAAAGTCCCACCACCCATTGCTCTCAGTGTACTTTTTAACAGTCCATTGTATCGTTCTATCTTCCCAGAGGCTGGTGCGTGATAGGGGATGTGATGTACCCACTTGATACCATGCTCTTTGGCCCAGGTGTCTATGAGGCTGTTTCAGAAATGAGTCCCGTTGTCCGACTCAGTTCTCTCTGGGGTGCCATGTCGCCACAGGACTTGTTTTTCAAGGCCCAGGATAGTGTTCCGGGCAGTGGCATGGGGCACAGGGTATGTTTCCAGCCATCCGGTGGTTGCTTCCACCATTGTGAGCATGTGGCGCTTGCCTTGACGGGTTTGTGGGGGTGTGATATAATCAATCTGCCAGGCCTCCCCATATTTATATTTCAGCCATCGTCCTCCATACCAAAGAGGCTTTAACAGCTTGGCTTGCTTGATTGCACTGCATATCTCACCTTCATGGATGACCTGTGCAATAGCGTCCACAGTCAAGTCCACCCCTCGGTCACGAGCCCATCTATATGTCTCATCTCTCCCTTGATGGCCTGAGGAGTCATGGGCCCACTGAGCTATGAATAGTTCACCCTTATGTTGCCAGTCCAGATCCACCTGAGCCACTGCAATCCTAGCAGCCCGATCCACCTGCTGGTTGTTCTGATGTTCCTCAGTGGCCCGATTCTTGGGTACGTGGGCATTTACGTGACCAGATTCTCTATCTAGGCAGCAATATCTTGCCACAGTTCGGCAGCTCAGATGGGTTTGCCACTGCGCTGCCAGTTGCCCTGCTTCCATTGCTGTAGCCACCCCCACAGAGCATTTGCCACCATCCATGAACCAGTATATTGATAAAGCGCTGGCTGTTTTTCTCACTTGGCAATGTCCAAAGCCAGCTTGAATGGCTTTCACCTCTGCAAACTGGCTTGATTCACCTTGTCCTTCACTGGCTTCTGCAACATATCATGTAGGACTCCACACAGCAGCCTTCCACTTTCGATGCTTTCCCACAATCTGGCAGGACCCATCAGTGAGCAGGGCAGATTTCTTCTCATTTTCTGGCAGTTTATTATATTGTGGGGCCTCTTCCATATGTGTCACTTCCTCCTCTGGTGACATTCCAAGTTCCTGGGCGACTGGGGTTTCCCATTCGAGTTCACTGTGTGATCAGTGTAATCCACTTGCTCCATGTAGCATCAGTTGCATGATGTGTGGTGGGATCCAGCCCAGCACCGGCAGTCGAGGTGCTAAGAGGAGCTGTGCTTCTGTACCAACCACTTCCGAAGCAGCTCGAACCCCTTCATATGCTGCCAATATCTCCTTTTCTGTTGGACTATAGTGGGCTTCGGATCCTTTGTATCCCCGACTCCAAAACCCTAGGGGTCGACCTCGAGTCTCCCCTGGTGCTTTCTGCCAGAGGCTCCAGGTGGGACCATTCTCCCTGGCTGTGGTGTAGAGCACATTTTTAACATCTTGTCCTGCCCAGACTGGCCCCAGGGCCACTGCATGGACTATTTCCTGCTTGATTTGTTCAAAAGCTGCTTGTTGCTCAGGACCCCATTTAAAATCGTTCTTCTTCCAGGTTACTTGATACAGAGCGTTTACAGTTAGACTGTAATCTGGGATATGCATTCTCCAAAAACCCACAGTGCTTGTGTATCCTTTTTACTAGTTGGTGGAGACATAGCTGCTATTTTGTTGATCATATCCATTGGGATCTGATGGCGTCCATCTTACCATTTTATTCCTAAAAACTGTATCTCCTGTGCAGGTCCCTTGACCTTGCTTCTTTTTATGGCAAAACCAGCTTTCAGAAAGGATTTGAACTGTTTTATTCCCTTTCTCAAAAACTTCTTCTGCGGTGTTTCCCCGTACAATGATATCATCAATGCATTGCAGACGTTCCGGAGCTTCACCGTGTTCCAGTGCAGTCTGGATCAGTCCATGGCCAATGGTGGGGCTGTGTTTCCACCCGTGGGGCAGTCAATTCCAGGTGTACTGGATGCCCCTCCAAGTGAAAGCAAACTGTAGCTTGCACTTTGCTGCCAAAGGGATTGAGAAGAATGCATTCGCTATATCAATCGTGGCATACCACTTGGCTGCCTTGGACTCCAGTTCATACTGCAGTTCTAGCATGTCCGGCACAGCAGCACTCAGTGGTGGTGTGACTTCATTCAGGCCACGATAGCCTACAGTTAGCCTCCACTCTCCATTAGATTTTTTGCACCGGCCATATGGGACTGTTAAAGGGTGAGCGAGTCTTGCTGATCACTCCTGGAACCTCTAGTTGATGAACGAGCTTGTGGATAGGAATCAGAATCTCGGTAAGGGCAATATTGCTGCTGATGCACCGTTGTGGTAGCAATCGGGCATCTGTTGTTCTTCAACCTTCAACAACCCCACAACAGAAGGGTCCTCTGAGAGACCAGGCAAGGTAGACAACTGTTTAACTTCCTCCATCTCCAAGGCAGCTATGCCAAAGGCCCACCAGTACCCTTTTGGGTCCTTAAAATACCCTCTCCTGAGGTAATCTATACCAAGGATGCATGGAGCCTCTGGGCCAGTCACAATGGGATGCTTTTGCCACTCATTCCCAGTTAGGCTCACTTCTGCCTCCGGTACAGTCAACTCTTGGGATCCCCCTGTCACCCCAGAAATACAAATGGGTTCTGCCCCTCTATAGCTTGATGGTATTAGAGTGCACTGTGCACCCGTGTCCACTAGAGCCTTATACTCCTGTGGGTCTGATGTGCCAGGCCATCGAATCCACACCGTCCAATAAACCCGGTTGTCCCTTTCCTCCACCTGGCCGGAGGCAGGGCCCCCCTAATACTGGTCATAGTATCCGTTACTCACTTCTTGCAGAAATGACTTGGAAGTTCCTTCAAGAGGATCAGAAGCAAGATCAGGCCTTCTGCTCTGGAAACTGGGGCGGCACTTTTCCTGGAGGGATCCCCTTTTGTTGTTGTCCTTCCTTGCAACTCCTGTACCTGTGTCCGCAGGGTTGAAGTAGGTTGTCCATCCCACTTCCTCATGTCCTCCCTGTGGTCACGCAGGTAGAACCACAGGGTGCCTCGTGGTGTGTACCCTCTGTACTCGCTCTCTTGAGTGGGGAAATGCCTGCTTCTAATAGCTGAGATGCTGGCCCGCACAGGTGGGGAGTAGGACATATTCTTTTCAAGTTGGTGGACTTTCTGGGACAGTTTCTCTACAGTTGAGATGAGTGGCGAAGAGAGACTTGCTTCATATCGCCAGAGCCGGCCAGCCGCCTCATCCACCATTGGTCCCTCTTCACCTTTCCATTACTGCCAGTGAGTTGGCATATGATGATGGTGTGCTCCATACAAACTTCTGCCACATAGGCCCTTGTGTATTGGACCTCATCGGGGTCTGTGGGTAACTGTGTGTTGCCCAGGTCATAGTAAATCATCTCCTGCACAGCTAATTCTCTCAGGTACAGGATACCTCTTTCCATGGTAGCCCACTTGCTTGGGTGACATACAACATCTTCACTGAAGGAGTACCTCTCCCTCACGCCTGACAGGAGTCGTTTCCAGAGGCTGAGGGCTTGGGTCTTCTTTCCAATTGCCTTGTCAATACCGCCTTCCCTAGACAGGGATCCCAGCTGCCTGGCCTCCCTACCCTCTAATTCCAGGCTACTGGCCCCGTTATCCCAGCACCGGAGCAGCCAGGTGACAATGTGCTCGCCTGAAAGTCGGCTGAAATCTTTTCTTGTATCCTGCAGCTCACTTGAGGGGTGTGGGTGACTATCTCTGGCTCTGCCTTGGCCTCTTGTGCTCGTGATGGCCCTGGTTCATCGTCATCCCTTACTAAGCCAACTGATTTCTTCATGTGCTGCTTCTTCTCTATGGGGGCAACTGGCACGGGTTGGTTCCCTGGTTCAGACACGGTGTCTGTCGCAGGGATTGGAGTAGCTGCAGTGACTGCCGCAGGGGTTGCAGTACCCGCAGTGCCTGTCGGTCTGGTTTACATGTCTTTCCGCTGAGGGTGCTGCGTAACACTGAGCAGTGCCTGGGAGATACTGGCCAGGGCCCAGCACAGTGCGGTGAGTTGTGCCTCTCTAGCATAGCCACAGCATTTTCCCTTCGGATATTCTACTACTCTATCAGGGTCCTGTAATTGTTCAGGGGTGAAGTCCCAGACCATGGGAGGTGAGAAGTTCTCTAGGTACCTGCCCATGCTCTCCCACATGCCGTGCCACCCCTGACTATCCAGCCTCGGGGCAGAGCTCTGGGCGGTAGTCTTAAATGGTTGTTTAACCCAAAGCAAGGTCTGGAACACATTCAGGAGACATAACACTAGGAACGTGCTGGTTTGAGCATCCCAAAGATATTCAGAATCCTCAAAAGCTGTCGTACCTGGCCTGAATGAGAAAAGGGAGGCAAAAGAGCTGGGGAAAGTGTGTCGTCCCCCCCCGCCTTTTCCCCCACAGACTGGGTGTAATTATTAATAAGTTCTGAGAGACAGTGCCCAATGTACGGGCAGGACAGCAACACCACATAAACACCCCAAAATAACCGTCTGAACAGTGATGTTATCATATCATAAGGTGATATCACACAGGACAGCAAAATGATAACCCTGATCCTTCTCCCAGAGGTGATAAAGAGCAGCGTGGGGAGTACATAAGCCGTATAGGAATTTACATAATACAGCCATGAGAACAAACTGAGCAAGGTGGTGACCAGCGACTATTTACCTAAGATAATAAATGCACACAACAAACTCGTTTTTACAAGCTCTACTTGCATTTTGTCGTTATCTCAACCCTTCAAGCCCCACATGGGGCACCAAAAAGGACTGTTGTGGTTTGGCCTCAGACAGCAACAAAGAACCACGTGCTGCTCTCTCAAACTCCCTCCAGCCTGGGGAAGAATCGGAAGAAAAAGGCAGAACTCGTGGGTTGAGACAGGGGCAGTTTAACAGAACAGCAAAGGGAACAAGAAAACAAAAACACCGATAGAGGGATGTACAAACACGATGACGGTACCATTATTGACTTCCTGGGAATCTTTAACTTTCACTTGGGATAAAAGTTTCAAATTTCTCCTACCAGATGCAGAACACCTTCAGACATCTTGTGCATCTCAGTCTGACCTCTTCATCCCCAGGTGCCCCTTCTCTCATCTCAAATTACCTTTGGTACAGGCCACAAACTATTGCATCACCACCTGATTACAAAATTGGAAGGATTAAAGTCCTTTGGAAATCACTCAAAACTAAGTGTTGTTTTTGGGTTTCCCCTGAGCTGAGGCTGATTTTTTTTTCTTTTTCTTTCCCCAAGATTCCCAGCATTTACCCAAACAAACTTACTAGTATCCACAACATTCACCTTGCATCACCACCTGGTTACAAAATTGCAAGTTTTAAAGTCCTTTGGAAATCACTCAAAACTGAGCCTTGTTTCATTTTTGCCCTGAGCTGAAGCTGATTTTTTTTTTTTTCTTTTCACAAGATTCCCAGCATTTACGGAAACAAACCTACCGGTATCCACAACACTCACTTTGCAGCTGCAGGATGTATTCCGATGTCATCAGACTGACTTTGACGTAATCTTTCCCTTTGGCAGGAAGATACCTCCAGCCTGATCCCAGACCACCCTTTGGCCACTTCTGGCCAGCGTCCCGTCTCTTGTAGGCCTTGCAATGCCTCTGGTAGCTGGTGCAAATGGGCCGAGAGAACAGCACGGCGCTTTTACCAGAAGAAAGTCTGGGCCTCAGATACCTGTTAGCCTGAGAAACGAGCAGTGGTGAACATAAACCAAGACGAGGATGGTGGCGTTGGCCAGGTCTCCAAAGCAAACTGCCAAGAGATGTGGGGGGTTGGGCCAGTGACTGAAGGTGAAGCACACTAGCTGGGTGAGCTGTCAGCCTCCCTAGGAGGAAGGTGCAATGAGTTTCCCCTGTTTTCTGTTGAGCAACTGCTTTAGCTGTGTTATTTTGTTTTGTTTTGGTTTTGTTTTTGTCCCTTCGGGGAAAGAGGCTTTTTAACTTCCTCTTGTTATTTTCCTGCAGTGGCTATTTGCCTAGCGAGCACTGTTGACCTCTTCCAAATGGAAGATTTAACCCTGCTCCCTGCAGACCCAGCCTGAGGGGTCTGTGTGACGTGAGGGCTCTCTCTCTCTCTCTCTACGCAGGTTTTCCCCAAGAGTCATGTTGTCAGTGCGCTCAAGACCATCTTTGAGAAGAATGTCATGAGCTTTGCTGGTGGCACCATGGGAGCGGTGAATGGCATGACACCCGACGGGGTGCCGGACACCTCCAGCGTGCAGTCCAACGAGGTGTGGATCGGTGTGGTCTACGCCTTGGCTGCCACCATGATCCAGGAGGTGAGTGGTGCTGCTGCACCCCTTGGCACGTGCCGTCTCCTTGCCACTCTGTGGATGGGCTGATGGTTGTCTTCCCTCTGCCGCAGGGCCTGGTGGAGGAAGGCTTCCATACAGCGGAAGGCTGCTACCGGACAGTTTGGGAACGGCTGGGAATGGCTTTCCAGACACCAGAGGCCTACAGGGAGAAGAAAGTCTACCGCTCGCTGGCTTACATGCGGCCCCTTAGCATCTGGAGCATGCAGCTGGCCTTGGAGCGCAGAGCCGGCCGGTCACCAGTACCCCCGCAGCCCCCCCAGGTCCCCATCCAACCTTGAGCCTGGTGGCAGTGAGCAGGGCAGCGGGTGCACCATGGGGATGGGGAGAGCGGGGGCCTCAGCTGGTGGGCAGGGACCCTTCCCTCCCCCTCTTTGATAATACTCACATTGCTGTTTTCCTTCCCTACCTCCACTACACGCCCTTCACCTCAGGGGGCTTCCAGCCACCGATACTAATCATGAGGGGGGACCAGAGATGTGGGTGTCTCCTCTCAGGGAGGAGCAGGGTGGGGTAAAAGAGGTGCTGCTGGAGCCTGTGCCTCCCCTTCCCCATCGCTCAGGGCTTGCACAGCCTGCAGGACCCCCAGCCATCCTCCACTGGAGCTGGTACCTTGCCCAGGAGCACAGGAGACCTCTCTCCTGCAGTCAGCAGTCTGGGTAAGGTGGGAGCTGGCCTGCAGGGCCAAAAAAAAAACCAAACCCGTGTGGGTGTATGTGTGTGTGAGGACATTGGACTGGTGCACGCAGGCACATGGATGCTGTAGTTGTCCCTCTCTTGTGTGACATTGCAAACGCAGACTGGCTCTGCCCCAAGGTGCCAGCCCCAGGAGAGCCTGTGGCAGATACAATCCCCAGGGGAGCCCCGGCTCCCCAGCCCGTGACAATCGGAGCCCAAGCAGCATGTCCTGGTCTGGTACCGTGGCACCCCTCCCTGCTGGCGCCGGAGGCGGGTGGTGGAGCACATTTTAGGGGATGAATCATTTTAAGTTCTTAATAAAGTTGTCTAGCTGTCACTCCTTCTTTCTGCGTGTCTTCTTTGCCACAGGGGCAAGGTGGAGGAAGGAGCCCCTGTTGCTCCCCATTTTCTTCCTCCTCTGCCATGGGGGGCTGGGGATGCAGGGTGGGTGAGCCCTAGTCGCAGACTGGCTCTTGTGGGGTTTTGCTAAGGGGAAAAAGATGTGCCTCCCCCCAGGAGGGACGTGCCCCTTGCTCTCTCTCCTCTCCCACCTGCAAGGTGAGGGGAAGGCAAGGAGCCTAGCATTCCTCCTGAAAATGCCCCCGTGGGGAGCAGCAGTGCCCCAGCGCTGGCATTGATGAAGCGGGGCTGGGCATCTTGCTTCTTTTTCCTTGTTTTTCTGCCAGCATGCTGTTTGAAGGCTGCACCTGCCTGGTTTTGAAGGGGGTGGGAGGGCACCCAAGGTCTTTTTTCTCAAAAGCCAACTCTTAATCCGTAAGTGTTGTCAGGGCTGGAGTGGGAAGCAGCCTGTCCTCCCCGTGGGGACCATCCCCAGCTCTTCCTTGCCCTGGGAGATGGTGCAGGCAGAGCATTGCTGCGGTGGCCCAGTGCTGCCAGTGGGTGATAAATGACCTTTTCTTTGCTCCCCAGGGGAGAGTTCCCGCATCCGCCTGGGCAGAGGAATAATGTTATCCGGGAAAGGCAGGTTGTCCCGGATGTGGCCCCCACGGGCCAGCCGATGTTGTCCTCCCACGGCAGAGCCCCTGGGTGGCGGAGAGGGACCGAGATGCTCTCCGTTAGGGCCACTGTGGCAAGGTTGGAGGGGGACAGGGGTGCAAGGACACTGGCAATGGCTCACCTGGGCTGCCCGCCTGCGCTTGTGACATCCCAGCCCAGCTGGCAAAGGACAAAAGCAGATGCTGAAGCCAGCACGGCTTCTGACTGGGCTGGGTTTTATTGCTGTGACCCGTCAGCATTGCTCCTTTACCCCAGGCAGTAGGTGCCCACAGAGTTTCTTTCAAAGCTTGGGCCATTTGGTCTGTATCAAGGAATATTTCTGCTCTTTCCTCTTCTTTTGACTGTATCGCCTCAATAAAACTCGTATCTGTCAGGCTCAGCTTTCAGCAGCTTCCACATGGGCACCGCTGCGGGCTGGGAGGACAACCCTTGGTTACAGATGAGATTTTCTCTAGTATTTGCCTGTACTACTGTTTTTCGAGGCTGACTCAATCCCAGCTTGAGCAGCAAGTTTAACGATTCATTAACCCTTTCTTATTGTTAATTAACCCTTTCTTGACCCCTGGCATACGTGGGTTTAAACCACAGCCCTGCCAACTTTTAACTTCTTGAGCACTTTCTACTTTGGACTTCTTCCCTGCTGGCCCGTTCCCCCTTCCCCATTCCCGGCTGTGCCAGGGCTCAGGCATGGCACGTCAGGATTTAGCCATGGTAATGATTGCCAGCCCTGAGCCGCTTCACTGGCTGCCCTTTGGAGGGTGCAAACCCCACGGAGACAGCCCTGCACTTT